>NC_092378.1:55391267-55692916 GCF_030028105.1 Mobula birostris | reverse complement strand
GTTGAGGGGGGTGCCAGAAGAGGAAACCAGAGGAAACAATGCATGCAAACTCAACCTAGACACCAGCAGAGATCAGCATTGAACTCCTGACCCTGGTTCTGTGAGCTCCACCTTTAACCCACCCCACCGTACGCCCAACCACCACAACTTTATAATTCCAGGTTGGAGTCACTGAATGTGCAGATACTCCAGCACCTAGTGTCTCTTTATGTCTATGCAATCAGTCAATGTACAATATTTAAGCTAATCTAATGCATTTATATTTACTGTGCATTGTATTGCATTTTATTGTTTTGTATCAGAAATGGAGTAACAATTACTTTGTTCTCCTTTACACTTGTGTACTGAAGAATGACAATAAGCTATCTTAGATCTTGAATCTTGAATGATGCCTTTCTTGTGTTTGTTTACTCCCCCAATTGTATTGCTTGAACAGCTTTGTTTCAGGCAGACTTTGAAGTGGCAGGCATTGCTCGTAAATATTCCTTGTGTCCTGGTCCCCTGCCTTGCTGTGGCAATCCACTCAGTCTTCTGGCTGCCGGTGCCTGAGTCAGCCTTCCGTTTGTCTCATTGACCCCGGAAGTAAGTTAGTGTGACTTTTCCTTTCAGTCCCTTGTCATCTATTGGATGTCTAGGTAAGGAGCCACTTTGGTGCTGTCAAGGTAGACAATCTTGCCAGTGGAGTGGACACACACCGTGAAAAGGATGGGTGAGCAATTCAACAGATGCAGACTGGAAAATCCACTCCGTGGCCACTTCATTTGGTACAGGACTGGAATCTGGTGTGGTCTTCCACTGCTGTAGCCCATCCGCTTCAAGATTTGACATGTGCATTCAGAGATGCTCTTTATTTTTATATATTTTTACTGATATATGTGCTTGCTATCCTATATGTGCTGTATGTGCCCTGTGCTGTGGGCAACTGTGCTTTGCACCTTGGCCCTGGAGTAAACGCTGTTTCGCTTGGCTGTGTTCATGGGTATCCATGTATGGTTGAATGATAATTAAACTTGAACTTGAGCTTCTGCACACTACTCTTGTAACACGTGGATATCTGAGTTACTGTCACCTTCCTGTTGGCTTGAACCAGTCTGGCCATTCTCCTCTGACCTCTCTCATTAACAAGGCATTTCCCCCCACAGAACTGCCACTCACTAAATATTCTCACTTCTTGCACCATCCTCTGTAAACTCTAGAGATTGGTGTGCACCAAAATCGCAGAAAATCAGCAGTTTCTGAGATACTCAAACCACACCGTTCTGGCTCCAGCAATCATTCCACGGTCAAAGTCACTTAGATTACATTCCTTCCCCATTCTGATGTTTGGTCTGAACAATAACTGAACTTCTGTCTGCATGTTTTTATGCATTGAGTTGCTGCCACATGATTGGCTGATTATATATTTGCATGAACAAGCATGTGTACAGATGTGTCTAATAAAGTGGCCAGAGTGTATGTGCTAGCAGCAGTAACGGTAGTTTTAATGCTTGACATGAAACAGAGGGATCCCAGCTGATTCAGGTTCTGTCATCTTCAGCCATTTGCCACCTTCCTGCTTGTTGCATGGTCCCCATTCTCCTCCCTCCCCTCACCTGAATCCACCCATCAACAACCAGCTCTTGTTCCATCCATCCCCCCCATAATTTACTCCCTGCTATCCCCCCCTTTCTTTCTATTCAAGATGAAGGGTCTCAGCCCAAAACGTAGACTGTCCACTTGCCTCCATAGATGTTGCCATGCCAACCGCAGAGGCTCCAATGCACAGGATCGCAAGTAACTTCAGAGAGTTGTAAACTCAGTCAGTTACATCACAGGCATAACCCTCCCTGGCCTTAAGCATGTCTTCAGGAAGTGGTACCTCAAGACAGCACCCATCATTAAAGAACTCCAGGATATGCCCTCTTCTCATCAGTACCATCAGGATAGAGATACAAGAGCCCAAAAGTCCACCCAGTGTTTCAGGAACTGCTTCTTCCTCTTTTACCATTAAATTTCGGAATGGTCCACGAGTCAATGAACACTACCTCTTTATTTTTCTTTTGCACTATTTATTTATTTTGGATCTTACTGCTAGTAATATGATTGATATAATCTCATTGAAACCTATCGAATGTTGAAAGGCCTAAATAGAGTGGATGTGCAGAGGATGAGTCTTGGACCAGCAGGTAAAGCCTCAGAAATGAGGGACTTTCATTCAGAATTGAGATGAGGAGGCAGGCCTTTAGCCAGAGGGTGGTGAATCTGTGGAATTCATTGCCACAGACAACTGGACAACTGTGGAGGCCAAGTCTCTGGACATATTTATAGCAAAGGTTAATAGACTCTTGGCTTGTCACGCCATCAAAGGTTATGAGGAAAAGGCAAGAGAGGGGTATTAAATCGGCTATGCTGGAATGGCAGACTAGACTGGATGGGCCGAACGGTGTAATTCTACTCCTATGTCTTATGGTCTTACGTCTTGCACTGTACTACTGCCACAAAATGACAAATTTTACATGTCAGTGATAGTGAACCCAATTTTGATTCTGATTCTATCTGACCTGTCGAGTTCCCTGAACATTCTGTGTTAAAGTTCCATTTTAACTTTGGTGGGGCCACATTCAGATTAGTGTGGAGTTTTGATCATTGACGCTGCTGTCGGAGGAAGATTGATTCAGGGCTCTGTGCACAGGGTGGCAAAGCTGGAGACCACAAACCAATAGGTCAGAGTGGGAGTGGGACAGGGGAACAGAAAGCTTGGGATCACCCCGCAGACTGAACATATGTGCTTGGCAAACCATCGCCCAACATGAGCTTGGTTTCTCCAGTGTAGAGGAGACCACAGTGAGAACATCAGTACAGTATAGTCGATTAGAAGACGTGGAAATGAGTCGCTGATTCACTTGGAAAGACTGGGTCCTTGAATGGTGGTAAGGGGGGTCATGAAAGGATCTTGAAGATGGAGTACAGGGTTAATGGTAGGATTCTAAGCTGTGTGTAGGAATATATTTTTATTTTATTAAGATACAGCGTAGAGCCGGCCCTTCTGGCCCTTCAAGCCACACCACGCAGCAACCCCCAATGTAACCCTAGGAACAATTAACCTACTAACCAGTATGTTTTTGGACTCTCGGAGGAAACCAGAGCACCAAGAGGTCCACATGCCTCAAAGTTGCTGAAAAATTTGATAGGGTAGGAAAGAAAGTGCATTGTGTGTTACCCTTTGTTAATCTGGGGATTGCTTTGAAGAGCCCTGAGCTGATGCTTCAGCTCTGTAAAACCGGTTAGGCCACACTTGGAGTATTGCATTTCATTCTGCTTGCCTGATTATAGGAAGGATGCAGAATCTTTCGAGAAAGTGCAGAGGAGATATACCGGGATGCCACCTGGACTAGAGAGCATGCCCTATGATGAATGGTTGAGTGAGCTAAGACTTTTCTCTTTGGAGCAAATGAGGATGAGTTGTGACTTGATTGAGGCTTGACGCAGGCTGCGAGACTGTTTCGCTGAACACCTACGCTCTGTCCACCAGTGAAAGCAGGATCTCCCAGTGGCCACACATTTTAATTCCACGTCCCATTCCCATTCTGATATGTCTATCCACAGCCTCCTCTACTGTCAAGATGAAGCCATACTCAGGTTGGAGGAACAACACCTTATATTCCGTCTGGGTAGCCTCCATCCTGATGGCATGAATGTTGACTTCTCTAACTTCCATTAATGCCCCTCCTCCCCTTCACACCCCATCCCTTATTTGTTTATTTAATTTTTTTTTATCTATTTCTTATTTTTTCCCCTTTTTTTCTCTCTCTCTCTTTTTCCCCCTCTGTTCCTCTCACTATAACTCCTTGCCTGCTCTCCACCCTCCGGGCTCCCCTCCCCCCTTCTCTTTCTCACCAGGTTTCCCATCCCATGATCTTCTCCCTTCTCCAGCCTGGTATCCCTTTTGCCAATCAACTTTCCAGCTCTTAGATCCACTCCTCCCCTCCTGTCTTCTCCTATCATTTCGGATCTCCCCCTCCCCCTCCCACTTTCAAATCTCTTACTATCTCTTCTTTCAGTTAGTCCTGACAAAGGGTCCCGGCCCGAAACATCGACTGTACCTCTTCCGATAGATGCTGCCTGGCCTGCTGCGTTCACCAGCAATTTTGTGTGTGTGTTGCTTGAATTTCCAGCATCTGCAGATTTCCTTATGTCTGCGTACTCAAATTTAGATTAGATTATGAAGACACGCAGTCCTCTTTTATTGTCATTTAGTAATGGATGCATTAAGAAATGATACAATATTTCCTCCGGTGTGATATCACAAAACACAGGACAGACCAACACTGAAAAAAATTAACAAAACCACATAATTATAACATATAGTTACAACAGTGCAACAATACCATAACTTGATGAAGAAGTCCATGAGCACTGTAAAGTTCAAAGTCTCTCAAATGTCCCACATCTCACGCAGACGGAGAGAAGGAAGAAAAACTCTCCCTGCTGACAGGGAGACTGCTTACTAACAGTTCCTAGATGTTTGAGCAATATCATGTTTCTTGTGACAATCAGGTGAATAGAAAGTTCCAAACCAAATAAAGTGTCATTCCCTCCACCATGCCCATTCTTCTGTATAATACCAGACCATCCCAAAAGATTCCAGATCAAGTTTAAGTTCAAGTTTAATGACCATTCAATCATACATAAATATAGCCAAATGAAGCAGTGTTCTTCTGGGGCCAAGGTGCTAAACACATTACCAACAGCGCATATCACATAGCATACAGCACATATGTTTATGATTTCAGAAACACACACAGTCACAAAGAAAAACAATTATATAGCCCAACTCGCTGAGTGACAGGTCAATTGCCTTGGTGCAGTTTGCTCTTCCACTGGTCCAGGGCCTCTAAGCTGTGATCCAGCTACATCATAAACACAAGAGATTGTGCAGATGCTGGAAGTCCAGAGTAACACACATAAAGTGCTGAAGGAAATCAGCAAGTCAGGCAGCAACAATGGAGAGGAATCAAAAGTCAATGTTTCAGGCCAAGACCATTCATTGTGATGATCCTTTGTCCTGTTTATTCCTCTTCACTGATGCTGCCTGACCTTCTGAGACCCTCCAGCATTTTATGTATGTTACTCTAGATCCAGCTACATGCTGCCTTCATGATGCTTTCCCATTTCCCAGTGTTAGAACACATTTCTTATCAGAAAGCTTAAGATAATAGGAATGGCATACATCATGGGCTTGCTTACATGATTTTTGTTTTGGTTAAGTTCTGTTTTTTTTCTGCACATATGACTTGAAAGTTAGGTCTTTTCAATTACTTAAACAGGTCCTTAGCCAATTACGTCAACACTCCCTTTCCATAATTCAAAGATCTCATTTACTGCCTTCAGTTCTTACAGTTCTGTTCTTTCCCCCCAAGTTATCCCTGTCACTGATGTGTTCAGTCACATATCCACAAATAAATATGATCAGACAGTAGATAATGCACAATTTCCACAGTTTGAAGGCTGCATGCTTAAAGCAAAATGCCAATAAAGGGCGTCAGAACATCAGAAAAAAACCTTGAACCTTCTAACCAGATATTCTGGGGTTATTTTTGATCAAACTCAAAGGCTTAAAATCAGAAGCATTAACCTCAATAGCTTTGGTGATGCCTGATTATGTTTCGTGCTGTGCTTAATATAGCAAATACACATAGAATCATGACAAACTCCCTCTTGCTGTAAAAATCAATGCCTCAACAAGAAACAAAGATCAAGTGAAGATGGAGATGATTATTTTGAATGAATGAAATTGTATTGGCCAAAGCTCAGATGAAAAATCTTCTCCAGAATTTTATTAGTGAGCACAACAACATCCACTTACATAATCTCACTTTGGATAGAATTTATGAATGTACTTCTTGTTACATTTGAAGAGATATGCAAAATATAACAGCTGACAAAAATATTCCATGAAGTTTATATATTGGGCCTGATATTGAAAGAAACCAATGTTGCAGTTGGCCCACTTGCTTTCACGTTCTTTTCAGAAGAATGAGAGGGGATCTTATAGAAACATACAAAATTTTGAAAGGGATAGATAAGACAGAAGGAGGAAAGTTATTTCCATTGGTAGGTGAGACTACAATGACATGGAGATAGAACAGCATCTTTCCAAGAAAAAGGAAGCCTTTTGTGCCTGACAGAATGTCATCGGCAGCAAGGCCAAAAGAGACGCTTGCTCCAGAGCCAAGGCAAATCTCCAGTGCAGGGTGAGGGAACTAAAGAATACTTGGTGGACTGAGAAAACCCTGGAAATCCAGAGACTGGCAGACTCATGTGACACAAGAGGCATCTTCTGTGCCACCAAAGCAGTCTATGGTCCAAGTCACCGCGGATTAAATCCCTGTTCTCAAAGGACAGGAAGAACTTGCTAAAGGATCAGAAGAATATCAAAGGTTGAATCAGAGACCATTTTAAAGAACTTCTTAATGGCAACAGCACTGCTGAATCAGAGATCTCTAACCAAATTGTCCAGAAACCTGTGAGCAAGGACGTGGGGGAACTTCCCAGTATGAAGGAGGCCCATGATGCCATTAGGGGTCTGAAAAGCAACAAAGCCACTGGCCCTGATGAGATACCAGCAGAGATCCACAAGGAAGGTGGAACAGCACTCCTGCACCATAAACACGCCCTTCTCCTAAAGATCTGGGGAAAGGAAACAACTGCCCTCCGTGCTCAGGAAGACCATATTCAAGAAGGGAGACAAGGCAGATTGTGGCAATTACTGGGGCATTTTTCTCCGGTCATCAACAGGCAAAGTGCTTGCATGCATCCTTGTCAACCAACTCCTTCTGCTATCTGAGGAAACAGTCCCTGAATCACAGTGTGGTGACCGCCCATCTAGATTCTAGATATTCGATTCTAGATTCTAGCGGTACCACAAGCATGAACTTAACACCATGCCAACTACAGGAAGAATGCCATGAACAAAAGCTTTCATAGACTTAGCAACAGTATGCGATACTGCAGACCACCAAGCTCTAGCATATACTGTCAAGACATGGCTGTCCTGACAAGTACTTACAAATGCTGAGGCCACTGCTCTTCAGTCACAGTTCTCAGCAAAATTGGCGCTGAAAAAGAATACTTCTCTGTTCAACAGGACTGTATCACTGCACCCTCCCAATCTGTCATCGTTATTGCTGACATCCATCACCTCTTGGGCCAAGACCTGCCACAGGGAATCCCAATCATGTACAGTATAGAATGGACAACAGGCTTTTCAACCACAACTGGTTCCAGGCCAAGAACAAGGTCAGCACCACCACTGTCATCGATCTTCAATATGCAGACGACAACGCCATCGTAGCACACCCTGAAGAAGACCTCCAATGTATCCTGAATGCCTTTGCCAGGGCATACAGGTCCTTAGGTCTTGTTTTGAATATAAACAAGACCTAAGGACCTGTATCAACCACTGCCCAAACTGCCATTTATCTGGCCCACCATTAAAGTTGATGATACTGCTCTTAAAAATGTCGACTACTTTCCCCACCTGGGAAGCATCCTCTCTTGTAAAGTAGACATCAACTCAGAGGGCAACTACCACCTGAGAAATGCAAGTGGAGCCCATGCAAGATTAAAGAAAAGGGTCTTTGAAGACCCATCCTACAGGCCCAAACAAACTTTGGGTCTATAGAGTAGTCGTCCTTCCCATATTATTGTATGGAACCAAATCATGGACTACCTACAGCAAGCATCTGAAACCCCTAGAACAATACCACTGAAGATCCAGGATCAGCTGGAAGGACGGATGCACAAATGCCAGCTTACTGGAGGAAGCTAGCACGAACAGCATCTGCACCACGGCGAAGCGAAATCAACTCTGATGGATAGGTCATGGCATCCATGTGTCTACCATATGTTTGCCAAACAGATCCTTTACTTCCAGTTGAAGGAAGGTTGGAGAGTGCCTGATGGGCAAAGGAAACACTTCAAAGATGACATCAAAATCAGCCTGAAGAAATTCGACATTATATCTAAAAACCAGAAAGACATTGCGCTCAATAGATAGACTTGGAGGAAATCTGTTCAAGAGGGAGCTGCTCTACCTGAGAACAACCTCTGCTGTGCAGCAGAGAACAAGTGGCCGCTGCAAAAGGAGAGACCAAACAACCAAAAATCCCAATCACTAGTTGCAGCCAACACTCACTCTACCCCACACTGCACCAGAATATGTGGATCCCAGATTAGCCTCTTCCATCACCAGAGGATCCACTGATAGACACCCCATTAAGAGAACATCATACTTGCCTTGAGTGATCGCTCTACTACTGGTGAAAAAGATGAATAATGAGCTCGTTCTCATGGGTTCATAGGCCATTGAGAAATTTGATGGAGGATGGGAAGAAGCTGTTCCTAAGACGTTAGGTGTGGGTCTTCAGGCTCCTGTGCCTCTTCCCTGCTGGTAGTGATGTGAAATAGGCATATCCCATGATGGTGAGGATGCCATTTTCTTGAGGATGTCCTTAATGGTAGTGAGGGTTGTGCCTAATTGGATCTGGTTAAGCCTACACCCTGTGCAGCCTCTTGTGCTTTGGAGGCTCCAAGGATTCTAATGAAGATGCTAGAGGATACAAGGCATACAGACTCATCAACCCCAGTCTTAAACAATGTGCTGTAATCTTCAGTCAGCACCATACTCATTAAAAAGTCAGGTGGAAGAAGGGTTGTGCAAGTGAGAGAAGAATGGAGTCCCGGTGAAACAAGCCAAACTGACCAGGCAACTCCAAGGCTGTAGTACCTAAGGTTGGCAGAATTTTTTTATTCCAAATAAAGTGATCCTCAACCAGCCAATGAATATTGTCAGTTCAAGATCCTTTGGCAGAGTCGGTGGAAGCCAAGCTCTTCATCTGGTTCGATGCCACTCAAGTACATTCAGTTATATATATAGAGAGGGAGGTGGGGTCAGTGATACCTCAGCGTAAACATGCAATATGTTGCACTTGTATGCCATGTAAAGTGATGGAGATAAGTTATTCCTGAAAGTCTTCCAGTCAACAATTGACAAGATCCTGAAAGACACGAACCGTTAACTCTGTAATCAGGGCATCCGCCTCTTTGCCATTAATACTTAGGAAGTCAACCTGCTCATTTTTGAAATGGTTCTCAAAAGACCACATCGCTGTAACATAAAAGTTAAACAATGCGAATGTGTTTAACTTGAACCTGGTGGTGGATTCTAACCTGCCAAGATGACGACACTATTTGGTAAAAGTGTTCCAAAGCATTCATCCAGGCATCATAAAGAATTAAGATATTGACAGCAAGAACATGATCTCTGCCTCTTAGCTAGTGTCCAGTGACTTTCCAGTGACAGCTGCAGACATTATTGGAGCAATACAGAAAGATACTCTTCCAAAATAAGTTTATTAGCATCATCTAAAAGACTGAATCAATTCAGATGAATCCAAGCGTGGATGTTCAAATACTTTACACAAATAAATGTCTGTAGTGGGGCACCAAATTATTGTTCTCAATGTACTGACATTATGAATCATGGGTGAATGACATTCAGAATATATCAACATTAAATGTGAAGGCTATTGCCAGAAGCATTGTGTATTAGCCAAGCGTTGGCAACAACCTAAAAGACTTAGTATCATTGTAGAACATCTGTGAAGAATGTAGAGTGAACTGACCTACTGACTCTTCCACTGAGATTGGCTGAGACCAGAGCTAGAGGTCATTGGCTAAGGGTGAAAGGTGAAATGCTTAAGAGGAACTTGAGGGGGTTCTTTTTCACTCAGAGGGCGCTGAGAGTGTGGAATGAGCTGACAATGGAAGTGGTGGATGGAGGTTTGATTTCAACATTTAAGAGAAGTTTGAATAACTACTTGTATGGGAGGCATATGGGAAGTCTGTAGTCCAGGTGCAAGGTGATGGGACTAGGCAGTATGATAGCTCAGTGCAGACCAGATCAGCCAAAGGGTCTTCTTCTGTGCTGTAGTGTTCTACGACTATCACTCTGAAACTTTTACAGGCATGACAGTGTTCAATATGGCCCCATTACTGAGTCCATGTTGACTGATGCCAGAAAGGCAAACAGCTTTATTTATGCCCCTGCTGAGTGGATTGAAGAGACGTGCAGGATCACACTGTCAGGCACCTCCCAGTCTCCCCCCAGTTAGCAGGAATCACCTACCACTCATCAGCTGCCACCCACTTTAAACCGGCTTTCATCCACGGCACCCGTTCACCCAACGCACCAGCCAGCCACAGTCAGTTGATCCTAGCTTTCAGATACCTTCTTGCCTGTGATGCTTAGTATCTCTTCTTTCTCGTTTTGTGGCTGTCTGTGGCTTGTTATTTTTGCAGTCTATCGTTAAAGTCATCATCGTCACTGAATTGTCTCTGCCACTTTGCTTTTGGGTCAAGCCTCCCCCACATCTCCTGACAGGATGAGTAGACTAGATTTGCGGCCTCAGCGGCCGTCAAAGGTTTGGGGAGGGCAATGAAATGGGTCACCTTGGAGAATCAGTCCACCACTGTCATGATCACCGTGGCACCATCGGAAGGTGGTAAACCCATGAAGAAATGACAATGGGCATCGAGGGACTGGGCAAGAGCCCAGAGGGCCACGGGTAGGAGGGATTAAACATTGAGTGCAAACAGCAATGACCTGACATACACCTGCAATTATGGTGGGCCACCAGAACCATCAAAACAGAAAATCCAGGTTCCATCATGCCCTTGGATGGCCAAAAAGCAGTGAGCAGGAAGCCCACTGGAACGTCTCAGAGCACATAGCCACTGACAAGTACATGCGGTTGTCAGGGGTGTCGGCTGGAGCAGGCTCGTGTTGTAGGGCCTGGCGGATCTGGTTCTCAAGGTCCCAGACAAGAGGAATAAGGATCTGCAAGGATGCAGTGATGAGCTGGGGCTTGATCTCCGTTTCAGCTGTGTCAAATTGTCGTGACAGGGCGTCCACCTTAGTATTTGTGGAGCTGGGTTAATAAGAAATGCTGGGGCTGAATTACTCAAAGAACAGGGCCCAGCCAGGTTGATGTGAGTTGTGCTGGTGGGTCTGTTGTATGGATGTGAGGTTCTGCTGGTCAGTCAGAGCAAGAAGGGCTCAGTGGCTCCCATCAGCCAATGCCAATTTAATGATGAGTAGCTCACTGGCTCCTACTCCATAACAAACTGGTGTGAGAAGAATGCACAGGGGTGTGTCTTCCCATTCGATCCTCACTGGGAGAAAATGGCTCCAGTGCCCACATCAGATGCATCCACCTCTACCACAAACGGTCAGGAGGTGGTCAGGTGCCAGCCATAGTGGAGGTGGGGGTGTCCTGTCAGGTCTGCACAGGCAGGCACCACCCAGATAACAGGAATCACCTGCCACTCATTTCTTACTCATCACCTGCAACCTATTTAAACCCAGTTCTCATCAACAGTCCTTATCCGCTCATCGAACCAGCCAGTCTCAACCAGTAGATCATAGCCTTCAGTTACCTTGTTGTCTGCCATGTTAAGTATCTCCTCTCTTGTTCTGTGGCCCCACGTTGCTTGCTACGTTTGCAGTCTATTATTAGTTATTGTTCATCACTGAAGCGTCTCTATTGCTCTTTTTTTGGGCCAAGCCTCCTCAACATTTCCCGACACCCTCATGTTTTTGCAGCCTTCGTACTCCTGAACATTTGGTCTCAATTAAAAAAGCTCAAACCACTTGATTTTGGTTTGAATGATTCATGGGTATCAAGGATGCCCACACATTCCAGCTTCTAATGGGGCAGCTGACATGACGGCAATCATCCATAAAAAGGCCTCTGAGGCATTGTATTCCTCAGACTGTTTGCATCAAGCCCACAACCTACAGACTCAGTTTCAGGGGATCCACAAGTCATGTTCTCATTATTATTTATTTTTTATTTGCACAGTTTGTCTTCTTTTGCCTATTGGTTATTTGTCTTTATTTATGTATAATTTTTTACAAATTATATTGTATTTCATTATTGTCCTGTAAATTCCTGCAGGAAAATGAATCTCAGGGTCATAAATGGTAACATGTACTGTACATAGTATGGCAATAAGTTTACGTTGACTTTGACTTTGGCCATGACTTGAGTGAACAGATGGTTGCCAACGTGCACCCTCAGTGGTTAATTGGTTTCTGATTGATCCACACTGAAGACCAGAACAGGAACTCGGGCTGTCTCCTGTACAGAAGAATCATAGAACAGTGCAGAAGAGAAACAGCCTATCTAGTCCATGCCGAACCATTAATCTGCCTAATCCCATCAACCTATACTGGGACTAAAGCCCTCCATACCCCTCCCATCCATGTAGCTATCAAAATTTCTCTTAAATTGATCCCACATCCACCATCTGTGTTGGCAGCCAATTCCACATTCTCACCACCCTCTGAGTAAAGAAGTTCACCCTCATGTTCCCCTTAAACATATCATTCCATAACTGGAACTGGAGGGGGAAAATATCCTAGCAGGAAGATTTATTAGTGCTGTCTTTGTGGGGTTAAACTGTAGATACAGGTGGATAGGAAGCAGAGTACCAGAACAGGTAATGGAATGGCTGTGAATTGTTTAGCCTGCATACAAAGTCAGGAATTAAATGGTTAAGAATTATGGGACTAATGTTCTGAACTGCGTATATTTCAATACAAGGAGTATTGTAGAAAAGGCGGATGAGCTTAGGACATGGATCAGCACTTGGAATTGTGACTTTGTAGCCATTAGTGAGACTTGGTTGCAGGAGGGGCAGGACTGGCAGCTCAGTGTTCCAGGATTTCATTGTTTTAGACGTGATAGAGTGGGAAGGATTAAAGGGGGGCAGTGGTATTACTAGCCAGTGAAGAAGATGTCACAGCAGTGCTCAGTCAGGACAGACTGGGGAGCTTATCTAGTGAGGCTCTTTGTGAGAACTGAGGAATAAGAAAGGTATGATCATGTTAACGGGATTATATTAGATCACTTAACAATCCACGGAATCTAAAGGAGCAGATTTGTAGCAAGATCATAGCCTCAAGATTAGGGGGAGTGAATTTAGGATGGAGATGAAGAGGAACTGCTTTTCCCAGAGGGTGGTGAATCTGTGGAATTCTCTGCCCAATGAAGCAGGGGAGTATTCATATTTAAGACAAGGTTGGATAGATCTTTATGCAGTAGAGGAATTAAGGGTTATGGGGAAAAGGCAGGTAGGTGGAGATGAGATCAGCCTTGACCTTATTGAATGGAGGAGCAGGTTCGATGAGCCAAATGGCCTTCTTCTGCTCCTATTTCTTATGTTTTTATGTTTAGATCGCAGGCTGTTGCAAGGTTGTGAAAGTAGGACACATAAAACGTTCAGCAGGCCAGGCAGCATCTACGGAAAGAAGTAAACAGTTTATGTTTTTGGCCGAAACCCTTCATCAGGACTGACGCAAGGATTGCAAAGTTGTGATAGTAGGTGATTTTAACTTTCCACATATTGACTGGGACTCTGATACAGTGAAAGGGCTGGATGGGAAAGAGGTTGTCAAATGTGTTCAAGAAAGTTTCCTTAATCAGTACATTGAAGTCCCAACTAGAGTGTGATACTAGATCTCCTATAGGGAATGAGAGAGGGCAGGTTTTATGACAAAGTGGAAGGCCTTCGATAGTGAAATTTTATGAGTACTGACTTTGTATGTTCCTGTCAGAATAAAAGGCAAGGATAACAGCTTTAGGGAACCTTGGTATCCTTGAGATATTGAGGCCCTGCTTAAGAAAAAGAAGGAGGTGCACAACAGGTATAGGCAGGTAGGAACAAATGAGTTATTTGAGGAGAATAAGAAATGCAGAAGAACACTTAAGGAGAAAATCAGGAAGGCTAAAAGACATGAGGTCCCTTTAGCGATAAGATGAAGGAGAATCTTAAGGGCTTCTACAGGTATATTAAGAGCAAAAGGATTGCAAAGTACAAAATTGGTCTTCTGACGGTCATCGTGATAATCTATGCATGGAGTTGAAAGAGATGGGAGAGATATTAAATGGATATTTTGCATCTGCATTTACTCAGTAGATGGACAGAGTCTATAGATTTGAGGCAAAGCAGCAAAGAGGTTCTGAACCCTATACAAATTACAGAGGAGAAGTTGTTGCTGTCGTGACAATGATAAGTCCCCAGGACCTGACAATGTGTTCCCTCAGACCCTGTGGGAGGCAAGTGAAGAAACTGCAGGTGCCCTAGCAGAGATAGTTAAAACATCTGTAGCCATGGGAGAGGTACCAGAGGATTAGAGGATAGCTAACGTTATTCCAAGGATCCAAAAATAAGCCAGGAAATTAAGGGCTGATGAGCCTGACATCAATAGTAAGAAGGTTATTGGAAGGTATTCTAAGGGACTGGATATATGAGTATTTGGATAGACTGCAACTAACTGAGATAATCAACTTGGGTTTGAAAGTGGTAAGTCATGTCCAACAAACTTTATAGAGTTTTTTGAGGAAGTTAGCAGGAAAGTTGTTGAAGGGAAGGCATTTGATGTTGCCTACATGGACTTTAACAAGTCCTTTGTCAAGGTCCCCCATGGGAGGTTGTTCAAGAAGGTTCAGTTGCTTGGCATTCAGGATGAGTTGGTAAATTTAATTAGACATTGGCTTTGTAGAAGAAGACAGAGAATGGTTGCAGAAGGTTGCTTCATTGACTGAAGGCCTGTGACAAGTCTTGTGCCACAGAGATTGGTGCTGTGTCCTTTGTTGTTTGTCATCTATATCAATGATCAGGATGTTAATGTGGTTAACTGGATCAGCAAATTTGCGAATGACACCAAGATTGAGGGTGTAGTGGACAGCAAAGGAGGCTATCATGGACCAGCTGGAAAAATGGGCTGAAAAGTGGCAGATGGAATTTAATGCAGACAAGTGTGCAGTGCTGTACACTTGGAGGATCAATCAAAGTAGGTCTTATACAGAGAGCAGTAGGGAACTGAGGAGTGCGATAGCACAGAGGTGTCACAGTGCATGCTGGCAACTACTGAACCAAGGTGCAGGTTCACCTCCAATGTAGAGATGAAAACAAGAGTTTATACATAGAAATTCCAACAGAACATCAGTAGCTCGACCAAGTGACACCATGAGATAAATCATTGTCAGAACAAGGATCCCGCAATAAGCTAATTGGGAGTCCGCTTTAAATAGTCACGGAACAGGGGAAAACCGTGCCAGTCAAAATAAACTTGACAAGATTAAACCGAAATCACAAGAGCTAAACAACTCTTGTTAAGACAACAATTAAGAAATATAGATGCTCTAGAAACGTCAGAGTCCAATGCTCTATGATTAGCTGCACAGGCTCGAAGGGCTCACGACAGTGCCTCCCTTCTTTCCTAAGGCCAGCACCTGACCACCCAGGGAGATCTGGTAAACTCAAGACAGACCCGGTGTTCTGGAGACGGCTGTTAAACTCCAGACAGACCTAATGTTCTCAAGATAGGGCAGGTAAACTCAAGACAAACCTGATTCTCATGAGACAGGACTGGAAAACTCAAGACAGACTTGATGCTCTTGAGACAGGGCTGAAAAACTTGAGACAGACTGATGTCCTCAAGACATGGATGGTAAACCTGAGACAGACCTGATGCTCTTGAGACCTTGAATATAATTCTGAAACATTGAATATAACACGGGAACATTGAAAACTATGGGAGGACTAGTGAACCTTGTTGGTCTAGGGAACGTAGGAAAAACTCTTGAATGTTGATTGGAGAAGCTTGGAATGGGAACACAGAACTTGGGACACTGGTAACATAGACTTGGGACACGCACTGAGGATAGCAGGCACCCTCACCTCCAGCTGACTAATGTTGAAGCTGCCGTTGAACCTCCAATCCATCCATCTGTCATGGCGCACACTGGCCACAACTGAACCCAGATGTGGAGGAGTGACAGTCTCCCATGTAGAGAGGGAAGCAAGAGTTTATACACAGGCATTCCTTCAGAACACTGGTGAGGAGACTGAGCAACACCATGAGACAAGTCATTCTCAAAACAAGGACCCTGTGATAAGCGCTAATAGGGAGTCCGCTAAATAATCACAGAATGTGGAAGACCTGTGCCAGTCAAAATAAACTTGACAAGATCAAACAGAAATCACAAGTGCTAAATGGTTCTAGTTATGAAAACAATTACCAAATACTGGTGCTCTAGAAACCACAGGCCCCTTTCCTTCCGTACGGGTCCCACCTTCCATGGAAGAGAGCCCGATGGTCCAAAAACCTGAAGCCCACCCTGCTGCACCAACCCCGTAGCCACGTGTTAAACTGTATGATATTCCTATTTCTGACCTCACTAGCACATGGCACAAATAGTAATCTTGAGATCACAACCCTTCAGGGCCTGTCCTTTAACTTAGCACCTTATCTTCTTGAACTCAGTTTGCAGGACCTCGTCCTACCCATGTCATTGGCACCAGTGTGGACCACCCTTCCACTTAAGAATGCTGTGGACTCAATATGGGATGTCCCTGACCCTGGCACACAGGAATCTCATTCTCATCCACAGAACCTCCTTTCTGTTCCCTTAACCAACAGGTCCCCTCTCAATACATCTCAACTCTTCTCCCCACTTCCCTGCTGAGCCACAGATCCAGATTCAATGCCAGAGACCTTACCACTGTGACTTTCCTCTGCTAGGTCATTCCCCCACCCACATTTGCCCAGATTAAACTCTATCTCTGGAACTCCCATTTAAAAGAGCCCTAAGGGGCAACTTTTTCCATAGAGGGAGTGGTAAGTATATGGAATGTGCTATCAGAGGGAGAGGTAGCAGAAGGTACAAGTGCAGCTTTTAAAAGATATTTTGGCAGATAACTGGATAGGAAAAGTTTTAGAGGGACATGGATCAAACATGCATAAACGAGACTAGCTCAGGTAGACAATTTGTTTGGTAGAGACGAGTTGGACTAAAAGGCCTGTTTCCATACCATAAGCCATATGATTCAAAACTGCCTCAGTGCTACCCAAAGTGCACACCTACACTCAGTGGCCACTTTATTAGGTACACATGTACGCCTGCTCGTTAATGCAGATATCTAATAGGGAAAAAATTTGATTTAAGTGGCTTTGACCATTGTTATCACCAAACAGGCTGATTCGAGTGTGTCAGAAACTGCTGATCTCCTGGGATTTACATGCACAACAGCGTGCAGAGAATGGTGTGAGAAACGAAAAGCATCCAATGAGTAGCAGTGCTGTGGATGCAAGCAACTTGATAATGAGAGTGGTCAGAAGAGAATGGCCAGACTAGTTTGAGCTGCCAGGAAGGCAACAGTAAGTCAAATAACCACGCTTTACAACAGTAGTGAGGAGAAGAGCATGTCTGAATGCACAACATGTGGAACCTTGAAGTGGGTGGGCTACAGGCAGAAGACCACGAACATACAGCAGACTCAGTGGCCACTTCATTAGGTACAGTCAAAGTCAAAGTCTGTCCCGAGCCTTTGTGGCCCATCAGGCCAGTGCTTGTGCCGGCTTCTGTGGTGTGAAGCGACTGAGAGTACAAGACTACCCCCACCCGCCAGATAGGACGCCAGTCTATCGCGAGGTTAACCCCCAGCATTTACCTGTACCCATTTTCAGCTGGGTGAACTGGAGCAGTGTGTGGTCAAGTGGTTAAGACACAACACGTTGCCTTGGCCGAGACTCGAACCCACGACCTTCAGATCGCGAACCCAACGCCCTAACCACTTGGCCACGCGCCACACTCATTAGGTGCAGGGAGTACCTAAAAAAGCGTCCACTGAGTGTACATCTCACCTGCAGGCAGCTTCCATCACATTCTCCTTCTTCTCACAAGGATTACTAAAACAGTACAAGCCTATCACCATCTGTCACTTGTAAATACCCACTTCATTACAATTTAAAACAAAATTTCTGGGGTTTACACCCTTTCATTTGTAATTCTCTTTCCTCTGGTCGTGTCTGTGATTTGCTCCCTGAAGTAGGTCTCCATCCATCAGCTCTGCATTCGGGCTTGCTCACTAAAGAGAGTGCTCAGTCTCTCTTTCTGCCATTTTGCTGTCTCCAAATGCAGAAAGTGCCCAGGGGGAAGTTCCAAAGAATGCAAGTGTCTTGTTAAAACACGAGTGAGTAATGGAGAGAAGCGAACTACACAGCTGGGAAAAGGCAAGGCTTTGTAACGAATAATGCCATGAACCCCTGCTGTGCACCAGTGGCCCGTCGTGTAGACCACAGCAAAGAGGCAAATAATTCACTGACACCATTGCACTCCTCCTGCCAGCTGACCTCAGCATTGTCCTCACTGGCACACATATTGTCTCCAAGAATGGGAGGTGACAGAAGTTCCATGTCAGCAATTGTCAAAACAATAAAACATTACAAGGCAGTTAGGTAAAGCAGCGCGACAGGGGTGGGGGGGGGGATGGGCTTGTCACCCCTGCCAGGCATGCCCGGCTGCATTTCCTTCCGCAGGCCAGTACCGATTTAAATTAACCCTCTGTGCACCATAGATCACTGTGAAACCAAAGTGGGATTTCCCTTTAAAGCTGCACTTGCGGACAGGACAAAGATAAGCCTTGACCATCCACAATTTATTACATGACGTTGCATGGTTTCAGTCCAATCCTATTTACAGAAAAATACCGCATCACCTACAACACACTCAAAATGCTGGAGGAACTCAGCAGGCCAGGCAGCATCTACAGAAAAAAGTACAGTCGATGTTTCGGGCAGAGACCCTTTGGCAGGACTTTTTTCCATAGATGCTGCCCGATCTGCTGAGTTCCTCCAGCATTTTGTGTGTGTTGCTTGGATTTCCAGCATCTGCAGATTTTCTCTTGTTTGTGATTCCATCACCTACAACACAATTTTCTATTGCTTTAAGCAGTACATGTTATAGAACTTATAGAACACAAGAGGGGGGAATTATTAATGTCATAACCATGTTTGCCAATTATTAAACCATGCCACTATCTTAATGTACTATTTATAATTCTAACAGAATCAACTTATCTGCCTTTCCGCTTTCTATGCAGAGTGTGGCTGCTATTGAGGATCTGAACAAAAATGTGAAACATCTTTCAAGATGTCATAATCACAAGATATTCTGCAGACGCTGGAAATTCAGAGTAACACACATACAAAATGCTGGTGGAACTCAGCAGGTAGGCAGCATCTATGGAGAGGAATAAACAGTCATTGATTTGGGCTGAGACCCTTCATCAGATCCTTCCCTTCTATCTTCCCCTCTGCCATCAGATTTCTGAATGGACACTGAACCCACCAACATTGCCTCACACACAAGAGATCTGCTAGAATGTCTCGGCCCGAAACGTCAACTGTACTCTTGTCCATAGATGCTGCCTGGCCTGCTGAGTTCCTCCAGCATTTTGTGTGTGTTGCTAACATTACCTCACTATTTTAACTCTCTTTTTGCTCTACTTATTTAATTATATAGATAGATAGATACTTTATTGATCCCAAAGGAAATTATGGTGTCACAGTAGCATTACAAGTGCACAGGTACACAAATATTAGAAGTGAGAAAAAAAATTTTTAATAAGTTACCTTAAAAATAAGATGAACAAGATTTACAGGTCAAAGATTACAAGATTTACAAAATTTACAAATTCACACTGATGAGATGGTAGTGCAAGAATTACCGTAATATTATACAACAATGGGTGCAAATTCACACCGTCCAGATAAGAAGTGTTGGTAGCATTGTACAGGGTGTCCTCAATAACAGGGTGTGGTAAACAGAGTTAAACAGAGCTTAAACAGAGTTCTGGTAAACTGAGGTTAATAACATATACATATATATATAATGTATTTCTTCAAACAACAGGAATTCTGCAGATGCTGGAAATTCAAGCAACACACAGCAAAGTTGCTGGTGAACGCAGCAGGCCAGGCAGCATCTCTAGGAAGAGGAACAGTCGACGTTTCAGACCGAGACTCTTCGTCAGGACTAACTGAAGGAAGAGTTAGTAAGAGATTTGAAAGTGGGAGGGGGAGGGGGAGATCCAAAATGATAGGAGAAGACAGGAGGGGGAGGAATGGAGCCAAGAGCTGGACAGGTGATAGGCAAAAGGGATACGAGAGGATCATGGGACAGGAGGTCCGGGAAGAAAGACGGGGGGGGGGGGGGGGGAACCCAGAGGATGGTCAAGGTGTTTAGTCAGAGGGACAGAGGGAGAAAAAGGAGAGTGAGAGAAAGAATGTGTGCATAAAAATAAGTAACAGATGGGGTATGAGGGGGAGGTGGGGCATTAGCGGAAGTTAGAGAAGTCGACGTTCATGCCATCAGGTTGGAGGCTACCCAGACGGAATATAAGGTGTTGTTCCTCCAACCTGAGTGTGGCTTCATCTTTACAGTAGAGGAGGCCGTGGATAGACATGTCAGAATGGGAATGGGATGTGGAATTAAAATGTGTGGCCACTGGGAGATCCTGCTTTATATTTCTTTATATTTATATATTTCTTCATGTAATTTACAGTTTATTTTATCTATTGCACTGTACTGTTGCCATGAAACAACAAATTTCACAACATACATCAATAATAATAAGCCTGATTCTGATTCTGGATATGTGGAAAGCAGTGGTCAGAAAGACACCCACTGGAATTAGTTGTGGGAGAATTAACTGATCAGATTGACCATTAAACCTGCAGCTTGAGTATCCTCACCTCACCAAAAGCTAGCGTGTATTAGAGATTTGTACTGGGTGGAATGCTTTTGTTGTGTCCCCAGCCACTCTTTGGAAATTCCTGACACGATATTCAGCATTGAGGGAGGGCTGAAAGATGACTCAAAAGCCATAGCACAACATCTGGGAAATTTTATATGCCGAGCCTTTTACTGCTGTGGGAATCATATCTTTTGAGGTAGATCTCAAAATGCAGGCGATGAGTCTCACAGTACTGTCAGGAGATGGTGAAATTATGCATATTGCTGCATTTCAAGTCCTACTTCAGAATTGGATTAAAATTCTGATTGATTAGAAGGCTAATTATATTACAATGTTTGACAAAGATGTCAATTTTTAAAATTGCTATGGTATTTAAATGTTGATAGGTTTTCAAAAGCATATCTGCAATTTGATCATAATAAAAATTCTTTGAATTTTCATTTGCCAAGCATGTGGAAAGATGAACTGATTTTGTGTGCTTGTTATTCAATACTTGCTGTTCAGAGTGCGAATCCATGAGAAGAATTGTACATATAACCATATAACATGTAACCATATAACAATTACAGCACGGAAACAGGCCATCTCAGCCCGTCTAGTCCGTGCCGAACTCTTACTCTCACCTAGTCCCACCGATCTGCACTCAGCCCATAACCCTCCATTCCTTTCCTGTCCATATATCTATCCAATTTAACTTTAAATGACAACATCGAACCTGCCTCAACCACTTCTGCTGGAAGCTCATTCCACACAGCTACCACTCTCTGAGTAAAGAAGATCCCCCTCATGTTACCCCTAAACTTTTGCCCTTTAACTCTCAACTCATGTCCTCTTGTTTGAATCTCCCCCACTCTCAATGGAAAAAGCCTATACACGTCAACCCTACCTATCCCCTCATAATTTTAAATACCTCTATCAAGTCTCCCCTCAACCTTCTATGCTCCAAAGAATAAAGACCTATTTAACTAAAGTACATATTTTACTCTTCCTTAGAATAACTCACCATAGTTGAGTGTGCTTACCTTCATACACAAACGATGCAGTGAGATTGTCACAGCAAACCATAATCCCTCTTAGCGTCATAGAACACTACCACACAGAAACAGACCTTTCAGCCCATCTTGTCTGTACCAAACTCTAATTCTGCCTACTCCCATTGACCTGGCCTGTAACCCTCCAATTCCCTCCCATCCGTATACCTATCCAAACTTCTGTCAAGTGTTGAAATCAAATCCCCATCCACCACTTCCTCTGGCAGCTTGTTCCACATTCGCACCATCCTCTGAGTGAAGAAGATCCCACCCCTCCCATGTAGCCCTTAAACATTTCACCTTTCACCCTTAACCTACGACCTCTTGTTCTAGTCGCACCCGACCTCAGTGGACGCTGCCCCCAGCATTTTGTGTGTGTTGCTCAGTAGAAGACTGCTTGCGTTTACCCTATCTGTACCCCTTATAAAGCAAACATTATGTAAACAAGCGTTGTTTGTTAATATAATGCATTACTATGCAGCTTATTACCAGATGTTAGTTCTGTTCATTCATGGCACCTACTCATGTTCCAGTAAACCTTATCAGAAGTCATGAGATTGGACCTTCTACCAATCGGTACAAAAAACAACTCCAACTTTGGAAACTTTAGAAAGTTTATTTGCAAAGTATCCAGAGTGAAGGATGTGTGCAGTTATCTGATCACAGAACCCAGGTTTCCAATGTTATCTTTGGCCCTTGCTGGAGGGGCCTGTGTCAATATGGTGAACTCCTCTGTGCAAAATCCAATTCCTGAACTGTGAGAGGTTTCCCTCAACAGCCAGATTTCACTGTATTTCCAAAACCAGACCTCACAGAAAACATCCAGGCTTCTCCATCGAACCACTCCTCAAACACCATGGAGTCATAGTCATAGAACTACACAACACATGAGCAGGCCCTTCAGCCTACCTTGTCTGTGCCAGCCAGTTTGTCCATCTGCTCTAATTCTATCTGCCAATTTGGGATACAGTTAATCTATACCTGGCCAATGCAAATATCTATCTTAATGCTTCTAAAACATAGTAACCATATCTGATTCCACCACCTCAGATATCAAAGACAAATTCAAAATAAATTCATTATCAAAGTGCACATATTTATTTTTATTTTATTTTATTGGTATACAGCATGAAATAGGGCCTTCCAGCCCTTCGTGCCGCACTGCCCAGCAAACCACCACCCCCCCACCACCGATTTAACCCTGACCTAATCACGGGACAATTTACAATGACCAAGTAACCTACTGACCGGCACGTCTTTGGACTGCGGGTGGACCCGGAGGAAACTCACATGGACACGGGGAGAATGTACGAAATCCTTACCGGCAGTGGCGGGAATTGAACCCGGGTCGGGTCGCTGGCACTGTAAGACGTTGTGCTCACCGCTACACTACCAGGCCGCCCCATATCTCACCATATATGACCTTAAGAGTCATTTTCTTGCAGATATTTACAGGAAAATAAAGAAATACAGTAGAATCCGTGGAAAAAAAGCTATACATAATCAAAAACTGACAAACAACCAATGTGTAAAAGGAGACCCTGCTGGAAGTAGGGAGAAGAGTACATGGCCTGGATGTTAGGGGTCCTGGAAGATCAATGTTGCTTTTTTGTGGCAACGCTCCATGTAAATGTGCTCAACGGTGAGGAGAGCTTTGTCCACCATTTCTGTAGCTTTTTCCATTCCTGGGGATTGGAGTTTCTATCCCAGCTCATGATGCCACATATGGCAATGAATGGCGGCGAACAACTGAATACAGATGAGGAGGAGAAGACTTGAAGAAGAGCTGCACCCTCAGTGGTAGCTGGGCTCCGTGTGTGCGTGCTGGAGAAAAGGTGACTCATTTGTGCTCAGGTACACCCAGAGGTTCCCGGTGGATAATCCATCTCAGCTTCCTCCTTAGACCCTCAACGTCACAGGTAACCCCCTGCCAATTTGATTCACTCCAGTTGACAGAGGTGAGAGCACTGGATACAGCTACGGAGAGGAGACCCGACAACATCCCAGTTATGGAGATGAAGACTAGTTATGGCCTGGAACTGGCTTCACCTCCAGCCAGGCTGGTCCAGTGTGGATAGGATGGGAAGAACTACAACATAGTACAGAACAGAAGGGGGGGGGGGGCGGGGTCCTTCACCACATGATGTTGTGCCAACCTACTTCCATGATCAACCTAACCTTTCCCTCCAGGACAGCTTATAAAGCTCTATTTTTCTTTCATCCTACCTAAGAATCTCTGAGATGTCCCTACTGCAATTAGCCCCAACCACCACCCCAGCAGTGCATTCCAGGCACTCCACATAAAAAAAAAACTATCTCCAACATCTTACGAATCTACCTCTGCCATCTTAAGAGCTTACCTCTGAAAACCTACCTCTATTGATAAAGAGCGAAACGCCTCATGTGGCTTCACCAGTGAGTATTCTAAATCCAGCTTTGGGTAACATGTGCAGAAAAGTGTTCCAATTTACGATCATTTGTCATTTTCGGTGATCAGGAAAGTGTCCCCACCCGGTCAATGTTACCTTCCCTTGGGTCTGCAGGGAGAATGGCATTTATTGCCTCAAATGTAGCTGATGCCATATTCAGGGATGTCAGTACTGCTACATACCTCATGGATATCTTGTGACTGTCTTATGAGGATGATGTAATGGTCTTTTGGAGGTCACCTGATGTAACTTTCCCACCGATGTGAGGTTATGTGACGACCTGTTCCCACCAGGTATATAAGTGTAGACCCCTGGTGACACACTTAGTTTTCCAGTTAGAACGTCAGCCAAATATTTCACTACGCTGGTTATTAATCTCATGACGCAGTTTAGTTTTAAAACGGAGCTTTACGTTCTATTGTAAGGTGCAAAAGTGTTGGGCCGGCAGTTTAACCAATAGCTGCCAGATTTGTTGATGTATCTTTTCAGTGTATTGGAGAGTGAAAACGGGAACCTGAAGGAGTCGCTCGACGGTTGAAAGGATCAACCATTATTGAATTTGTTCTAGAAAGAGTGATCTGCATGAGATAGCCTCTGCTAAAAGCAGCAGAAAGGTTGTGCAGTATCGAGTTTATTCTACGGAGGAAAAAGGTCAGTGCCCTTAAACCATTTTATTTCCGACGTCGTGAATCCTGCGGACAAGGCAGGATCCGACTGGGATCGGCAGTGATGTCATGACTTCGAAGAATTCTTTACTTCAGGAAAGTCTCTCCTAATTGACTGTATAAATCTTTTGGACTTTTGAATTTACCATTCTAAGAACTGTGTTTGAATTTACCACTTTAAGAACTGTTTTCGCATTTATCGCTTTAAGAACTAGTACTGAGTGGCAGTTTGTTAAATTGCCGCATAGCGATTTACTTCCAGTTAAGATTTTCAATTGTTTATTTTTTTATATATTGAGCAGAGTTTAATAAACGTTTGATTGCTTATTTGTTTATAAAACCTGACTCAATTCTATATTCATTGTTGCCGGTCTCGTGACAGTACCAACTGTGCCCAGCTGTGCTTCACAGGTAACAAAGAGCATGCTGTCATAGAGAGAGATTTTATGAATGAGGTGTTGGATTAGAGTCTAAATTTTTCTTGTAGTTGAACTTTCTTTATAAACACAAGAGATTCTACAGATGTTAGAAATCCAGAATAACACACACAAAAACGAACTCAGCAAATCAGGCAGCATCTATATTTGCTGGTTCTATATTTTAGTAGTTTTTTTAATCTACAAACCTGTGTCACACCATAAATAGAACTGTCTCATAGGCTGATCATATCAAAGGATTCCCACATCCATCTAGTGTGAGATATTTTTCAGGGTAAAGCCTGATTTATACTTCTGCATCAGAAGCACGCCATAGGTACCGTGTACCCTATGCCATACCCTACGCCGTAGGGTGACGTGCAACTCCCCAAAAAGGTAACTCATGTGTTGCGGCGACGCAGACCACAACAACTGTGCAATCACTTGGTAGCATCGCATTTCCTCTTACGCATTTCCGGTTGCTTTTCTCCACCATATCTGTACACTGATGTGAAATAGATGGTTGGAGACGATGAACCAAATCATCAAATCTACCTGCCGACATCCAAAAATATTTGAAATGCATTTCCTCGTCCACATCTCTCATGAAGAAACTCAACACAGTGGCATAGAAACCCCACCGCCAACTAGCGAATTGCAGAGCGATGCAGACACAACTATGCATGCTCCCTATGGCGTAGGGCTACGCAAAAGTATAAATAAGGCCTATGGCATAGGCTACAGCGTAGCCCGTATGCGCAAGTATAAATCAGGCTTCAGACTACCACAAGTTTGTTGTTCTTTGTCTTTCTTTGTCTTCTTTCTTTGGGTCTTACAGACAGTACAGTGAGTTGGTGACTGTCATTTCCTTGCTAAGAAGACTAAAGCCAATCAGGAGTCCGGTCAAGGCCTGATGGCTAAAGACAATATTTGCAATTCTCAAAGTCCACTGGGGAAGTCAGGGCCTAGTGTCCACTAGGAGCTGGAGGCTAAATTCACCCTGCCCTAGGGTTAGAGGATTGTGTATGTATGTGTGTGTGTGTGAGTGGGTGGGTTGTTGGGAGGGAGGAACAGGGCTTGTATCACTATTGTTTTGTTGCTAGGTATGTTCTGCTTTGTTGTATTCTGTGAGCATTGTGGGCATGCTACATTTGCAAAGGGATGTGTGGTGACACTTGTTGTTAACACAAATGGCCCATGTCACTGTATGTTTCAATGTACACATGATAAATATTTCTGAATCTGAGTCTGGGTAAACACCTAATAAAGTGGTTGTAAACACAAGATGTATGCCTCATTCCTGACTTCCATAAAACCATCTGCACAACATCACCTCCAGATCCACCTCCATGAAGCCTTTTTTCACGTTAACCCAACACGAATCCGTTCCTTTTCACTCTCCCTGCATTTCAGCCCATCTAGATTCCAGCACCCACTTACACACGAGAGACAAAATACACTGGACAATTAACCTACTAGCCTGCCTGTGTTTGTGATGTGGTGGGAAACCCGGAGCACTGGGTGTAAACCCACAGGGTCACGGGTGATCATGCAAACTCCACACAGACAGGGACTGAATTTGACTTCTGCCTCTGTGAGGCAGCGGTCACCCACGCAGTTCTGACTCCAACTCAGAGTCTAAACAGGGTTTCTGCTTAACAATTCAACAAAGGGATGCAACTCCAGCAATGTCAGGCTCCCTTGATGCTGCACTAGAGTACGGGCCGAAACAGAGGCCTACAACAGAGTGGAGTTCTGTTACTGACAATGGGTGGCAAACTCCTGGACAGTGTCATCTCCAGATCCATCAGGGGCAAAGGAATGAGAAAACAGGGGCCTGAAGGTGTCGTCCCTGAGTTACTGCTAGTGCCAGGCTCTACTGGGCACGATGAAGGAGCAAATGCTGATGAGTGAACTGTGAGGAAGATGATTCAGGAGGGAGGGCTTAGCTCCTTGAGGATTGGTCCCCTTCTGGGCAAACAGAGATGTGACCTTCGACATCATTTGGACTTGTTCCATTGCCCTTCAGAGGGGGTTAGGGGTGTAGAGGGCTAACGAACTTCAAAATTCGGTGCAGAACCTGGACTCTCCGTCAGGAGTTCCGAGGGCCCAGCGAGGCCAGAGATGCGGAGGGACGCAGTGATCAAGGCCAAGGACCACCAGTGATACTGGCGAGGGAAGTCCGTGTGTGATGGGAACCTGCAGAGTTCAGTGCGGGCTTCCTTGTTTCTTTTGTATATTCTATCCGTTCTTCTCAAGGGCAAGGTCATCATCGAGTCACAGAGCACGGAAACAAGCCTTCGGCCCAGTTGGTCCAAGATTCCCATTTTCCCACATTTGGCCCAAATCCCTCTAAAACTTTCCTATCTGTGTACCTCTTCTAGCACCTTTTAAATATTGTTAATGCATCTGCCTCAGCCACCTCCTCTTGTAGCTCTTCCATAGACTGGCCAGCTTCTGGGTGAACTCCTCCGGTTCCTTCGAAATCTCTTCCCCATGCCTTCTAAGTTCTTGATTCACCCACCCTAGGGGAGGGGGAACCGTGAGCTTGAGGTGATAAACAAGAGATCCTGCAGATGCTGGAAATCCAAAGCAACACACACAAAATGCTGGAAAAACTCAGTAACATCTGTGGAAAGGAGTAACAGTTGACGCTTTGGGCTGAGATGCCTCATCAGGATCTCCAGTATTTTGTGTCTGGTGCTTGAGATGAGCTGGTTAAAAATTGCAGATGACAGTAAATGGCAGGGTACTGACAAGTAAGGGGTGAACAGCGATCACATATGCACATCATCCTAAGGATAGTTTCTTCTCCCGTGGAATGGACGGTAACTCACCTCCACTCTCATTCTGTGTTTCTAAAGTGTCTAATGTTCTTTCCCCACTCTGAGTTGTCATGGGCCAGGGAGTAGCGAGGACAGTGAGGATGTTACATCCTTCGAGGAGGAGCTGAGCACGCCATCCACCTGACAACCTGACCTTGCAACCAAGGTCAGAAAGAGACGGTGTCAGGAAGCAAGAATCAGGTGTCAGGCAAGTGAGTGACCAAGCCTCTGGATTGACCAGAACAGGGATATTTTATCTAAGGATTGTGTCTTAACTAAGATTAATAAGGATTATGATTTATTATGGCTAATACCAGGGGGTATTATTTTAGGGTGATTGGAGGAAGGTGTAGAGGGGTTGTCAGAAATAAGTTCTTTACACAGAGCGTGGTGGGTGCATGGAGCACCTGCCAGGGTGGTGTAGAGTCAGATAGTTCATTGCATTAAGAAACTCTTTGATAGGCACATGACTGACAGAAAAATGGAGGGCTATGTAGGAGGGAAGGGTTAGGTTGATCTTAGAGTAGGTAAAAATATCAGCCCCACATCATTGGCCAAAGGGCCTGTACTGTGCTGTTAACGTTCAATGACTGGAACATAAGAGTGTACAGGTTGTGTTCAAGACATAGAGAGCCCTAGTTACACCGCAGAGCTGGGTATAGTGACAGAATAAAGCCGAAAGCCGCCATGGTTGTGTCCAGGATCTCCAACGAAACACGTTCCCCTACAAGACTGACCTTACTGCAGAATATCCATCAACAAACACAAGCTTCACAATTTTTAATCTAGTTTACAATAATTATTCAAACAGTGTGCAAGGTCTATTTTCCGGTGCCTTCCCACATGTTAGTTGGGGATGGGAGTGGGTCATGAGATGTAGAGTGGAAAGGTCTCAGATGTTCATGGTGCTTTGGACATCATTTTCATCGTCCAGCTCCGAGCCACGCATATGCAAATGGGCTCTAAATTGCAAAAATAATTTTAGGTTGATGAATGCACATTGTCATTTGTGGTCGGAAGAGATTCTCGCTGGTTATTGTTAACTCCCTCCGGGTCTGTAGAGAGAAATACATTGACTTTGCATTGACTTTGATTCCTTTAGCAAGGAATCTTTTTTATGTCCTTTAAATATCACAGTGCATATGAGTCGTTCCCTGCTTCTGCCCGCTGCAGCGGCCTGAACAGAATCAGACAGTAGTCGTTAACTAGTAACAGGTTATGAATTGACCTAAGATTGAAATTGTTGATCAGAGGAGGGGCTCCACAGTTTGTTAAGCAAAGATGGATCGCATAATAGAGGCACCACTCTAAGGCTGTCACATTTGTATCTAATTACACGAAGACGTCTCCACAAAGAAACCCCATAAAATAAAATTACAAAAATACCGAGTGGAATTTGTAATCGACGCATATGAATAATTTATCAGGGCATTCCTTTTAGGGGATGTTTTGCTCGGTATGCATCAGTGGTGCTGCTGTCAATTTATCAATCAGGCCCTGTGCTAAAACCTGGAACACCGTCCAATTATGATAGTGACTGAAATCACGATAAAGCAGAGCAGACAGCAGACAGGAGTCCATTTGAAGAACACATTGAATATGAATTGGGTTTAAGTGCTGCTGAGCATTTCATAAGGGCTCCACGAGAATACGATAAAGCAGAGCAGACGGCAGACAGGAGTCCAACTGAACAGCATGTTGAAAATGGACTGGGTTTAAAGAGCTACTGTATATTTCACCCTTTTGTTGCTGCTGTCCCAGAATCGCACAGATGTACTTCCAGGTAAGAATGACCAGGACCGTGGCGCACCAGTCCATGGTGCATCATGAGCTCAGACATCACTAATAAAAGGAGCACATGAATATTCAGATAGGACAGCTCAGCATCTCTGAAATATTCATAGCCACAGTCATGCAGTTGAATTAAATCTCCTATGAAGTTAGTGCAATGTAGATACTAATTAATGCTGCAGAACTATGTTGGTCTTTCACATATCGAATGTTCACAGCTATCCACTACCGCAGTGGTCCCCAACCACCGGGCCACAGACCGGTACCGGACCGCAAAGCATGTGCTACCAGGCCGCGAGTAAACAATATGATTTGGCGATAGGAGTCAGCTGCATCTTTCCTCATTCCCTGTCACGCCCACTGTTGAGCTTGAACGCACGCGAGGTCATTACCCGCGCGTCATCCATGTCAGAGCGGGAAGGAGATCAACTCCTCGAGCTTGCAAATGACGGCGGGCTGAAAAGTGTGCTTGACATAACATCTCTGCCGGCATTCTGGATCAAAGTCAAGGCTGACTATCATGAGATAGCCACAAAAGCACTGAAAACGTTGCTTCCATTTCCAACGTATCTCTGCAATCAATGCAACAAAAACTAAATTGCGGAATAGACTGGACATAAGGAACCCCGTTCGAGTATCGCTGTCTCCCATCACCCCTTGATAGGACCGTCTTGTTGCAGGGAAACAAGCCCAGGGCTCCCACTGGTTCAGCGATATTGGTGTGTTGCAATGATTTTATATGTTCATACAGGGAAAATATGTGCTGTGTGTTTAATATCAAAACGTTATGATGCTATTGACTTATATAACCATATAACAATTACAGCACGGAAACAGGCCATCCCTGCCCTTCTCGTTCATGCCAAACGCTACTCTTACCTAGTCCCACCGACCTGCACTCAGCCCATAACCCTCTATTCCTTTCCTGTCCATATACCTATCCAATTTTTCATTAAATGGTAATATCGAACCCGCCTCTACCACTTCTACTGGAGTTCAGTCAACACTTACTTCAAGCTCCCCTGTCCTCCCCTGATAATTGACTTATCACTATATTCATGCGAGAAAAATATGTGCTGTGTGTTTAATATTAAATTCAATAGATAAACCCTTTGAGAAACGAAAGTGAGTGTATTAGTCATTTATCACCTATATTGAGGTCGTGATAACACCCCCCCCCGAACAGAATCGCCAAAAACAATTTGCAGGAAAGAAATCGGCACGAACACAGATGCACAAGTCACACATGCGCACTGGTGCCCGCGCAAGGCTTCATGGTCATTGTAGTCTTTCTCGGGGTAAACCCAACGTTTTGACTGCTACTCTTGTCCGTTGGCAACCCTACCACCCCCCCACCCCCGGCCCCCAGTCGGCCGGTCCGCAGTGCAAAAAAGGTTGGGGACCCCTGCACTACCGGCTTGACCTAAAGTCAACAGACCTATGTGGACAATAGGCCACCAGGTGCCTTTCTTTATCAATTGTAGGGCTCTTCCTTCACATGATCCACACCAAGTGCAACACACACACAAAACGCTGGAGAAACTCAGCAGGTCAGGCGCGTCTGCAGAGGGAAGTAAACAGTTGACGTTTCATCCTAAGACCCAAGATATCTGGCCCAAAATTTTGACTGTTTATTTCCCTCCATCATGGGCACTAGCCTCCCCAGCATCGAGGACATCTCAAAAAGGCAGCATCCATCATTAAGGTCCCCCACAACAGAGGACATACCCTCCTCTTATTACTACCATCAGAGAGGAGGTACGGAAGACACACACTCAACGCTTTAGGAACAGCTTCTTCATCTCCACCATCAGATTTCTGAATGGAAAATGAACACCCCCTCACTATTGTTGCTCTCTTTTTGCACTATTTAACATATGTATTCAATTTATAGATCTGATTCTGAACCTCCAGAAATTCTGTCTGACCTGCTGAGTTCCTTCAGCATTTTGTGTGTGTTTCTCAAGGTCGGCAGATTCTCTTGACTCACCGAAAAACAAGTGCCAGCTCCTTCCCATACGGCGAATGTAGAAACTTTCTTTGGTTTCTCCCAAATTGCATGCGGAGTCTCCAGCAATCAGACTCCAGTTGATCCCACGTACACCAAAGCTTGTTAGTAGGATGTTCAATGGACATTACTTTAATCCATCTTGACGTGGATCATCACACTCACACTCACACTCAGATCAATCCTGGCCTCCCCAACCGCTGTTCTTTGAAATAATGCTCCAAGATCTTTTGACCTTTCTTCACAGGTCATTAGATGAAAATAAGGAGCAGCCGTACAGACTGTTGTTTTCTCCCAGCATCAGAGAACAAAGCATTTCCTCAACTGTGCTTGTCATTAGCTGCAGCTGACTCAGGGCTGGGTGAAAAGTGTACCTTGGGCATTTATGGCTGATTACTGCACTAAACAGTCATTAGACACCAGGAACTGTGGAGAGATTCTTGACTTCTTGGCTAAAGACCTTTAAGTTAGGTTGGAGCAGTTAGCATGCATTGTCTGGTGGATCCAAGTAGCTTAGTTGCAGAAGATTAACAAGAAGGGATCTAATTAAGGATTTTGTTGATTAAAGGTTGTGGCTGGAAAGGTGGCTGTAGTTACTCCAGGCAAAGACAACGAGGGACGGAGAGTATTCAGACCTATACAGAATGATAATCTAATTGACCGTTAGGATGGCTCATAGGGTGAATGGACCAATTGTAGTTTCTTTCTTCTTAACTCCATGCACTAATACAGGAGAAGAATTGCACATAACATTACAAGCGGATATAGAATTAGACGTCATCAATCTGAACAGTGAACATGCCTGTCTGACCATCAGTAGAGGAGTTCCTCGTTACTGTACACCCATTAGCCTGTAACTGCTTCATGTTAGCTGAATGATTTATGTTGAATAAATTGCGTTTCTGAGGAATCTCCAATTGTTCAGCAATTTATTTCACAAAGTTACAAGGCTTTTACTATGTTCAGTCACAAGATACCACCCGTCCAGCAATCTCTTCGAGCCCCTGTACTGTAGAATTAGAACAATAACTGTTAGGATGGGAAAGAGTTTCTTCCCCCAGGCTGTGAGATTACTGAATTCTCTGCCACTGCTTAGGTCTCACCACATTTGAAGTGACAGTAACGTTACACTGTTTACTTTTTAACTTGAGTCGTAAATGCACCTTATTATTTGTTAATTTATTTGTGGCAATATTACTTCATGTGTTGTGTGTGAGTTGTACGTACTGTGTTGTCCACTTTGGTCCAGAGGTATGTCGTTTTGCTTGGCAGCATTCCTGTATACAGCTGAATAACAATAAACTTGAACTTAAACTTGAAGATTACTCCAAACAATCTGAGCTTTACGTTTCTCTTCAGCAAACTGATTTGAAAAATGCCACATGGTTCTTGTTGTCCGTCGTTCAATGACAAGTACATGACTTGAAGATCGTCCGACACGTCAAACAGCCTGCTCGTACAGTCAGCTTGGGCTCCTGTGTTTAAGGAAAGAAAGACTTGCATAGCATCCCTCATAACAAAAGGATGTCTCAAGTGGGACACTGTTGTATTTGTTCCACAGATACACTGGGATAAAGCAAAACCAGAGGCGTGGTAGAACTCAGTTAATCAGTTAATCTATGCCAGGAAATGGATCATTGACATTTCAGATTAAGACCTTTCAAGCATTATATATAACTGGGGAACGCTAATTACAGCAGTGTTAGGCAGGAGCTTGGGAGAGTAGGTTGTGTCCTGTTAAATCCACCCCTGACATGTAGGAGTCCTTTAAAGTCCAGTTGATTAGCGTACAGGACCAACGTGATCCTGTTAGAATGAAAGCTCACAAGCAATGGATGACAAGATATTGCAAGTTTACGCAAAAAAAGGAAGAATGTGTGAGGCTCAGGAAATTGAAATCAGACTTGAAGTGCCTGAGAAATATGAAAGAAACAGGAAAGAACAGGGATTTAGGAAAGGCTAAAAGGAACCATGAATTGTCTTTGGCAAGTCGGATTATAGAGAATCCCGAGGAATCTGATTCAGAACTAAAGGATAGCTAGGAATGGATGGGTTCACACAAGGACAAAGGAGAGAATCTATACCTGGTGCAGGAGGAGGTGAACAAGATACCAGTACAGTGCAAAAGTCGAAGGGTGTCTAAGACATTTGCACAGTACTGTGTATGTCAACATGGAGCGGAGATGGAGTTTGTAAATCTGGCGGGAATGGTGAGGGTGGGGCACTGCAGGAGAGGTGTGGGCCAGATGGCAGAGAAGGAGTGCCAGGGGAAGGGATGGTGTGGGTGCAGCCCTGAGACTCCAGGTAAGGTTATTTGATTCCAAATAATCGGTTTATTGATCATTACAGAATGGCTCTCTGGTGCTTCCTGCTCCGTCCCCTCTGCCTGCCCTTTTGCCAACTGTGATTCCCTTCTCCCTACCCCCTTCCCACTCTCAGTCTACAATAGAGACCCAGAATCAGGTTTATTATCACTCACATAAGTCATGAAATTTGTTTTCTTTTTGCGGCAGCAGTACAATGCAATATATAAAATCACTACAGTGCTGTGCAAATGTCTTAGGCACCCTAGCTATGTACATGTGCCTAAGACCCTTGCGCTGTACTGTAGTAAACGAGGTCGATGTGTGTGTTGAAAAGTAATTTACAATAGTGTTCACCAATGTGAAGGACATGAATGATGATGAGATCAGGGAGGGGTATGCTGATATTCTAGGACATCTCAATGTTAAGAGGGAGGAGGTGTTGAATGTCTTCAAAAGTGGATAATCCGGGGGTGCGTAGCATGGTAGCAAGCTTTTACTGTAACACTATTACAACACCAGCAACCTGTGTTAATTTCACCGCAGTTAGCGTAACGTTATGACAACACAAGTGACCAGCGTTCCATTCTGCCGCTGCCTGTAAGGAGTTTGTACATTTTCCCCGTGACCGCGTGGGTTTCCTCTGACATTCTGACATGAAAATAAAATAGAGGACTATAGGTAAGCCTAGTCATTTCTATGGTAGGGATATGTTTGGCAAAACTCTGTGGGCAGAAGGGCCTGTGTTGTGCTGTAGGTTTTCTATGTTTCTATTCCAAAGGCATGCAGGTTAGTAGATTAATCAGTCACTTGTGTGTAATCGGATGGTGTGGGCTTTTTGGGTTGGAATGACCTGCTATTGTGCTGTTTCTCTAAATAAAATCCCCAAGACCTGATGAATCCAATGCAGGATGCTAATAAAGACAAGGGAGGAGACTGGTTGAGCTTGACAGAGATCTTTGTATCCCCTTTAGCACAGGCAGGGTACAAAACAATTGGAGAATAATCAACGGTATTCTTTTGTCTAAAGAGGGCAACAGAGACAAAGCAGGTAAATATAGGCCAATGAATTAGTGGTAGGGAAATTATTAGACTATAAATCACAGAAGCAGAATTAGGCCCTTCAGCCCATCAAATCTTCTTCTTTGGGATGGGATTGATTCACTCACTCCTGGAAAAGCACAGACTTATTAGGGATAGTGAATATGGTTTTGTGTGGGGGTGGTTCTGTCATACAACTGGCAATGGTCACAAGACTCTTAGATCATATTTCATCCCCATTCTGCTGTTAGTGGGTGTGTTGAGGAGTTGATGAAGATTGACAAGGCTTTAGAAGCGAATGTTATCTATATAGACCCTGGTAAAGTATTTTGACAAAGTCTCTTATGGTAGGTTGGCCTGGAGGATTAATTCACCGGGGACAGATAATGAGTTGGTAAGTTAGATAAGTTTTTGGCTTGGTCATAGAGGCAGAGAGTAATGGTGGAGTGGTGCTTCTCTGGTTGGAAGTCTATGACCAATAATGTTTAATAGGGGCCTGTGCTAGGAACTCCTGATGCATGTGATAAGCACTCAGTGGCCACTTTATTAGGTACATCTGTGCATCTGCTCATTAATGTAAATATGTAATCAGCTACTCAATGATAGGTGAATGCAGACATGGTCAAGAGGTTCAATTGTCATTCAGATTAACAGCAGAATAGAGAAGAAATGTGATCTAAGAGTCTTTGACCATGGAGTGATTGCCAGTGCTGACAGGGTATTTTGAATATCTCAGAAACTGCTGATCTGTGATTTTCATGCACAACAATCTCTAGAGTTTACAGAGAATGGAGCAAAAAAACAAAAGAAAATCCATTCAGCGGCAATTCTGTGGGCAAAAATGCCTTGTTAGTTAGAGAGGTCAGAGGAGAACGGTGAGACTGGTTCAAGCTGATAGTAACCCAATTAACCAGGCATTACAGCAGTGGTTTGCAGAAGAGCATCTCTGAATGCACAACACGTTGAACCTGGAATGGATGAGTACAGCAGCAGAAGACATTTATTGTCTTTATGTCGACCTCATTTTTCTGCTTTAGCTTCCCAAAATGTATCACTTTGTATTTCTCTGAGCTCAATCCATCTGCCATTCCTCAGCCCAATTTCAAAGATTCAAAGTCCATTTATTATCAAAGAATGTATAAATTATACAGTCTTGAGATTTGTTTGCTTAACAGGCAGTCGCAAAGCAAGGAACCCGAAAGAATCCAATTTAAAAAAATAAGACCAACCCCCAGAGCCCGCAGAAAAAAAAACAAAACAAATCATGCAAACAATAGAATGAGCAACAACAACAGCATTCTGAACCAAATTTAGTTGACCTCACACACCCTTATTCATTGTCCACTACACCACCAATTTTAATATCAGCAAAAAAAAACCTCAGTACCATCCTTTACTTACTACCACCAAGCCTCTTTTGCATCCATTTGGCTAGTTCACCCCAGAACCATTGTGATCTAACTTCTTGTTTTTGCTAAAATCCATATGGACAACATCTACCATCCTGCCATTGTTGGCCAAGTGTTCAAAAAAAACTCAATCACGTTTGAGTCTTTTACCAGGATGGAATGCCAAATGCTAAAGGGTTTTAAGGAGAATAGAGGGAAAATTTAAAGGGGATCTAAATTTAAATTTTAATTTTAAAAAATGAATTAAAATCAAATTTAAAGCAAGACTTTTACATGGAGAGTGGCAAGTGTCTGGAGCGAGCTGCTGAGGTGAGGGATGGGGACAGCATTGCTTAGGAAGCACGGGTCCAGAAATAGGCAGGGAATGGAGGCATATAAAACATTGCCCTCAGACGGGATTCTTTTGGATTGGCATTATGGTCAGCACCATCATGGTGGTCCAAAGACCCTATTCCTGTGCTGTACTGTTCTATGTTCTCATAGAAAATGCAACATTCAATTACCTGCCAGCTTATCAATAAAATCGTATTTCTCAGCAAACACCACTGGAGCCTTTGTAACCAAACACAGAGCATACTGGGGAGCTCTGCAGGTCAACCAGCATCTGTGGAGGGGAAAACAGCCAACGTCCCAGGCCAAGACCCCTTCTGTGTGTGCGCTGCTCAAGGTTTCCAACATCTGCAACTACTTTGTGTTGATGGAGTCTTTATTAGTTGTGAATACAAGTAATAATTGTTTATAGCATTTTTATTAATGACGTTTGACCTTTATTTCTAGCTAATTATGCTTTGAAATCTATGACTATCTTATTAAATAATATCATGCCAAAGAAAAATTGCAATTATTGACGGAGAAAACTTGAATTAACGGAAATAATGTAATCAACAGCCTCAGCAAAACTAAATGCATTGTCATCAACATGTAATCTAGGCTCTTATTTGACAAATTTCATTACTTTATTTTAATAGCCGGTAATTTAGTTTAAATGAAATAATTTATTGCATTGTAAAGGAGCAGACTATTATAAAGTTTCACACATGGCTGAACCTGCAGCTAAGGGCTGCACCCCACTCATTTCCACAGATGGGGCTTTGTCACAATGCATTCTTCCTCTGCAGGAGGTGAATAAATAGTTGACACATTCTGTATATGATAGTACCCTTTAAATAGAAGTCCGGTTATGTGGTAGTGTTTTCTAACACGACTGGTTAATATGAAGCAAATAGCTCTCACATGTTGAGATAATTGGTAACAGTTGGAACTTGAAAAAAGAAACATTTTAAACGCTGTGCCATGTGTATAATGTTAGCGATACACTATTGAGATTGGCATGTTCGTCTGGTAAAGCCAGCGTGGTGTCAATTGTAACTCAGAACCACTTTTGCCTCTGACTCAAAAGGTCAGGGTTAAAGTCCCAGAGCAGAGAATTGAGCAGAAGCATCAGGCTGGTGCTCTGCACAGTACTGAGATGAGTCTGCGATGTTGTATGTCCCACCTCTCTGGTGAGACATTAAGAGGTCATAGAACATAGAACACAACAGCACAGTACAGGTCCTTCGGCCCATGATGTTGTGCCAAACTTTTAACCTATTCTAAGATCAATCTAATCCTTCCCTCCTACATAGCCCTCCATTTTTACTATCCTCCATGTGTCTGTCTACGATTTCTTTAACATCCTTTTTCTATCTGCCTCTCACTACCCATGGCAGTGTATTCCACACACCCACCACTCTCTGTGTGAAAAATCCACCTCTGATATACCCCCTATACTTTGCTCCAATCACCTTAAAATTATGCCTCTTCGTATTCGCCATTTCTGCACTGGGAAAGAGTCTCTGGCTGTCCACTCAATCTATGCCCCTCATCATCTTGTACACCTCTATCAAGTGACCTCCCACCCTCCTTTGCTCCAAAGAGCAAAGCCCTAACTCACTCACATCCTCTCTTCGTAAGACATGCTCTCTAATTCCGGCCATCTCAAATACTGTGTAACTAGCTGGTGACTCGAGCTGGATTTATTGGCCTGCCAGTATGACAAAGACAGAATACCTGGTTAATTGCTGTAAACGGATTAGCTGCTGTGCTCTTTACAACACAACGGAGACCATTTCTCCTTGGCTGTTCTTCCTTTTTCTTTGAGCTGAGCCACACAGACAGTTCTAGTTTTCATTCTGGGTTTCTGCACAATTGTGTACAAGTGTTACAGTTTACCTTATAAGTTCCTAGCCGACACGGAAATAAGGCAAGTTTCTCATTCTCCAGAAGCAGTGGTAGTCCAGTGTGTGTCTGCATCAGGTGAGGATGGGATCACACTCGGCAATGACAGACCATGTGGAGGGGAGGCTGCTCGGTACCTAAACCACACAGGCCACCACCAGCACTAGGGAAACATTGCACTGTTTAGACCGTATGGATGATGAATACTATTCTACCTGTCTACAAAGGCATAATGTCCACTTAGGGATCAATTTCTAACAAGAATCTGTGAAGAACCGAGTCTGCTAGAGAAATCAAAACCCAATGTCTGCAAGCCTGAGTCCAAGTCCACTGGAGGCTGGAGACGTAAGAAGATAGCCAGTCTTGGGGTTAGAGGACTGAGTGTGTGTGTGTGTGTGTTGGGCTGTTATTGTTCTGTTATTTGTTGTGTTCTGTGTTGTTTGGCTAAGCATTGTAGACATGCTACATTGGCAACATAGGCATTGTAGGCTGCTCCCAGCACATCCTCACTATACATTTCGATGTTATGTTTTGTAACTCCAGAAACTAATTGAAAGAAAAACACAGGAGACGTGATACTTGTTGACTTGATTTTTTTACTTTCTTTTTTTTAAGTGAGGGGCTCACATATGATGTGGAGGCGTAATAACGTATGCCATTCACATACTTCTTACATAAAACCAATAATGAATTATATAAACAAAAAAAGAATGCTCAAACAATATATTTACAATATTATTCATATATTACTAGAATATTAAATACACTACATACAAATGATAAATAAACTTGAATCTTGAATCTTGAACCTCTAAAACAGTGGTCCCCAACCTCCGGGCCTCGAAGCATGCAGGGGTGCAGTGGTAGCCGGAGCGCACCCAGCACGTCTTTAAGAAAAAAGCCAAAATAGACAAGCTAATTAATTAGGTGCCACCCAGAAGTCAGTCTTCATTAGAGGAACTGAGGTGGAGAGGGTCAATAACTTTAAATTCTTCGGCATTAAGGATCGACGTTTCTCTCTCTGAAAAGTGTCAGAGGATCTGTCCTGGGACCAGCACATAACTGTCATTACAAAGAAAGCACGGCAGCGCCTATATTAGAAGTTTATGTAGATTCAACATGTCACCTCGATCCTGACAACCCTGTCCTTTCAGCCTGTCTGGGCTGGCATTTAAATTGACCAAACAATGGAACAGCTAAAGGCTCCAGTGCCCTGGAAAGAGGAGTGAACATCGCGTAGAGCAAGTGAAATCCGCAATCGCCTCTGATCTGGGCCAACATTTACATGTCGGGTGGCACCTAATTAATTAGCTTGTTTATTTCAGCGTTTTTCTTAAAGATGTGCTGGGTGCGCTCCAGCTACCGCTGTACCCCTGCATGCTTCACAGCCCGGTATCGGTTCGCGGCCCGGTATCAGTCCGCGGCCCAGAGGTTGGGGACCACTGCTCTAACATGCTGGATACATCTCAGTTAGCTGCACTGGTACCTCACACAAGCCACAGCCTTTGCAAATTAACCATATTAAAACAGCTCTTGTAATTACACACACCCCGCATAGCTCCTCGGTGTCATTAATAAAGGAACCTTAATGTAGCTGGGCACTAAATCCACTGCCCATAGAAAGGGTGTCTGTTCTCAGCACCCTTGCTCAGTCATGAAGAGGTCTGAGAAACCTGCTTCAGCAAGTGCCTCACCAAAAAGTAATAAAGTTTCACAGACTTGTATCTGAGAGAACTAAGTGAGGTGACTCTCCCACATTTTAATGGGACATTCCGAATCAAAATCAGGTTTAACTTCACTGACCTACTGTATGCCGTGCAATTTGTTCATTGTTTTGCAGCAGTACTACAGTCCAATACATTAAAAAATAACATTAATTACAATAAGAAATATATATATAATTGTATGTATTTAATCCAATTTATATATATAAAATGTATATATAAATTAAATAAGTAGCGCAAAAAGAGGGCAAAAATAATGATGTGTTGGTTTAGAATTCATTCACAAAACTGATGTTTGAAGGAAAGAAGAAGAAAGCCCTTAACTCTGAGTGGAGTCATCGGGATGCCGTCATGACGACGTTTTTTTGCAGGCTTTCTTATTTTTACCAGGCCGAGTTGCTAGCTCAACGCTCAACCCAGCACGGATGGAAAGTGTGCAAAGGAGCCGGCTGGATTCAAACTCGGGAGCCTTCACTCTGAAGTCCGGTGCTGATGCCACTACGCCACCAGCCGGCTTGAAGCTGTTCCTAAAGTGTTGAGAGTTTGTCTTCAGGCTCCTGTATCTCCTCCGTGATAGATGTAATGAGGAGAGGGCATGTCCTGGGTGATTGGGTGGGGGGGTGGGGGGCTGCGTGCTGTTGGTGATGGATATCACTTCACAGATGTTGCTCGACTCTCCGAGGTCCTCCAGCAGATTGTGTGTTGCTTCAGATTCTAGCGTCTGCAGTCTTGTTGTGCCTCTGCGGAGGGATGTGGGCAGCTGGGGTTGACCTCATAGCATGATGGGGCAGCACAGACACGGTGAGGTGAAGGGCCTGTTCCTGTGCTGTACTGTTCTGTCTTCAGTGAGGCCACACGCTGTCCTGCTTCGTTCATCCAGCAAGCCACGTGTCCTCCATAGGAAGGGTTCTGCTCTGGCCATTCCCCCAGTACACTCTATTCACTGGGACATCATCCCTCAGATACGAAGGGGCTTGTGCGAGCCCCTGCCCATAGTGATGGTGTGGAGACTCCGACACTGTTCCCAAACCTCCTCCATTTCTGGCCACTTCCTGTGCAGTGGGCGCCAGCTGCCTCACAAAGCGGAGTTCACAGTGGTTGGATATACAGATGTATGCTGGAGAGTTACATCACCGCCTGCTATAGAGACACCAGTGCATAGGATTATAAGAGGCTTCGGAGACTCAGCAAGCTCTATCATCGGTACGTCTTACTGCCATCAAGAACATGTGCCGAGGGTGATGCCTCAAGAAGGCAGCATCCACCACTAAGGATGCTCACCACCCAGGACATGCCCTCTTCTTATTACTACCCTCAGGGAGGAGGTACAGGAGCCTGAAGAACACACTCAACATTTCAGGAACAGCTTCTTCCCCTCTATCATCAGATTTCTGAATGGTCCATGAAACCATGAACACTACCTCACTGTTCCTACTTATGTCAGTGACAATAAACCTGATTCTGGAGGTATCGTGTGCCTCCCTGCTCTGTGGCTCCCCCGGCGTGGTTTTCTCAGCAGCTGGTTTTACTGGGATGCACGCTCACTGCTGCCCAACCTCACACCCACTTCGACACATTCGGCGGGCTTCAGTTGCATCAAGGTCATCCTGAGAGTTTCTCCATGGCCACACCGCCAGGCCTCGTTCGCTGCCTTCAGTTGAGGGCCGGCAGTTGAGAAGAAAGAGGAATCAAGTTCAGTTTCTTCTCAGAGGCCAGGTGCAGAGCACAGCACCCAATGTACCCTGGGGGCCCCAAACCCTGACAGATCCTTGAGAACAAGACCACCACCACCAGTCCTGTCCCACTCCCATGCATCACACTGTGTTTTCCAGCAATTACTAACCCCATAAGCACAATTCAAGGGGAATGGCCAATCATCAAGATGCTAAGGTGTAGAACATTAGAATGTAAGTTGCATCTTTCTTTCCTCTCCTTTCTATAAGTGTATACCTCAGATAAATATTATGTGGAGATTTGTGACAAATATGATTATATGATACATATGTACAGTATCTGAAATACATTTTATGGAAATGTTTGTTTGATGATGAAATTCAATAAAAAATTAATTAGAGAAAAAAAGAAGGTACGTTGCAAGTGATCCTGATGCAGGGCTTCGACCTAAACCATCAGCAACTCCCTCCTCATCTCCCACAGACGCTACCCGACCAGCTGAGTCTCTCCACCATTTTACTCGTTGTTGAATATTGGGGCAGGATTGGGAAACCTGAAACCAAGATTTGACGATTCCTCAAATCCAGTCTTGCTTTCCGATTATGGGGGTGGGTACAGTTGAGTAGCCATTAGCATAACACTACTACAGCACTGGAAACCAGGTTCAGATCCCGCTGCTCTCTGTATGTTTGAGTTTGTATGTTCTTCCCATGGGCTTCCTCCAGGTGCCCAGGTTTCTACCCCATTCCAAAGACGTATGGGTTAGTAGGTTAATTGGTCAGCACAGGTTTATTGGGCCAGAAGGGCCTGGTACCATGCTGAACCTCTAACTCTAAAGAAAATTTCCTTCAGACTCTCCCATTGAAAGATTATTATTCAAATCAACAATCTACCCAGCAGATGCTAATTCCTGTAATGGTTCGTTATGGGGACTGTGGTCAAGGCTGAGTGAATATCTACCCATCAGGGAGGGGTGGAGAGCTTGAGACTTCTCTGTCTGGAAAGGAGTGAGAAGAGTAAAATAATATTGTATCCTGTTCTCAGAAGGTCCTAAAGTTGGTTCCAATCAAATGGCTTTTAAACTACAATATTGCAATAGAATGACTAACATTCATTGCAGTTAGAAATGCAGAGATGGCAGCCTCCCAGTCCCAAGGTCTACAACACTGTTATAACAGGCCTGACGAAGGGTCTCGGCCCAAAACGTCGACTGTACTTCTTTCTATTGATGCTGCCTGGCCTGCTGCGTTCCACCAGCATTTTGTGTGTGTTGCTTGAATTTCCAGCATCTGCAGATTTTCTCGTGTTGCTGTCAGAACAAGCTGCTTTCAATGGCTTCTGGGAAAAGCATTGTCCTCAAATCGTGGCAGCAAATTTCTGTAGAAATCTGAGAATAAACTTAAATGTGATGTTCCTATTCATGACAGAACCGGATCCTCTGAAGATAGAACAATACAGCACAGGAATAGGCTCTTCTGCCCACAGTGTTATACTGAACCACTAAAGTAGTAGTTAAAAGTTCAAAGTTCAGAGCAAATGTATTATCTAAGTACATACATGTCATCACATACTACCCTGAGATTCATTTTCTCGTGGGTATTCACGGGGAAATAAAGAAATACAATAGAATTCATGAAGAAACAAGACACAAACATTGACAAACAACCAGGGTGATAAGGAAGACAAATCTTGCAAATGATAATGATAATAAAAAAAATTGAGAGCATGAGTTGTAAAGTCCTTGAAAGTGAGGTTTTGGAGTCATTTCAGTATTGAGGTGAGTGAAGGGCACCACGCTGGTATAACAGTTAGCCCAACGCTGTTGCAGCTCGAGGTATTCCAGCGTTCGGAGTTCAATTCCAGTGCCGTTAAATAGGTGGGATGCTGGGCAGTGTGGCTTGTTGGGCCGGGAGGGCCTGTTCTGTATTGTATCGCTAAATAAGTGAAAAATAAAACAAAGTTATCTACGCTGGTTCAGGAGACTGATGGTTGCAGGGTAGTAACTGTTCCTGAACCTGGTGGTGTGGGACCTGAGCCTTCTGTACCTCCTGGCCGATGGCGGTATTGAGAAGAGGGAATCGCCTGGATGATGGGGGTTTTTAATAATGCACACTGCTTTGTTGTGGCAGTATTCCTTGTAATTGCGTTTATGTGATGGGGAGGGTTCTTCCTTTGATGAACCGGGGTATCTTCAAGGTTGGAGAAACGTCTCGGCCCGTAACATTGACTGTTCACTCTTTTCCATGGACACTGCTGACCTGCTGAGCTCCTCCAGCATTCTGTGTGTGACGCCTCCTTAAAAATTGCTTCCCCCAGGCAGTTAATCCGATCAACCCTTCTAGTTAGGCCTGCCCCACCCCGATCTATTACCCCAGTCACTGCACTGTACTGTAAACACATTCAACCACTTTTTATAAAGCAACACATACAAAATGCTGGAAAAACTCAGCAGGTCAGGCAGCATCTATGAAAATGAATAAGCAGTCTACGTTTCAGGCCGAGACCCTTCTTCAGGGCTGGAAAGGAAGGTGGAAGATGCCAGAATAAAAAGAAGTCGGGAGAGGGGAAGAAGGATAGCTAGAAAGTGCTAGGTGAAACCAGGTGGGTGGGAAAGATAGAGGAAGAAATCTGACAGGAGAAAGGGAAGGAGGAGGGGACCCAGGGGATGTGATAGGCAGGTGAGAAATGGTAAGAGGCCAGAGTGGGGAACAAAGGAAAAGAGGAGGGGGGAGAGGGATTTTTTACTGGAAGGAGAAATCGATATTCATACCATCAGGTGGAAGCTACCCTGACGGAATATAAGGTGCTGCTCCTCCAGCTTCAGTGTGGCCTCATCTTGGCACATGAGGTCATGGACCGACATGTCGGAACAGGAATGGGAATTGGAATTAAACTGGGAAGTTCCGCTTTTGGTGGATGGAGCAGTGGTGCTTGATGAAGCAGTCCCCCAGTTTTTATGATGTTGGTATTTACGTGTTTATGCACATTTTGTTCCATATCCATGCTTTAACCTCTATGTTTATTTTAATGTAGTTCTTTATTCTTTACAATTGTTGAACGTTGTATATTTTTGTTGTGTGTCACACCAATGCACCACAGCAAATTCCTAACACGTAATGTATATTGTGAAAAAAGTTGACCCTTGATCCTTCTTCTTTTCAAAATTCATACACTGACAGAAGAATTCACTTTTGAGAACTTTCCTCCAGTTGTCCTGAAGAAGGTATCAGTTCTTCCATTAAGGAATTCAGACAAAAGACCACATGACTGGAATCATTCAACGATCATATAGTCGCTGACTGGATTATTTTTTAATATTTCTGCTTAGGAATTGTCAGGAAATGTTGCTGTCACTCTGCACAAGCTCAAGCAAAACCTTCAGTTCTTCACTTCTCCATGCAGCTGGGTGCCAGAGCTGATACGGAGGCTGAGGAGAGAAAAATCACATCTGTGTTCTGGCCTGTGCTCCTGTTCCCCTGTCATTGCCTTGTTTTTCAGCTGAGAGGTTCCACCAAGCCAAGGCTTATATCCAAGCATCTAGGACAAGTAGGAGAGCACCCTTTGCTCACACCTGTCCTTCCTCGCTGCAGACATGCACCCACCGAAAAAGAAAACAATCACATGAAAAAAAACTATCACCAAATCAAAAGAGGATCAAAATTAGGTATAAGTTGCAATTAAAAACAAATAGATAGAGCGACAGATAAATCTGATAGCAGAGGACGTTAATCCTGAAAGGTTCAGTGTGTGTCTTCAGGCTCCTGTATCTCCTCCCCAATGAGAAGAGGGCATGCCCTGGGTGGTGAGGGTCCTTAATTATGGATGCCACCTTCTTGAGGCATCACTTTTGAAGATGCCCTTGATAGTGGGGAGGCTTGTGCCTGGGATGGGCTGGGATGGGTGCTGACTGAGCGTACAATCCTCTGCAGCCTGTTGTGATCCTGGGCTTTGGAGCCTCCATTCCAGACAGAATGATCTCCATGGTACCCCTGTAAAAGTTTACCAGAAGCTCTTGTAACGTGCCAGATCTTCTCTGACTCCTAATGAAGCACGGTTCCATTGACATCATCTCTCATATTCGTGCCACTGTTAGTTGCAATCCATAAGAAACCCTGGATCGAGAGGTCATACTCCAAGTTGTCCTTTTGGTATTGAGGTGTGGGGGAACTTCCTCATTTATTGAGTTGTCAGATTTTGGAATTTTCTTCCTTTAAGGGTCACAGGTGCTCACACTTAGGATGGATGCATTTTTGTCACTAATAGATCAGCCAAGGATTAAGATTCAAGATTCATGGCTCTTTATTGTCATTCTTCAGTACATGAGTGAAAAGGAGAATGAAGTTATTGTTACTCCAGATCTGAATTAACATAAAAAACACAACACGCATGTGGAATTAACACAAGTAAAGAAAAGATTTGGGGAAATTTTGGACCAGAAAGAAATGGACCAGAAGAGATACATGGAAATTAGTATTCAACCACTATTATTAATATTTTTATAACAACTATTATCATTATTTAGTTTAATAGAGTGGAATTACAATTGCACATAAACATCTATTTGAGTGCCTAATTATTTTCTATATTATCTCAACGTGCACTTGTGAATGTACAAATTATTATAGATTTACTCGCATAAAAAATGGAAAAGGTTATATATGTAAAAAAAAGTTTGTGTATTACTTGTGAATACCTTATCCAAATAAAAATACGTTTTTTTAAAAAACACAATAAACATAAAGATTACGATAAATATAAATATAAGATCAATCCTATAAAATACAATGTCTGGGTAACTGTTTTATACACAGTCTGTTTGTAGGTGAAATGACCCCTCAAGGGACCAGTGGACTCACACCGTTCCAATATCTTATGTAATAGTGTTTTTCTCCCCTCGTCCAATAGCCTCAGTGAAGGTGGTGTTGCTTTATTCGTGGACTAAAGGGCGGGGAAGCTGCACAAGCAGTAATCATTCCAGAAACGCAGACTCCAGCAGGGTTCAGGAGGTGGAGTTGGTCACAGAGTAGGACTGGGAAAAACCATGGATGTTCGAAAGTTTGTTGAACGGTGGGCGTTGGGGACCCATAACCCAATTTAGCACGAGCAAGGCCATGCAGTTACCTATCAGGCTGCACATCTTTGGGATGTGGGAGGAAACGGGAGCTCCCTTGGGAATGTCTCTGCAAGTTCCACACAGACAGTACTCGAGGTCAGGTTTGAACCTGGGTCTCTGGCACCCTGAGGCAGCGGCTCTAACGCTGCGCCACTGTGCCACCCATTCTTTTTATTTCATCATCCTCCTCCCACTCCCTCATTCACTTCAAAAGATGTGAAAAATTGTGTGATTGTGTGAATGAAGCACCTTCAACCACAGATCATTCTCCTTTCTGTATCAGGCGGAGCAACAATCTTTTCATGATAATTATATATGAGCTCCGTGCAATTATACGAGCTGCTTCATGTTTCTTTTATTGCTTTAATTAACGGGGTAATATCCACTGTATGGTTCCGGCTTTATCAATCATTTATTCTTGTGGTATTTTTGATCACTGGTTTAGACAGCATTTCAACACAATACTGAACAGAGTCGTAAGGGTTTGTAAAGATTTTTACATCTCATGACTCCATATCACAACTAGTACAAAAATTTTACACTGTTATATCTCAGCATCAGAGTTAGATTTAATATCACTGCATACAGTGTGTCATGAAAGTTGATTTTTTTGCAGCAGCCATACATTACAATACATAATTATAAATAAACTATAAATGACAAGAAGTACATATAAAAATTAATTTAAATAAGCAGTGCAAAATGACAGCAAAAAAAAAGTGATGTAGTATTCATCGTTTTATAGTCCATGCAGAAATCTGATGGCAGAGGGGAAAAAGCAGTTCCTGAAAGGTTGAGTGTGGGTCTTCAGGCTCCAGTGACTCCTTGATGGTCGCAGTGAGAAGAGGCTGATGTGGATCCTTAATGATGGACGCTGCTTTTTCCAAGGCATCACCTTTTGAACATGTCCTGGATGCTGGGGAGTCTAGTGCCCATGATGGAACTGACTGAGTTTACAAATTTCTGCAGCTTTTTTCCAGCTGTCTGCAGTGGCCCCTCCATACCTCACAGTGATGCAACTAATTAGAATGCTCTCCACAGAAATTTGCAAGTGTCTTTGATGACAGACCAAGTCTCCTCAAACTCCTAATGAAATAAAGCTGCTGTCGTGCCTTCTTTGTAATTGCTTGAGTATGATGGGCACAGGACAGATCTTCAGAAATGTTGACACCCAGGAACCTGAAACTGCTCACCCTTTCCACTGCTGATCCCTCGATAAAGACTGGTGTATGTTCCCTCAATTTCCCCTTCCTGATGTTCACAATCAATTCCTTGGTCTTACTGATGTTGAGTGCAAGGTTGCTGTTGTGACACCACTCAACCAGCTGATCTACCTTGCTCCTGTACGCCTCCTCGTCACCATCTGAAATTCTGCCAACAATAGTTGTGTCATTGGCAAATCTGCATATGGCATTTGAGCTGTGCTTAGCCACACAGTAGTGGGTTTAGAAAGAGTAGAATAATGGGCTAAACCAGGGGTGGCCAACCTTTTACATTACATGCATCAATTTTTTCACTCACAAGTTCAGATGCACCATACAACTCTTGCACCTCCATTCAATTCTTGTAAAAATATGTTAATATAGATCTCATGCGTGAAAAAATCGCATCTGAACTCGTGCGTGAAAAAATTGACGCATGGAATGTAGAAGTTTGGCCACCCCTGGGCTAAACACACATTCTTAAAGTGCGCCAGTGTTGATTGTTGCCCTTTTGAAGCAGGTGGGAACTTCCAAATGCAGCAGTGAGATATTGAAGATGTCCTTGAACACTCCAGCCAGTTGATTGGCACAGTTTTTCAGAGCACTATTAGGTACACCATCAGGACCTATCACCTTGCAAGGGTTCACCTTCTTGAAAGATGTTCTGACGTCAGCCTCAAGGACAGAGATCATAGGGTCACCGGATGTTGCATGCATAAAAGGTGTTCAGTTCATCTGGGAGTAATAACGTAAGTTGCTGCAGGTCTGTTCCCCTTGTCTGGTAGCACAACAGACGACTTGGAACCTATATAGCCTCAGAGGTAGCAAGGACTAGGCCTCAAGCTGTGGGCTTGCCTGCTGCTCCAGACCAGGAGAGGAGTCACCAGAGGTGGTGCAGCGTGGTGTCAGCAGTCAGCTGGAGGCTGGCCTCTCCCGTTGGTGCTGCCCTCCTGTGTTCGAGCGGTGGTATGACAGGCAGATTGCGTGCATCTGCTCACTGCCAGGAGACTGTACCATCAATTGCAGGACATGTTGCTCAGGGCCTTTTCGTGTGAATATTATTCTTTGCTCACTATTTTGAATGTGCTATTTTGTATGTTTTGCACCTTGGCCCCAGAGGAACACTGTTTCATTCATTGTATCTATGTATGGTTGAATGATAATTAAACTTGATTTGAGTTGAGTGAAGCAACACAGCCATTCATGATTTTAGATTTTGCTTTGTAGGAAGTAATGGCCTGCAAACCCTGCCAGAGCTGATGTACATTCAATTCTGCCTCTAACTTCAATCAGAATTACTTTTTCACTCTTAAAATAGCCTTTCGTACCTGGGCTTCTTGTATAGTTCTGGATCACCAGTCTTGAATGCCACAGGTCGAGCGCTCAGCAGGCTACGTATCTCCTCATCATTCATGGCTTACTTTGACCTGCCTTGTCATGCCATCACCACTGGCAGGCTCCACCACCCAGGATCATGAGGGCACCGAGCAGTTTCAGCAAATTCAAGAGAATTCAGGTCAAGTCAAGTCAAGTCAAGTCACTTTTTATTGCCATTTCAACTATGACTGCTGGTACAGAACGTAGTAAAAATGAGACAATATTTTCCAGGACCATGGTGCTACATCAAACAATACAAGAACTACACTGAACTACATAAGAAAAAGCACAAAAACTACACTAGACTACAGACCTACCCAGGACTGCATAAAGTGCACAAAACAGTGCATGCATTACAATAAATAATAAACAAGACAATATGCACAGTAGAGGGCAGTAGGTTGGTGTCAAGCCAGGCTCTGGGTATTGAGGAGTCTGATGGCTCGGGGGAAGAAACTGTTACATAGTCTGGTCGTGAGAGCCCAATGCTTCAGTGTCTTTTTCCAAATGGCAGGAGGGAGAAGAGTTTATATGTGGGGTGCGTGGGGTCCTTCACAATGCTGTTTGCTTTGCAGATGCAGCGTGTGGTGTAAATGTCTGTGATGGCGGGAAGAGAGACCCTGATGATTTTCTCAGCTGACCTCACTATCCGCTGCAGGGTCTTGCGATTCGAGATGGTGCAATTTCCGAACCAGGCCGTGATGCAGCTGCTCAGGATACTCTCAATACAGCCTCTGTAGAATGTGGTGAGGATGGGGGGTGGGAGATGGACTTTTCTCAGCCTAAAGTCGTTCTTACCCTCATGGGTCAGAGGTGAACACAAGCATCCCGCCACTGGCTGCGTTGCTCTGATTCTTTCTTCAGCCTGGGCCCTACAGCTTCGGGGAAGGTAGCGGGTAATGCAGCTGCCTCACAGTTCCAACAACCCAGGTTCAATCCTGACCTCCGATGTGCCTGCGTGCAGACTGCAAAGTTTCCCTGCCACCGCGTGCACTTCCTCCTGGCGGTACAGTTTCCTCCCACGGGTTAACTGGGTGCTGAGGATAATCCCTGGCACAGCTGAGTGTAAGGATAATCAGGAGAGGTAGTGAACATGAGGGAGAGACTAAACTGCAGGAATACAGGAAAATAAGAGGGAATGACACTGATGGCAGCCAACATGAACCCAATGGGTTGATCAGACTCCTTCTGCATTGTAAATGGCACATGAGTTTAATCAAGAGTGAGGCATTGTATTTTTGGAGATCAAGTATAAGCGGAAAGCATACAATTAATGGTAAGACCCTTATCAGTGTTGATGAACAGAAGGATCTCAGGATCTAAGTCCGTACTCTCTGAAAGTGGCTGTGCAAGTTGATAGGACGATAGAGGAGTTGGGTGTATGGCATGCTTAGCAATACACACAAAATTCAGAAGGAGGAGAAGATGGCGGTGCGACACAGCGCTCGTGGCCTCTCCGGTGATGAATATCTGTAATCTGTCAAGTAGGAGGCCGTGCACAATCCTGATTTGATGGAGGCAGACATGAGAGCACGGAGGGACATCTGGTGAAACTTCTGAAATGCCTGCTTCGCTGCCGCTGCTACTGTGTGATCCGAAATCTCCGGAGGGGAAGGTCTCGAATCCTCGGCTTTGCCTGTTGCTTGACGGCCGGGGCTGGGGTCAAAGCGCTCGGCAGAGATGGTGCTCGGTGCTCAATGTCGGAGGGATGGCTGAAGGCTCTAAGTTTTTGGATGGACTCAGAGTCGGACTGTGGTCGGGTGCTTCCAGGATGCTGCATTGGCAAGTTTGAGGCACTGGAAGCTCATGGCAGGGAGAGTTTCTTCCTTCTACCGTCTGCCTGAGATGTTGGGGCTATCGGGACTTTGAGAATTTTTTTTACCGTGCCCATGGTCTGCTCCTAATCAAATTACGGTACTGCTTTGCACTGTTGTAACTATATGTTATAATTATGTGGTTTTGTCAGTTTTAGTCTTGGTCTGTCTTGTGTTTCTGTGATAAATGACAATAAACGAGGACTGAGTATCCTCATAATCTAATCTAAATTCTAGAGGAATTCAGCAGGTCGGGCAGCATCTATGGAGGGGAATGGTTTGGGCCAAGATCTTTCATCAGGATCAAATCAGGAGTCCTGATGAAGGGTCTTGGCCCAAAACATTGACTGTTATTCTCCATAGGTGCTGCCCGACCTGCTGAGTCCCTGCAGCATTCTGTGCATGTTACTCTGGATCTTCAGCTTCTGCAGAAACTCTTGTGTGTCCACCATAGGTCAAGGCACTTGGCGTAAAAGTTGGGAAGTCATGTTGCAGCTCAGTGGGTTTGCGGTGAGGGAGAAGGGTTAAGAATAGACTTTAAAAAGCAAGTATTTTTTACACAATGAGTGGTAAGTGCTGCCAGGGTGGTGGTAGAGCAGAGGCATTTAGACAGAGACATGAACAGGCAGGAAATGGAGGGATATTGACGTGGGCAGGGAGACGGGATTAGTTAGACTGGCATCATGGACAGTGCAGACATGGTGGGTCGAAGGGCCTGCTTCTGTGCTTCACTGCAGGGGTCCTCAACCTTTTTTGCACCGTGGACCAGTTTAATATTGACAATATTCTTGCGGACCGGCTGACGGGGTGGGGGGGGGGGTGCGGAGGCATGATCAAGTAGGGTTTCTAACTTTCTCACTCCCAAATAAGGGACAAGAGTAGCAGTCAAATACGGGACACTTGTGTTTACCCCGAGAAAGACTACCATGACTGTGAAGCCTTGCGCGGGCACCTGTGTGCGCATGCGTGACGTGCGCATGGGTGTACGTGCCGATTTTTTTTTCTACAAATTGGTTTTGGCTTAATCTTTCCGATTCTGTTAAGTGAAACTACACTGTAATACATTATTTCTACTTTATACAGGCTGTGTATTTATCATGTCATTCCTGCTTTTGCGAGATGTTAGTGTTATTTTAGGTTTCATGTATTATTTGGTATGATTTAGCAGGTTATTTTTTTGGGTCTGGGAACACTTAAAAATTTTTCCCGTATAAATTAATGGCAATTGCTTCTTCGCTTTACGCCATTTGGGCTTACGAACAGTTTCATAGGAACGCTCTACCTTAGCGGGGGAGATACGGGACAAGGGCAATCCCGTATGGGACAAACCAATTTAGCCCTATATACGGGATGTCCCGGCTAATACGGGACAGTAGGCAACTCTATATTCAAGTTCAACAGTGCGTGACAGGGAATGAGGAAAGGTGCAGCTGACTCATATCGTTTCATATCGCCAAATCACATCCTTTCCTCACGGACTGGTAGCACATGCTTTGCGGCCCAGTGGTTAGGGACCATTGTGTTACTGCTCTATGTTCTATGTGAGATGAGGTGAGGCCTACATCAGTCAGGGTCGACCATGGGTGTTGCATCCCGGCTGTCTGGATACACAAGCCTGCGCAGAACAATATAGAGAGCAAGCTGTTGCCCGTGCAGCAACCTCCCCCTCTCCACACACCTGATGGACCCAAAGGAATATAGTTTGGTACCAGCAGCATCACAGGAATTACCGATCAGCATTTAACTCAACGTAGGATTGCCTCAGGGACTCCAGCTCTGAATTCGTCCCTCGGGGCTTCCTCTCGAGGCCTTCTCCATGAGCGAGTAGTGGAGTTTCCCTTCACGTCGATGAGCTGCCAACCACGGCCGATGAGCCACACCTGCCCGAAGCAAATGGTTTTAAGGCCCCAGTAACCCGCCTTTGCGTCTTCTCCTGGTCAGCAGAAGTGGTTCTGCGTGGCTTGGTAACTAAGCCACATGTGAAAGCCAAGAGCTGCACCCGGTTGTCAGAGGCTATCTGAGGCGTACACCATTGGGAACATTCAATAGTTAGCAAGAGTTTGTCCTAATTACCACCCCCCGGGTATTACATTCTTAAGGAATCAATGTTCTACGTACGTTCCATATCATTTGTAAATTAAATGCAATAATCCGGTAGGTGTATTCATCCAAATAATGAACAGTGCAGACACTTCAAGTGACCTCTCAGAGATCATCTCACACAATGTGCTCCAAGATCTTCTGTTAGTGTCCAACCAAGTTCACAGATAGCACCCAAAGCCTCCAATTTACATTTTTAAGGGAGGGAGCTTACGACATCACTAAATGTGTGAATGGCATGAAGGAAAAGTCAGTTGTTCCACTGACAAGCTGGGGCCAGTTTCCTGGTGGGTGTGACGTCACCCAGAAATGACAGCCAACATCCTCTAGCCTGGACAAAACCACTGCTGTATATCATTTCTGGACTAATATAGGTCTTAATCGATTGAATTCTAGGTTATAGAACACAAGGTCCTTTAGCTGCTAAGGTCTCTCACTCACCATCAAAATAAGCTGTTATTTTGTGACAGGAAAGTGTTCATCATGTGCGGGTGTGTTTAAGAGAACTGATTCGGTTTGCTCTCGAACACCCACATCGGGGTGCAGTTGCTGGGAGTTAGCTTTGTTCATTCTTTTCAGCTGGGGTGTGGCCGGATTTGTGGGTAGCAATTATTTATTGAAGATTAAAGTGTCAAAGATTGCAAATACTTGATTTACATGACATAACTTATATTAAGTTTCCACAATCTTCTTTGATTTATTTCACACGGGTTTTACCGATGTTGCTTACATAAATGAACAGAAGAAATAATCCAGTTTACATAACTAGAAGGAGCTGTCCTTTTCCTTGTTTAGCAATAATGACTTCATAAGGAAAGTAAAGTGCTCTTAGATGACAGCAAGTACAGAAAGGCAAAAGCTTACTTAATTAAACTTGGCAGCCTATTTACACATCCCCACCAGTCCTGCAGCTCAGTCTAATGGCTTTGGTCCTCCTGCTATTTTAACTGAGACTAGTGTTACAGAGCGTCTCAGCACAGAAATAGGCTCTTTGACCCATAGCCCCCAGAGTGATTTATTCTCCCTCTCTCTAATTCTCTTCTCATTCTCCATTAAGGATCTTCACCTTCTTCTCACTACTATGGTCAGGGAGGAGGTACAGGAGCCTAAAAACACACACTCAATAATTTAGGAACAGCTTCTTCCCTTCTGCCATCTGATTTCTGAACGGCCCATGTACCCATGAGCACTACCTCGTTATGCATCTTTCGCACTATTAATTCAGTTAGTATTACAACTTAAAGAGTCCACCGTGGCTGATCGATCAAACTTACCACCTCTGCCGGCTACAAGGACAAGAACAATGACAGCATGGGTACACGACCGTGTGGAAGTTGCCCTCCAAGCCACCAACCACCCTGACTGGGAAATACATTGCCGTTTCTTCAGCATTGTGGGTTCAGACTCTTGGAACTCCCAGCTTAACAGCACCGTTCGCATACCCACTCCTCAGACACTGCAGCAAATCAGGAAGGCAGCACATCACACCTTCTCAGGGGCAACAAGGGATGAGCAATTCAATGTTGGCTCAGGGTGTGAAGCCCATGCCACTAAGGACCCTCACCACCTGGGGCATAGCCTCTTCTCATTACTTCCATCAGGGAGGAGGGACAGGGGTCTGAAGAGCCACACTCAGTGATTCAGGACCAGCTTCTTCCTCTCCACCACCAGTTCATGAACCCAAGAACACTACCTCACCATTCCTTCCTGTTGCACTATTTTATTTAGTGTTCTGATTAACGGTGATTTTATGTACTGCTGCCACAAAACAACTTACTTCACGTCATTTTAATTGGTGATAATAAATTTGATTCTGATTCTGAATGAGTATAAATAAATAAACTCAGAAATTCTTGATATTTCATCTAAGTTACTTCCCTTTTGGGCTGTTCATTTGCGAGGGGTTTGTTACTGGACTTTGCTCGTGGACCAGAGCAGATCCAGGGGATCTGAACCAAAGGTCCACCCCAAATGTAGAGCAAGAGCTGGTCAAGAAAGGACGTCAATTGCTCTAAGCTGGTGGGTGATTTGGCTCTGTCCTTCGTTAACTTGACCCAGGTCACGTTATAGAATCATAGTATGTTAACAGCACAGGTGGAGGCTACTCAGCCCACTGTCGTCATGCTACACCACCACTAGATTCTTAATCTAATGGCATTCTTCAGTGCTTGCAATCCAGCCATATGGGAAGCCAGGACAACTGATACCTTGAATCTTTCCCTTTGAAGCACACAGTCCCAGGATACACTCCTTCCCCACTGAAATTTCGATCTGCTTCTCATGCAACCTGTTTTACCTGTTAGAAACAACTGGCTTCAGACACATGTGAGAGAGGCGGGGTTCCTCTGCACACTGTCCTTGTGAAGGCATCTTGGATTTCATTAGAAGAAGTCAAAGGAATCTCATTTTCTAGTGAGGTGGAATTCAGGTTTGGTCTTTGACAGGGTGTTGGGGGGTGGCGTGGAATTCATACCCTTCATTAACATAAAGCCTCTCTTTATTAAAACTCTCTCTTCAGTTTGCAACTCTTACAGGGAATATTCCTTGAATACTGAAGGGACAGCATTCTTCAAAAAGGTCACAAATTGCCCAAGATCACAAGAAATTTTTCCACATGGATTGTCACTATCAACAGTAAGTCTGATCTATAAGACCATAACATTATAAGATATAGGAGTATAATTCAGTTCTATGTCCTATGATCTAAAATTCAGACTGCTGGTGGATAAAATTACAATAGTTCACAGTGAAAATCAGTGCAGTTTGGTGGCCGTCTCCTTTTATTCACTATATAGGATCTGGGTGTCACAGCAAGTCCCCATCCCTCATCACCCTCAGAAAGACCACAAGACCATAAAACATAGGAGTAGAATGAGTCCATTTGGCCCATCGAGTCCGCTCTGCCACTTCCCTTGTGGCTGATCTATTACCCTTCTAACCCCATTCTCTCGCCTTCTCCCTATAACCTTTAACGACCTTACTAACCAAGAACCTATCAAATTCTGCCTCAAATATACCCAATGACTTGGCCTCTACTGCCGCCTGTAGCGATTAATTCCATTGATTCATCACCCTCTGGCTGAAGAAATTCCTCTTCATCTCTGTTCGAAAAGGGCGTCCTTGTATTCTGAGGCTGTGCCCTCTAGTCCTAGACTTCCTCACAATAAGGATCAGCCTCGCCACATCCATTCTAACTAGGCCTTTAAATATTCAACAGGTTTCCATGAGATTCCCCCTCATTCTACTTATTTTGGGCGAGTATAAGCCCAGAGCCATCAAACACGGATGCGTGAGATTTAAAGTCGTACTCAACTTTCACTACTCGAGCCTTTCCTCACGTTCAATTAAAGGAGATAGGTAAACCATCTGGAACTTCAATAACTAGACAGGTTCCACCTGGCACTCACCGATACAGGAACGGAGCACATTTACCATTGGACAAAACACAGAAGTTTAGGAAGTTAAATAAACAAAAGACTTTGGAAATAAATATAAAATCAAAATAAAATTATACATAAATCTAACTGAAGTAAATTCCTTGTAAATTCCTGACTTAGCCAGAACTTGTATAGTCATTCCTGTTACATCTAATTACGGAGAGAGACTTTGACACATCCCACTAATCTTTCTTTGGGTCATAAATTATCACTCCAGTCACCGAGAAATATTTTATTTTTGCCCTGACCTCACCCCGAAAACTCTTCCTTTAAGTATCTTGTCCGGACACAATTACTTTATCTTTATGGTCAGGTGACTTAATCAACCAAGAACGTAAATGACCCTCTCAAATTTAGGGCAGTGAAAGTCTGGTGAGAAAATACAAGCAAGCTGCAAAATAACTGCAGGTAAACTGCTGCAGCCACTGGGGTTTCAGTTATCCCACTGAGACCATGATGAGAAATGACTGAGAATTAGAAATGAGAAGGAGAGAGAGAGAAAGGAGAAAATGTGTGAACCTCCCCCCATCTATTACACCGGTCACCGCACTGTAAACACCTTAACCCGCTTTTTACAATGCTGATGATTATAAATATGCTGGTATTTATGTAGTTATACACATTTTATTCCATATCCATCCTTTTACCTCTAAATATATTAATAATATATATAATTTTTCATTTACATTTAATTCTTTATTCTTTATAATTGTTGAATGTTGTTTTTTGTTGCATGTCAAGGGCCAAAAGTCCTGTTTCTGTGCTGTAATGTTCTATGGTTCTATGGTTCTATGTCATGCCCTGATCCAGACACCACAGCGAATTTGTAATATACATATAAATATACAGTATATGGTGAATAAAGTTGATCCTTGATCCATGATTAAGGTTAAAGTACTCCATTCACATCAGACTGTGCTACAGGTTCGCTAAGTCCTATGCTGGGATGTGTTCTCCTGTACACTCTGCTTGCAAAGGTATTTGGGATTTCATTAGTAAATGTTACAGGTATCTTTTCAGTATCAGCTCACACACACATTCCACAGGAATGTAAAGACTACCAAGGAATGTGGTTGTGTTACTGGAATATCAGGTAGAGCTCTGAGCCAATGAGCTTGAACCTTACCACAGCAGCTGGGGAATTTTAGTTCAGGTAATTAAATACGTCTGGAATTGAAAAGCTAATCTTAGTGACGGAGACTATTAAACCAGTGGTAAAAGCCCACTGCTTCACTCATGTCCGACTGAGAGGGTAACTGCCATTTTCACTCAATCTGACCTTTCTATGGGTCCGGGCTGGCCAGTGTTGTAACAGCTCACTGCTTCCTCCGGGAAGACAGCTGCATCAGAATCAGAATCAGATTTATAATAAGGAATTAGATGATGTGAAAATTGTTGTTTTGCGGCCACTGTGCAATGTAAAGACATAAAATTACAATAAGCTACAAAAATAAATAGATTGTGTAAAAAAATGATATAGCAAGGTAGTGTCCATGGGTCATGGACCATTCAGAAATCTCATGCCAGTGGGAAAAGGCTATTCCCGAATCACTAGGTGTGGATCTCCAGGCTCTTGTACCTCCTCCACAATGGTATTAATGAGGAGGGCCACGTCCCGGATGGTGAGGGCCCTTAATAATGAATGCCTCCTACTTGAGACGCCACCTCTCGAAGATGTCCTTGATGGTGGGGAGAGGTGTGCCCTTGATTCAGCTGTAAATGCGACATTCGTACCCCAAGAATGAATAATTACAAAAATTAGCAGACATCGGGATCCAGTGGGAAACTTTCATTGATTTCCAGATTAAATTTTAAAGAGAATTGATTACTCCTGCCTCAGAAGTGACTTGGGTCAGCTATAATTTGCCTACGACACAACAGGTCCACAGCAGGTTCACTCAACCATGGGACATCTGGACAGCAAAGGTGCAGACATCAGGATGCTCTTTATCGACTACAGCTCAGCATTCAATTATATCATCCTCTCAAAACTCATCAACCGGATCCTCGATTTCCTCACTTACAGGCCACAATCAGTTCTAATTGGCAAGAACATCTCCTCCACGTTCGCCATCGGCACAGGTGCACCACAAGGCTGTGTGCTTAGCCCCCTCCTCGACTGTGAGGCTAAGCACAGCTCCAATGCCATATTTAAGTTTGCTGACGACGCCACTGTCATTGGCCGAGTCAAAGGTGGTGACAGATCAGCATATGAGAGAGAGACTGAAAACCTGGCTGAGTGGTGCCACAACATCAACCTCTTATTCAATGTCAGCAAGACCAAGGAGCTGATTTTTGGCTTCAAGAGGAGTAAACCAGAGGTCCACGAGCCAGTCCTCATTGGGGAATCAGAGGTGGAGAGGGTCATCAACTTTAAATTCCTCGATGTTATCATTTCAGAGAATCTGTCATGGGCCCAGCACATAAGTGTAATTATGAAGAAAGCATGGCAGTGCCTCTGCTTCGAAGCCTCATACCAAAAAATCTGAATTACATCTAAAACTTTGACAAACTTCTATAGGTATGTGGTGGAGAGTATATTGACTGGCTGCATCACAGCCTGGAATGGATACACCAATGTCCTCGACGGAAAATCCTACAAAAGGCAGTGGATATGGCCAGTCCATCACGGGTAAAGTCCTCCCAACCATTGAGCACATCGACATGAAATGCTATTACAGGAAAGCATCTTCCATCATCACCGACCCCACCACCCAGGTCATGCTCTCTTCTATCTGATGCCATCAGGAAGAAGGTACAGGAGCCTTAGGACCCATACCTCAGGTTCAGGAACAGTTATTACCCTTCAACCATCAGGCTTTTAAACCAGAGGGGATAACCGCTCAACTTCACTTGCCCCATCATTGAAATGTTCCCACAACCTATGGACTCACTTTCAAGGATTCTTCATCTCATGTTCTCGATATTTATTGCTGTTTTATTATCGTTATTTCTTTTTTTCTTTCATAATTGCACTGTTTCTTGTCTTTTGCACATCGGGTGTTTGTCCATCCTGTTGGGTCTGGTCTTTCATTGATTCTGTTGGGTTTCTTAGATTTACTGAGCATGTCTGCAAAAATATGAATCTCAGGGTATATATGGTGACATATACAGTACGTACTTTGATAATAAATTTACTCTGAACCTCAAATTACTTGGGGTCCTTCCTGACAGCCTGAAGAATTTCAGTAATGATGATAACTGATAAGGGATGCCCAACGAAAGAGAAAGTAAGAGAGATAATGCAAAGGGAAAGAACCTCCTCTGGATAATTCGAGCAGCTACTAATATTTGTGAAGACTAGTGAACTGCGGTGAGGAGTGTTACCATCGGAGGCTGGGCAGAGTGCGGCACAACTAATGAGAAAAGACAAAGTAGAGGAGACTGATGTAGATGTGACAGGAAGCATGAGATGGTGATTAGTGTGTCAGGCGGAGGCGCAGTCTCCTCTCATTAGGATCAGCTGTCGATGGTTGTGTGCCATAAGCATATCCTGTGTCCTTCTCCTCTACCTCCCTGGCAAGTTTCATTTAAAAATCAGTTTCATTTTTCTCTAAAAATAGACGGAGAGATTCTTTATGTGAACAATTTTCAGTGTTGCTTCATAAAACTCTCTGATATTTCAAAGTTCAAAGTTCAGAGTAAATTTATTATCAAAGCACATGTACGCTACTATATACAACCCTGAGGTTCATTTTCTTGCGGGCATACTCAATAAATCCATAATAGAATGGTAATCATAATAGAGTCAGAGAAAACGCACCAACTGGGCGTTCAAGATTCTGAGAGTCTGTTTCTGACATTTGCTGGTATATTTGACCCTGTCTGCCCTTCACTTGCAGTCTTTAAGACCTTGCTGCCTCTCTGTCTCTGCCAGGCATTTGATTGTGCTGTTCCCTCTCCTTTTCAGTCTCCTCAAGTACTCGGATGGGAATAACTCCCAGAGCAACACCTATCTCCTCCACATCAACTCGAGGTCAATCCCCAGCACCTGAGTAAGGGACAAGGAAACTCTGGGGACTGAGCAACCCTGATGGGCATCAAGTGAAATCAGAGTCAGCCTGTAAGATTGGATACGCATGTTTTTGAAATTGTAGCATGTAACACATTGCTGCCCAGAAGCTAACCGCTTACTTCTGTATACATGGCCACGCTATAAAATGTTTTCCTCAATGTGTCCTGATGAAGGGTCTCGGCCTGAAACATCAGCTCTGTATTCCTCTCCATCGATGCTGTCTGACCTGCTGAGTTCCTCCAGCATTTTATGTATGTTACTCTGGTTTTCCGCTGGCTGGTGGCGTAGTGGCATCAGCGCCGGACTTAGGAGCGAAGGCTCTTGAGTTCGAACCCAGCCAGCTACGGTGCACGCTTTCCATCCGTGCTGGGTTGAGCGTCAAGCTAGCAACTCAACCTCGTAAAAAAGAAATTGCCTGTTACAGAGACATCAACAGCAAAAAGTTGATGGCCCGTGCTCTCTCGTGAGTTTAAAGGCAATATCTATTTCTGCTCTGGTTTTCCACAATGTTAGTACTCTTAGAAATAAAATATATTTGTGAGTTTAAAATTAATTGACCATCATCCAGTATTTTAGTGGAAGATTCTGAATATGAAGAAAGATTGAACAAGCTAGAGCTTTTCACTTTGGAGCGAAGGAGGATGAGGGGTGACTTGGTAGAGATGTATACAGTGATATGAAGCACAGAGTGGACAGCCAGCACCTTTTTCCCGGGGTGGCAATGGCTAATACCAGAGCACGTCCTTTTAAGGTGAGAGGAGGAAAGTATAGGAGATGTCAGAGGTAGGTTTTTTCTTTACACAGAGAGTGGAGAGTGCATGGAATGCACTGCCAGGGGTTTGTGATTGAGGCTGATATAATAAGGACATTTAAGAGACTCTGAGATTGGAACGTGGAATGAGAGGAAAATGTAGGGCTATGGGATGTGTAGGGGAGAAGGGTTAGATTGATCATGGATTAGGTTAAGAAGTCAGCTCAGCATCATGGGCTGATGGGCCTGTTCTCGGCTGCACTGTTCTATGTCCAATCTACGATAGATTCTCACTGTTCTATGTCCAATCTCCTATACTAGATTCTCACTGTTCTATGTCCAATCTCCTATACTAGATTCTCACTGTTCTCTGTCCAATCCCCTATGATAGATTCTCACTGTTCTATATCCAATCTCCTATGATAGATTCTCACTGTTCTATGTCCAATCTCCTATGATAGATTCTCACTGTTCTATGTCCAATCTATACTAGATTCTCACTGTTCTCTGTCCGATCTCCTATGATAGAATCTCACTGTTCTCTGTCCGATCTCCTACGATGGATTCTCACTGTTCTATGTCCAATCTATACTAGATTCTCACTGTTCTCTGTCCGATCTCCTATGATAGAATCTCACTGTTCTCTGTCCGATCTCCTACGATGGATTCTCACTGTTCTATGTCCAATCTCCTATACTAGATTCTCACTGTTCTCTGTCCGATCCCCTGATAGATTCTCACTGTTCTCTGTCCAATCCCCTATGATAGATTCTCACTGTTCTATATCCAATCTCCTATGATAGATTCTCACTGTTCTATGTCCAATCTATACTAGATTCTCACTGTTCTCTGTCCGATCTCCTATGATAGAATCTCACTGTTCTCTGTCCGATCTCCTACGATAGATTCTCACTGTTCTATGTCCAATCTCCTATACTAGATTCTCACTGTTCTCTGTCCGATCTCCTATGATAGATTCTCACTGTTCTCTGTCCAATCCCCTATGATAGATTCTCACTGTTCTATGTCCAATCTCCTATGATAGATTCTCACTGTTCTATGTCCAATCTCCTATGATAGATTCTCACTGTTCTATGTCCAATCTATACTAGATTCTCACTGTTCTCTGTCCGATCTCCTATGATAGAATCTCACTGTTCTCTGTCCGATCTCCTACGATAGATTCTCACTGTTCTATGTCCAATCTCCTATACTAGATTCTCACTGTTCTCTGTCCAATCCCCTATGATAGATTCTCACCGTTCTATGTCCAATCTCCTATGATAGATTCTCACTGTTCTATATCCAATCTCCTATGATAGATTCTCACTGTTCTATGTCCAATCTATACTAGATTCTCACTGTTCTCTGTCCGATCTCCTATGATAGAATCTCACTGTTCTCTGTCCGATCTCCTATGATAGATTCTCACTGTTCTATGTCCAATCTCCTATACTAGATTCTCACTGTTCTCTGTCCAATCCCCTATGATAGATTCTCACTGTTCTATGTCCAATCTCCTATGATAGATTCTCACTGTTCTATATCCAATCTCCTATGATAGATTCTCACTGTTCTATGTCCAATCTATACTAGATTCTCACTGTTCTCTGTCCGATCTCCTATGATAGAATCTCACTGTTCTCTGTCCGATCTCCTATGATAGATTCTCACTGTTCTCTGTCCGATCCCCTATGATAGATTCTCACTGTTCTCTGTCCGATCTCCTACGATAGATTCTCACTGTTCTCTGTCCGATCTATGATAGAATCTCACTGTTCTCTGTCCGATCTCCTATACTAGATTCTCACTGTTCTCTGTCCGATCCCCTATGATAGATTCTCACTGTTCTCTGTCCGATCTCCTATGATAGATTCTCACTGTTCTCTGTCCGATCTCCTACGATAGATTCTCACTGTTCTCTGTCCGATCTATGATAGATTCTCACTGTTCTCTGTCCGATCTCCTACGATAGATTCTCACTGTTCTCTGTCCGATCCCCTATGATAGATTCTCACTGTTCTATGTCCAATCTCCTATGATAGATTCTCACTGTTCTATGTCCAATCTATACTAGATTCTCACTGTTCTCTGTCCGATCTCCTATGATAGATTCTCACTGTTCTCTGTCCGATCTATGATAGATTCTCACTGTTCTCTGTCCGATCTCCTACGATAGATTCTCACTGTTCTCTGTCCGATCCCCTATGATAGAATCTCACTGTTCTCTGTCCGATCTCCTATACTAGATTCTCACTGTTCTCTGTCCGATCCCCTATGATAGATTCTCACTGTTCTCTGTCCGATCTCCTATGATAGATTCTCACTGTTCTCTGTCCGATCTCCTACGATAGATTCTCACTGTTCTCTGTCCGATCCCCTATGATAGATTCTCACTGTTCTCTGTCCGATCTCCTATGATAGATTCTCACTGTTCTCTGTCCGATCTCCTACGATAGATTCTCACTGTTCTCTGTCCGATCCCCTATGATAGATTCTCACTGTTCTATGTCCAATCTCCTATGATAGATTCTCACTGTTCTATATCCAATCTCCTGTGATAGATTCTCACTGTTCTATGTCCAATCTATACTAGATTCTCACTGTTCTCTGTCCGATCTCCTATGATAGATTCTCACTGTTCTCTGTCCGATCTATGATAGATTCTCACTGTTCTCTGTCCGATCTCCTACGATAGATTCTCACTGTTCTCTGTCCGATCCCCTATGATAGATTCTCACTGTTCTATGTCCAATCTCCTATGATAGATTCTCACTGTTCTATGTCCAATCTATACTAGATTCTCACTGTTCTCTGTCCGATCTCCTATGATAGATTCTCACTGTTCTCTGTCCGATCTCCTACGATAGATTCTCACTGTTCTCTGTCCGATCCCCTATGATAGATTCTCACTGTTCTATGTCCAATCTATGGTAGATTCTCACTGTTCTCTGTCCGATCTCCTATGATAGATTCTCACTGTTCTCTGTCCGATCTCCTACGATAGATTCTCACTGTTCTCTGTCCGATCTATGATAGATTCTCACTGTTCTCTGTCCGATCTCCTATACTAGATTCTCACTGTTCTCTGTCCGATCCCCTATGATAGATTCTCACTGTTCTCTGTCCGATCTCCTATGATAGATTCTCACTGTTCTATGTCCAATCTCCTATACTAGATTCTCACTGGGTAACTAGATGGCTGTCACTTATGTCTGAGTGATGGGACACAACAGACCATGCCCACGTTTACGACAGAGAGTCATTAAAGGAATGACCCAATTTCCCTTCCTAGTACCTCAAGAGAATGGAAAGCCAGTTATAGTAATTAATGAATGCACAATTACTGACATTGTCCCGAATAAGAGTCCTGATCGAATATATCAACTGTGCTTTTCCCCCTACAGATGCTGCTCAACCCACTGAGCTCCAGCAGTTCATTTTGTTTTTGCTCCAGATTCCAGCATCTGCGGTGTTTTATGTCTCCAATGTCCAAAGTTAGATTGGCTGGCCCCACACGTCCTTTCCCCGTGAGGATAGCAGTCTACTGGGTGAGAGAGCAGCAGCAGCCTTCCACCTGAGCTGAGCTCCAAAGGAGAGTGTCAGACACTGAATATCTTTCGTATGCCTCATCACAGCTTATATGATGGGACAGCAGAGATATGCATCAGATTGCCCAGAAGTCGGTTGAAACGTGTGCGTTTTATCTCTCACAGCAAGTCAGTTCCCTGCCACACATCCATTGGACATTATAAACGGCAGGACTTATGTCTGCTGGACCCAAGCAGATTGCCGGTAAATCTCCCGTGCACGTACATTTTCAATGAACTGTGTGCGCACTTTTAAGGAGCTTAAATAAACTGCAAGTGCCTTTTTGTAAACATTTTTAAATGCAGCCCTCCATCATTCCTCGTGTGTCCATGCGACTGTGCATGGGGGAGTGCTCGGTCCAGTCGAAACTCAGTACGGGGCGCACAAGGAGAGAAGTGTGCTCCGAGCACTGAGGTGTTACTCAGCAACCGGTTTTCTGTTCCATCCACTATTCTTTCCCAGGATCTCCCTGCACCTCACGTCACGCTTCTGCCAAAGGCATAGTTCACTTCCATAAAACTGCACAATTAGGCTGATGTGTTAGTGCTTCCGCTGTAGACACTTAAGAAGGGTCTGAAGCTGAAACATTAACCTACACGTTTTCTCTTTGTTGACAGGGCCGTTAAGTATTTGAAACTTCTTCTGCTTTCGCTTCGGGTTTCTTTTCACCGTTTATAAAAGTATGGCTCATCACCACAGAAAGTGAAATCATATCTGGAAAGGTTGCTTCAAAATTTGGATTTTGTTGAGCGGATTAAATTTCAAACAGCGTTTCTGTGGATACATTCATTTCCTAGACTAAGATAAGTAGGATTCGATTCATACCTGTTCATATCCTGAGGTAAATCAAGTATTAAGCTATCTTTACAATCAGTCCAATTACTGGTAGTTTGTCTTCTTTAATGTGCTCCTAATCTTAAAGCAGTCTGCTGAGACAACAGGACATGGACCAGATTCCCTGGTCGTTGCTTGGAATATGCACCCTTATTTTCTTTGTCCCTATGATCAGAATCAGAACCAGGTTTATTTCATAACTTGAAGAATAATGATGTGACTTTCAGGGGACTCTGCAGATCATGTTCCATGTAATACTTGTTTACTTTTGCTTATTTGCAAAATTTGTTCCCGTTTACACATTGGACGTCTGTCAGTCTTTGCTGTGTGTGTTTTTTAAAGGATTCTATTGTACTTCTTTGTTTTGTGTCTGCCTGCAAGAAAATGGATTTCAAGGCTGTATATGGTATACATACTTTGATAATAAATTCTTCCTCCATTGCATACCTCCTGCCTCAAAGGCAGCTTCTATCCCACTGTCAGACTCCTGTACCATGAGATCAACTCTTGATCTCACAATCCAGCTCATTATGATCTTGCACTTCATCGTTTACCTGCACTGCACTTTCTCAGTAACTTTTACACATAATTCTGCTTTGGTATTGTTTTACTTAATTCTAGCTCAATGCCATGATCTGATTTGACTTGGTTTGCATGAATAATATACAGGACAATCTTTTCACGTGGTATATGAGTCAATAATGAGCCAGTATCTACACAAAGTTGTTGCAACATCCTGCAGGTATTTCCCACTTTTCCTACATTTCACCCTGCAACAATCCACGGACAGTGGCACGTATTTCATTAAATTACAAAACCTGCTACTGATCCAACTCCCATATCACCCTCTACCCCTCCAACGTATTCTCTCCCACGCCCGCCCGTCAGCTCTCCTTCGATTCTGCTTGCTGCTATTGACTGTCGTTAAGGGGCAACTTGCTGTGGCCAGTTAACCTCCCAGCACATGTCTGAGGTGTGGCAGGAACATTGGGATAGGAAGGGGACACGGAGGACAGGGCACATGGGTGCAGAGAGAGCACTGAGCTCAGCATGGAACCTGAACCGCTGAAACTGAGAACCTGCTGCGCTGCCAGGTCACCTCTGAGGCCCTCCTATGGTCGAGGTTGACCATGGACGCTGTGTCCCAGCGGTCTACGTGATCCGCAAGCCAGGGCAGTAGGACACGGAGAGCGAACTGTTGCCCATGGAGCAGGCTCCCCTTCTCCACACAGCTGAGGGATCCAAAGGGACGGCAGAGACCAATACAGTTTGGCACCGGCAGCATCACAGGATGCATTGAACTCAACGTACAACTGCCTTATTATGATTATGATTATGAGGACATTTATTGTCATTTAGTAATGCATGCATTAAGAAATGATACAGTGTTTTTCCAGAATGATATCATGAAAACACATGACAAACCGACTTAAAAACTAACAAAAACCACATAATTATAACATATACTTACAACAGTGCAAAGCAATTCCGTAATTTGATAAGAACAGACCATGGCACCGTAAAAGTCTCAGAGTCACTCGAAAGTCCCATCATTTCATGCAGACAGTAAACCTCCAGCGCCGCCAACTTGCCGATGCAGCATCCCGGAAGCATCCGACCTCAGTCTGACTCCGAGTCCGTCCGAAAACTCCGAGCCTCCGACCACTTCTTCGACACCGAGCACCGAGCACCATCTCTGCTGAGCGTTTCGACCCCGGCCCCAGCAACAGGCAATATGCAAAGATGAGGATTTGGGGCCTTCGTCTCCAGAGATTCTCAATCGCACAGTAGCAGCGGCAGCGAAGCAGGTATTTCAGACGTTTCACCAGATGTTCCTCTGCGCTTTCTCACGGCTGTCCCCATCAAATCCGGATTGATGCACGGCCCCCTAGTTACACATATTGATATTCATTCGGAATGGCTGCACACACTGTGTCGTGCTGTCATCTTCTCCCTCCCTTAGGGACTCCACCTCTGGATTGTTCCTCGAGGTTTACTGTCAAAACCTTCTCGATGAGTGGGTACAGTCACGGTGCAGTGGAGGCTTGAGATCAGAGCTTTCCTTCTCCTAGATGAGCTGCCAACCACAGCGAACAAGCCCAATCTGCCCAAAGCAACTGGTTTTAAGGTGCCAGAAACCCACCTTTGCCCCTTCTCCTGTCAGTAGAAATGGCTCCATCAGGTTCAGTAGCCAAGCCACACATGACGGCCTGGAGCTGTCAGGAGCTATTTGAGATGCATGCCATTGGGAGCATTTAATAGGTAGTGGGAGCTTATCTCCACTAACAACCCCGGCTGTAACAACCTTAAGGAACCATGTCACCACCTTCTGTTATTCTTATGACTGATGACTGACTACGCAGTGATTAGCCGTGGGGATATGACCTTCAATGCCTTGGATTGGAGCTGGATAATTGGAACTTCCACAGTGTGGTGTGAATCACAATCAGCTTTATTATCACTGACATGTGTCGTGAAATTTGTTTTTTTGTGACAGCAGTACCTTGCAACACATTAAAATTACCATAAGTTACAGTGAAAATAAAGTAAACAGATTGTGCAAAAGAGGAATACTGAGTGAGCGTTCACAGATTCCGTATCCGTTCAGAAATCTAATGATGGAGGGCAAGAAGCTGTTCCTTTCATTTTTAAAATCTTTTTTATTAATTATTATTAAAGATCAACAAAAAAAATACGTTAAGGTAATCAAGTCAACATGTCAGTATGTGTACAATGAAGAATTAAATTACCAAATAATTGATTAACAAAGCTAAACAATATATCAATAATAATAAGAAAAAATAAAGTGTTAAAAATAATTTTTAAGGAAAAAAAAGAACCCGTACTAACTAAGACACCATTTGACCAGCCGATCTATCTCACTCCTGTACACCTCCTCACTGCAGTCAGTGACTCAGCCAGCAACTGTGATGGTGGCGCCGAATTTATAGCTGGTGACTGAGCTGTGCCAAGCCACACAGTCATGAGTGTAGAGAGAGCAGAGCAGTGGTTAGCTGGGGGCACATCACTTGTTCTGTCCAATGGAAGCCACCTTTGCTGTTGGTCAGACACGTGCTGCAAAGTTGCCAGTTTAACATCTCCTGTTTCCGTGCACTGGCCAGGCCTTCTACACTTAGTGAAACAGCAGTACTGTTTCCCCACTTGACAGCCACGGTGGTGAGGGGTAATCAGGGCCATGATGCCCTCAAACGTGGTGATCCCCCAGCACAGCAAGATGTCCGCAAGGGAACAGGCTGTTGGAGTAAGTGCTGAGGTACGTACTGAATCTTAGTGCAGCTCGGTGCAAAAGGACAGAGACCACACTTGCAGGATTGTGTATAGTTTTGGTCACCCAGCTATAGGAAGGACATTGTCAAGCTGGAGAGGGTGCAGAAGTGATTTACCAGGATGCTGTCTAGAGAGGAGGGCCTGATCTTTAGTGAAAGGTTGGCCAAGCTGGAGTGCTGGAGAATGAGAGGTGACCTCACAGAAGTTTATAAAAAATAAAAGGTTACAGTGTTGGCCTTCATTAGTCAGGGATTGAGTTAAGCATCATAAGGTATTGTTGCAACTTTATAAATCTCTAGTTAGACTACACTTTGATTTTTTTTAATTGGATTGCCTGTTACACCAGTGGTGTATAGAGCAGCAATGAAGCTCCTCTGGTGGTGTTCAGGGCTTCCTTCATCGTGTCAGTGGCATCCTGTCAGTTTTCATTAATGTCAGTCATGCAAGTCCCGGTCAGAAACACAGGAATATTATCGCATTCAGATGTAGAAGGATTCTTCATTGCTGTTTTCATAACAATATTGTTTTACCAGTCAGGGTTGTTAGCCCTGAACCTGGAGGACTGGTGAACAACTCTTAGTCAAGCCTCTACTCTTTGACCTGTTTGACATGGGTGACCCTACCAAGAGCCAAAGCACAAAGCCCTGACTCCAGCCAACATAGCTCTCTGGTCATTGAGGCACGCAAGCTTCCAAAACATGAGAAGGTTGTGGTCTTGGAGGTACACTGATAGTATTATGTTTATTTCTGGTCCCCTCATTATAGGAAGGACGTGGAGGCTTTGGAGAGGAGATTTACCAGGATGTTGCCTGGAATAGAGAGCAAGTCTTATGAGGAAAAGCTAAGTGAAGTAGGGTTTTTCTCTTTGGAGCAAAGGAGGATGAGAGGTGACTTGCTAGAGGTGCGTATGATTCTGAGAGACGGATAGAGTGGACCACAAACTCCTTTTTCCCAGGGTGACCATGGTCAATACCAGGGGTCGGAGGAAAGTTGAGAGGGGATGTCAAGGGAGGACATTTTACACAGAAAGTGGTAAGTGCCTCTCACCCACTGCCAGGGTTGGTTGTAGAAGCTGACGTTATAGGGACATTTAAATAATTCCTATTTAGGCATATGTGTGTATGAAAAATTGGAAGGTTACAGACTGTGTAGAAAGGAGGGGTTAGATTGTGCATGAGGCAGGTTCCAAAGTTCAAAATAACTTGATTATCAAAGTACATATATGTCACTATAAACAACCCCAAGATTTTTATTGTGGGCATACTCAGTAAATACAAAGACACACAATAGAATCAATTAAAAAAGCAAAGACAAACAACCAATGTGCAAAAGACAGCAAACTGTACAAATACAAAAAAAGAGAAAAAAAACAAAATAATAATAACAAAATAAATAAGCAATAAATATCAAGAAATGAGTTGCAGAATCCTTGAAAGTGAGCTGTGGAATCAGTTCGGTAATGGGGTAAGTGAAGTTGAGTGAAGTTATCCTCTCTGGTTCAAGAGCCTGATGGTTGATGGGTAATAATTGTCCTGAACCTGGTGGTGTGGGTCCTGAGGCTCTTGTGCCCCCTTCCTGATGGCTACAGTGAAAAGAGAGCATGGCCTAGTTGGTGGGGGTCCTTGATGATGGATGCTGCTTTCCTACGCCCACCCTCCTGGTAGATGTGCTCAGTGGTGGGGAGGCTGTTAACCTGTGATGGACTGGACTGTATCCAGTACTTTCTGTAGGCTTTTCCATTCAGGGGCATTGGCATTTCCATACCAGGCCATGATTCTCCACCACATGTCTATAGAAGATCATCAATGTTTTATATGACAATCTTCTGAAAAAGTAAAAGTGCTGTCTTTGTAATAGCAGTTATGTGTGGGACCAGGACTGATCCTCTGAAATGGTAATGCCAAGGCATTTAAAGTTGCTGACACTATTTACCTCTGACCCCCTGATGAGGCCTGGCTCACGGGCCTCTGGTTTCCTCCTCCTGTAGTCAATCAGCTCTTTTGGTTTTGCTGACACTGAGTGACAGGTTGTTGTTGTGGCCAGATTTTCAACCCATATGCTGATTTGTCACCACCTTAGATTTGGCCAACGTCAGTGGTGCTGTCAGCAAATGTAAATATGACATTGGAGCTGTATTTAGCCTCACAGTCATATGTATAAAGCAAATAGAGCAGGGGGCCAAGCAAGTGAGGAATTCGAGAATTCAGTTGCAAAAGGAAGCAATGAGGTCTAGTTCTCGGAGCTTATTAATTAGTTTTGAGGTTTATAAAGATGATGGATCAATCATGAAGGACCCCCATCACCCAGTACATGCCCTCTTCTCATCATTACCATCAGAGGGGAGTCTGAGGACACATATTCAACGTTTTAGGAACAGCTTCTTCCCCTCTGCCATCAGATCTCTGATGACAATGAACCAACCCATGACCATCACCTCACTATTTTTACTCTCTCTTTGCATTACTAATTTAATTTATATAACTTTATTGTGATTTATAGCATTTTTTATGTATTGCACTGTAATGCTGCTGCAGTAGGGTAATGTAATTAGATTAGATTAGAGTCCTCTTTTATTGTCATTTAGTAATGCATGCATTTAGAAATGATACAATTTGTTCCTCCAGAATGATATCACAGAAACACAAGACAAATCAAGACTAAAAAAAACTGACAAAACCACATAATTAAAACATATAGTTACAACAGTGCAAAGCAATACCGTAATTTGATAGAAGAACAAACCATGGGCACGGTACAGTCTCAAAGTCTCTCAAAAGTCCCATCATCTCACGCAGGCGGTTGAAGGGAGAAACCCTCCCTGCCATGAGCTTCCAGCGCCGCAAACTTGCCAATGCAGCATCCTGGAAAGCATCCGACCACAGTCTGACTCTGAGTCCGTCCAAAAACTTCGAGCCTCCGACCAGCCCTCCAACACCGAGCACCATCTCTGCCGAGCGCTTCGACCTCAGCCCCGGCAACAGGCAATAGGCAAGGCCGAGGATTTGGGGCCTTCCCCTCCGGAGATTCTCGATCGCACAGTAGCAGCAGCAGCTAAATTAGTAAAGCAAAGAGAGAGCAAAAATAGTGAGGTGATGTTCATGGGTTGGTTCATTGTCATCAGAAATCTGATGGTGGAGGGGAAGAAGCTGTTCCTAATTGAGAGAAATATACATAATTCACAACCACTGACATTTACTGTGTGCACTGTCTATGTTCCATGATTGAGAAAATCTTATGGGGTTTCACTTTAAGAGGCTGGTCTGTCGTGATGACGTTATTACACACGTTATTGTGTGTAGGTTTTCTGTTCAATAAAATGTGTGACGGGTTTCACTAAATATAAACGCCTCACTTTGTTTTATTTGTGAAAACCTACACAGCAAAGCGACAAATTTCACAGCAAATGTTTGTGATTATAAACCTGATTCTGAGGTGGGCCAACATTGTGGGCTGAAGGGCCTTTACTGTGTGTACTGTCTATGTCCCAGCAATAAGAAAATCTTCATTGAGATTTACCACCAGCTTCAGCCACAGAAATAGCAACACTATAACTATTGTCCACTTTGCACTAAATGGACTTGCTTTTGTTCTGATTGTGTTGACTTGTAAAAATTGTGTATAGTGTATGTTTAATTTATGTTTCTCTTGTGAATGCTGCTTATCTGATGCTATGTGCCTGTAATGCTGCTGCAAGTAAGTTTTTCATTGCACTTGTGCAGATGATAATAATTCCAAATTTGAGCCATCCTGTTGACAGGAGGTGAAAAATGATGACACAGATCTCTCTTCCAGCAAGCTCCCACCAACTCAACACACACAAAATGCTGAGGAAATCTGCGGTTCAGGCAGCATCCATGGAGGAAAGTTAATAGTCAACGTTTCGGGTTAGGACCCCTCACCAGATGATAGGTGGGAGAGGCAAATGGCTTAAGGATGTTGGAATGGGATAAGAGAGGACAGCAGTAGGCCATGGAATAAAGGGCAAGAGGTAGGACACCGGAAGAAGGTACATGAAGGTGATAAGCAGGTCATGAGACCATAAGACATAGGAGCAGGATTAAGCCATTCAGCCCATTGAGTTGGGCTCCACCATTCAATCATGGCTTATTTATTTTCCTCTCAACCCCATTCTCCAGCCTTCCCTCATAACATTTGTTGCCCTTACTAATCAAGAACCTATCAGCCTCCACATGATGGGTGGGAGAGAGGAAAGAGAAGGTGTAGTGGGGCCACAGGAATAAGAGAAAACAGAGAAGGAAGGAATCAAGAAGAGTCACTACCAAAGCTAGAGAAATTGATGTCTGTTCTGTCAGGTTGGAGGCTACCCAGATGGAATATGAGGTGTTGCTCCTCCAGCCTGCCTCTAGTCTCATTGTGGCAGTGGAGGAGGCCATGCACAGACATGTCAGCATGGGAATCGGAAGTAGAATTAAAGTGGTTGCTCACTGAGAGATCCTGGCTGTTGTGTCGCCACCAGCTCAGGCTGTACACCAGTGCTCTTCAAGAGAGGAGTAAGTCACCTGTGTAACATGGATGTCAGGTCTCAGAGAAATGGCTGCTGGACTTGTTGCAGTGTTATGTTCCACATGAGCATAGCAATGTCTGTACGAGCCCTGCTTGACAGAGGCTGCCACTGACAGGCAAAAGGGATGCGGCAAATTGAATGTGGGCTGGGGTTAATGGTTTCAATATTTGGAGATTGTATTCACAGACTGCCCATTGTTTCGAAGTCAGTGACCCTTTTGGTCCCTTGCACGATGCTCTGCTCCACTTGTGTCCAGAATGTCACAAGATCCCCTCTGGACGGGACATTGCCGCAGCTTCATAGTTCCTCAGTAAAAGTCTCCAGTACAGCACCCTGAGCTTGGACAACACTCCTTCCATTCCTGGCTAATCCCCGGAATTATCCAGGTTAGATTCACTACCACCAGAACAGTCAAGCCATAATGAGAAAATCAGTTCAGGGCAGCCTTCAGGCAACTGTAGCCCAGCCTTAACTGGAGAAGACCACCTGTGGTATTGGACAAGTTGCTAACAATTCTGTCTTGGTTACACAGTTCGGTGCTGTCTAGACACCAAAATCACAGAAGTAGGCAAACAGCTACTCTGCTTCCATTTCAGTCAGTCAGCATGGATCAATAACTCATTTCAAACAGTGCTACATCCTCATCATCTCAGAGGCTCTATTCTGGGCCCAACATATTGATGCAATCACAAAGCAGCCCTACTTCATGAGGGACAACACACACAAAATGCTGGAGGAGCTCAGCAGGCCAGGCAGCATCAATGGAAAAGAGTACAGTCGACGTTTCGGGCCGAAACCCTTCAGCAGGACCGGGGAGAGAAAGCTGAGGAGTAGATTTAAAAGGTGGGGGGAGGGGAGGGAGAACCATGAGGTGATAGGTGAAATCTGAAGGGAGAAGGATGAAGGTAAGATCTGGGAAATAAATTGGTGAAAAAGACAGAAGGCCATGCAAGACAGAAAAGGGGAGAGGAGGAGCACCAGAAGAAGGTGATGGGTGGGCAAGGAGATAAGGTGAGAGAGGGAAAAGAGGATGGGAAAATGAGAGGAGGGGCTAGGGGACATTACCGGAAGTTCGAGAAATCTATGTTCATGCCATCAGGTTGGAGGCTACCCAAACGGAATATAAGGTGTCGTTCCTCCAACTTAAGTGTAGCCTCATCACGACAGTGGAAGAGGCCATGGATAGGCATATCCAAAGGAATATTGTTTCATTAGGCGGTATACCTGTACACGGTCGAAATGGTAATAAACTTGAACTTAAATTCTGAACAGTCCGTGAATCCATGAGCAGCATCATTTGTCTTTTCCAGTATTTACTGGCTTTGTTAACTTTTAGTATGTTTTCAGATTCCGAACTGTACTGCTGCCACAAAACAATAAATTTCATGACAAGTGTCAGTGATAATAAACCAAATTCTGATTCAAACATGATTGAATTTGGACCCAATGAAACAGAGTGCATGCTGCAACCTTTGTGTTCAAACCTCTGTGAGCGCTTGGGACCCGAGCTCGAAGACATGACATACTCATTCACCAAAGCATACGAGAGCCTTACACTCACATCTGCAAGGTGGTCCTGCCACGATCTCCAACCTGTAATTTTAAACCTGCTGTTGTTGTGACTCACACAGAACACAGAACCGTACAGGCCCTTCGAACCACAATTTTAATCTACTCCAAAATCAACCGACCCATTCCCTCCCATGTAGCCTTCCTCCATCCACATATCTAAGGGTCTCTTTAAGTGTTCCTAAGGAATCTGTCTCAACCACCTTTCACAGCAGTGCATTCCAAACACCTAGCTCACTCCGTGTATAAAACCTGCCTCTAGTATTTCCCCTTAACCTTTCTTCACACATCTTAAAAGGATATTTTTTCATATTAGCCAATGCCACCCTAGGTAAAAAGCACTTGCCATCCACTCTATGCCTCTTATCATATTGCCTCACATTCTCCTTCGTTCCAAAGAGAAATGCTCCACCTCATCCAATCTTTCTTCACAAAACTCATTTCATAATCCAGGCCACTTCCTGGTAAACCTCCTTTGCATTGTCTCTAGAGCCTCCACATCCTTCCTATCTTGAAGTGACCAGAACCAAACTCATTACTCCAGGCGTGACCTAACCAGTGTTTTAGGGAGCTGTTTCATTACCTCGTGCTCCTTGAACTCAATTCCCCACCTAATGTAATCCAACATGAAATATGTCTTTTTGACCACTCTATCAATTTGCACAGCAATTGTGAGGGATTGATGGACGTGGATCCCAAGATCCCTCGGTTCCTCCACACCTAAGAATCCTGCCATGAACCCTAAACTCTACCCTCAAGTCTGACCTTCCAAAGTGAACCACTTCACACTTTTCAAGATTGAACTCCATCTGCCACTTCTCAGCCCAGTTGTGCATCATGTCACTGTCCCATTGTAACCTACAGTAACTCTCTACACTATCTACAGCTCCGTCAACCTTCACGTCATCTGCATTCCTTTCTGCACTGCCTCAGTTTGCTCTGTTCTCTTCCATCCAGCTGGTCACTGTATTCATTATGGCCATGCACACTGTGCATTCTTTGAGCCTCACACCAACAAGCAAAGTCATTGCTCCCTGGTGTATATGGCAATAAACTTAACTAAACCTAAATCTCACCACCTCCTCCTCAGGGATAGCTAGAGGTGGGCAATTAAACACAGTCCCTGCATACAAAGCCCACATCGTTTAAGTTTTTTTTTAAAAACTCAGAGATCTGGAACTAATGGATGTTGGGAAAATATTTATCCAACAGTCGTTGACAGGTGCCTGTCACTGAGGGGTGAGTTTAATATCACTTACTGCAGCTGACAGCAGGGTTGCTTCGTGCAGCGCCCAGGAGGATGAATAAGTGCTGAGTGCTGCTGAACATGAACGACTCTGGTGACATTGCAATTGGTCGTTTCCGCGGGGCAGAGCTGAGCAGCGACAACCCGGGGTGGTGGTGGTGCTGGTTGCAGTCCATTCCTATCTTAAGGATCCGCTCCGGGTTTTACTTCTCGCTGGGCATCTCAGCCTCTCCGCCCCCCCCCCCCCCCCCCACACACACACACACACAAACTGGTGTTTCAACCAATGGGCTGTGGCTGGAGTTAATGTAATTTCAGTCTTTTGGCAAACCCTGGACCATTAGGGAGGGAGCTGGGACTTCAGCCTGAGCTCAGTCCAAGCCTCCCAACACTCGGGACATGTCCCTGGACACAGCCCGCTGATAGCGCCTGCCTTCTCCGAGGAGGGGACGAGGCGACTCAACCGCTCCCGAGCTAGCAGCCCCTCGCACCCAATGCGACCGCGTCTGATCTAAAAGGGATTTTCTCACTGGACTTTCTCGTCTCTCTCTTCCCCGCCCGGTTTATTGCCGTCTTGACGAGGGTAAGACGGAGTTTCTCCGATTGTGACTTTTTACTCATAATCTCGCCGGGATGAGAAATTTGTTGAAAACGAGTGTTTGCGAGTTATGCCAGTTGTTACTGCCCTTCACGGAGAGTGGTGTTGCGGCGGTATGTCAGTCTCCCGTGGGTTTGTTGTCATTTAAGTCTTCACAGACATAATGGTACTGTCTGTGTCACAGGGTTGAGTGTGAAAGGGGCGTCCCCTTAGATACTTGTTGCTGCCACCGGCATGGATTTAATGGTAAAAGTTTCAGGTGGGTTTTCGCCTGTGCTGAGGTATACAATCACATTATCCACTGGTGTTATTAAACTTCCTTTGGCTGTGCCTCTTTAAGAAAACATTAATCTGTTCTCACTGGAACCGAGCTGCAAAGGAATGCACTAACAGGCGATGCATTTGCGTTGATTTAAAGTTGAACTTCTCAGCACCGCTCTGATTTTTTAAAAAGCACCCGCCCCCACCGTGGCGCCCATTCTGTACTCGAACAGTTTGCGTTCGGATTTGTTAAAGTCTACGGCAAAAGGTGCTGATGAAGTTTTTTTTGTCCGTGAAAGTGCGTCTAGAGTTGGACTGAACCAGACTCCAGATGTGTAAGCAGCTGTTGTCTGTCACTTGGGTGACAACTGGTCATTTTCCACTGAGCGCTGGCTGTTTCTATTATCCCCAGCTGTAGGTGTCAAGGCTTCTAGCCCCCATGCCGTTACCAGCGCTACAGCTCTTTTCCCACTCCCATGTATGGAGGGAACTGAATTTCTCTCTCACTTTCCTATACTGGCTCATTTTTCAATTCTCCTTCCTGTTTCTCTGACAAGCCACTGAGATATATTTGGAATTAGTTAGTCAGCTTCAACTGATATAACATGGTGTTGATCCCTGACGTGAGTGGACCTTGCAACGGGCGATAGAATATTTATCAAGCCCTTTCTCCTTCACAATATTTACTCCCGCCAGGAGAGTGTCAACTTAAACACCGACCATTTATCAAGCTGTCTGTCCAGGGGCTTTCAAAAACACACTGCAGGCTTAAATTGGCAAAGTCTGGAGCTTACAGATAGAAATCTCCTCGTTGTCCCAATAGAATAGGTCAGAGCAATTCAAAACTACAAACTGCGCTGGTACAGATGGGTTTTCCTAAGCACCGCAGATCTTGGAGAATTACTCTAAGGATGTGTTTGTGCGGAAGATTTTAAGGTCGGTGTCAAATCCTGTTTGCTTTTGAAGAATGTGTATATTTCCTTTAAGGAGGTAGCTTTCCCCAGCTGTGCTGCCCTGCGTCTGCAGTAACACAACAATTAGTTTCTTCCATGCAAAGATTAAATCCAATTTTTCTTCAGCAGTGTTTAATTGACTGGGAGGAACTGCTGTGATTTCCATTGCAACTGTCTTGTCAGAAAAGCCTAAAAGGATTAGCAATCTAATTAATTTCATACTTTGACATCATGTTAGTCCTTGTAACAAGGGTACTTCATGCTTTTGGCCTGTGATTTGTAGTAATCACAAAAGGAGTGATTTTTGTTTGGGGGGGGTTGGGGGGTAAAGGATTGAGATTCATGAAACAATGCCAACGAAGCAAGCACATAGGTCCTCTACTGGAAAGCTAATGTAATAAAGCTTTCTTCCAAATAAGCACAAGAGCCTGTAGGATCCTGCAGCTTCAACTATGAAACAGTTTTATATTCCAAAACTATTAGCTTCAAGATTTCAGAAGTTTTTCCCCTCTAACGGATTGTTTAAAAGAAGATTTGAGCACTACCTCAAGCCACTGAAACACTTTGAAATTTTATGCAATGAAAGATCTTTCTCAACGATACTGTTTTGCTGACCGTGGGTACTGGACAATAATTCTAACTTGTAGCTCCACATTCTAGTTATAGATCCCACTTTACTGGTTTAAAATTAGAGCTGGATTACATGGTAAAGAATTTACCGGAACTCTTCAGTGGCTATTCATTCAGCTCAAGTTAAATGCTTCTCATTGGAAGTTTTAATTATTTGCCCTTTTGCTTCCTGGGTGGTTGCGGGTTTGTCCACCGCCTTCTGGCGCTGGTTAGTGCTCTCTGTGTATGTCCCCGGTGCAAAGAGGCTCTACGTTTTGTGGTAACCAGCCAAAAGTCCCTGTCCTCAGCAATCTTTGCGACAGTTCCGAATGACCGGAATCTTTGCAGCAGCTCCGACCCCCCTCCCTCACCCCCCCGCCGTCTCCGGACGGGCTCGAGCGCCGTTGCCCCCGGCCGATCGCCAAGGGATCGAAAAGTTGACGCCGTTTGTACGACGCGGAGCAGCGGAGTAAATCTTGCTGAGCCGTTCGGAGCGCTATCAGCAACACGCTTCGTTTCAAAGGTCATCTCCTTAACGTGGGAGCGTGAAAGACAATCAAGACATCCTAGAAGATCACAATCGAGGTTTACTTTCAGTGACCGGGTGGAGAAATTTGTTTTGTGGCAGCAGTGCAGCGCAAGACCTAAAATTACTGTAAGCTATCATCAGAAATATAACAAAGTAGCGCAAAAGTGAGATTGTATTCATGGTCTGATGGAGGGAGAGAAGCTCTTTCTAAAATGCTGAGTGTGTGTCATCGGGCACCTGTGCCGCCTCCTGATAGAACTGAGTAGAGGGTCTGCCCTGGGTGCCCATGACTAAACATTGGCCCCTCCATACCAGCCGCTAACGCAACCAGTCAGCATGCTCTCCGTGGCCCATCTGTAGAAAATTGGTAGCGGTTTAAAGCAACCAAATCAGAAGGTGGTAGGAAGAGGTTGTACCAAGATCTTGTAGCAGGTCTGTAGATCTCAATGGCCAACTAGTCGTAGCAAAGAACACTTGGTAAAGTGTAATGTGTGCCTTTCTCCTCCCTGTCACATCCTGGTCCCAGGCGAGGGAGTGGTAGATCTGCCAGTAACAGTCATAGAACATTACAACTCAGAAACAGGCCCTTTGGCCCACCTAGTCTGTGACAAACTGTTATTTTGCATCGTCGCACTGACCTGCACCTGGGCCATAGCCCTCCATGCCCCTCCCACCCAAGTACAAGTACTTATCCAAACTTCTCTTAAATGTTGAAATCCAACCTGCATCCTCCACACTCCACACTCTCACCACCCTCTGAGCGAAGAAGTTCCCCCTCTTGTTCCCCTTCAGAAGGGTCCAGTCAGGGTAATTTTCAACAGATGGTCCATGGATTCTAGGCCACTGTACTGATGGAGGGCTGTACAGTTGGAGGCACCATTTTATAGCTCAGCTGTTAAACTGACCTCTCTGGGCTAAATATAAAAAAATTGATTAACACTGAATAGCTGGATCAAGACGAGTAGAATCTATCTACCCCTCAACCAGCACATTGCAACAAAAAACTTGATTATTGTTTCCACGTGTTATTTTGTGGGATTTTCCTGCGCACGCATTTCTGCAGTGACCTCTGAAAATAGATAAATAGCCCTTAACTCCTGAAAAGCACTATATTAATGCAAGTGTTTCTTTCTTGTTCCTCTGTGCCTTGGGAGGGAGCCTGGGGATGAGCTGCTGCTCTCCCTCCTCTGCTCAAATGTCTTTAGGAACTCACCTGACTTAATTTTGGGGTCGCTCCCTGACGATAAGGCCAATGTGTTTTTAAACACTCTTCCACTGGCCCCTTGACAACGTGGAAGAGAGCACCATATGATCTGCAGCTTGAGCTTTGTACATTGTAGATCAAACTTTAACACTGACTTGTTAATGAATGGCCCAATTTTGAAATTAACTTTGCCTGATTAATCCTGAGATTAAAGCAAGAAGTGGCTTCACTGGGAAAAGTATGACTCATATTTCCGATGGATTGGGCTGATTCTGGAATTAATGTACAAACAGCTGATTTCAGTTTAAAATACGTGACAAGGATGTTCAGCCAGACCAGGTTGCCTTTCATTTTCTGACCCTCCACGGCATCTCTGTACTAACGAGCTCTGCTAATAACATGGAGATGCCTGAAAGTAAATCATTTTGTAATCAAGTGTCTGCCTAGAAAGGGACTATTCATCTTCATAATGAACAGTGTTGTCAGAAAGTCAGCTTGGGTTAACCTGCTACATTTCTGCATAAAATTTAAACTGTCAGCTGAAAGGACCAAACAGGGTTTATAAATAAACTATTAGATTAGTGTCAGCTGCAGGGAGAGAATGGTGAGGCTGCTCTCTGCGGTGCCTCAGAAGGCTGGCTTCAGAGAAAAAATATCTTGGGGGGGGGGGAAGAATTAGAAAGCACAAGCTCTTTCATTCTTAAGAACTGTATTTTCTTTTTTTTCCCTCATTGCAACTTCCTCGCCAAGCTGGGCAGGAAGGTGCTTAATCACATCTATACCAAAGAATAAATGTGGTCTTTTCCAGCAGTAACTAGGTTGTGCCCCCTCAAGATTCAGATGGAAAAGCAAAATGCTCTCCCAGTGCATCCAAGTGGAATCACTTCCAAGTGTTCAGTGTGTCTCTGGTAAAGCTGGAGGAAATGGCTAGTATGCAAACATGTGTTTGCAGCCTGTCTTTGAACTAGTTAAGTGCTTCTTTGAGAATATTGTGCGAATTGATTATTGCAGGGGTACTGTTCATTACTGTTGGCTGAAGTGTTGCAGTCCCCTTGTGTAGAGACAAGTGTGGCACAATTTGAGGCGAGGTCAAGTTTTGCAATTTCCTGATTCCTGCTCCAGCTGCAGCAACAGCTGGAACTCAGCCAAGCCAAGAGCTGCGGTGGGTGTCAGTGCACGTGTTTTTGTTCTCGGTTGCAGGCCTGCCCCTCACGTTTTTCTTGTCTCCTCTGGAGGATGAGGAGGTTCCCAAAACCCCTGAAGAGCAACTGTCCTCTTTGTCTAGCTGTCAAAGGCAAAAGGGGACTGAATGTGCCCAACTTGCACTCTCGCTCGGCTTCTCCTGCAAACTCAAGAGCAGATGAAGACCACCGCACCAACTGTGATGTCATTATAACCCAATCCTGGGCATCAGCCCAAGGGAATCGGGTCTACAAGTGAAGCAAGGCCCCACGTCAGCCTTTCCACTCAGCCGGAGCAGCGGCCACTCAGTCATGGCTGGTGTTGAAATGGAGTCCCGTCAGGTCTGACCATCAGCCAGGGTACGTGATTATTTTTGCAGAGACCCAGTAGGGTTAGAAAGTGGGCAGTCTGGCGCACTGGTCCACAAGCAGCACCACTCTGTGGTTATGTGTTGAACTGCTAGTACTGAAGGTCTCCATAGACTGGGCAAAGGGCACTGCCTGAGGGTAGCAGAGGGAGAGGGGAAGTACTTGATATAACCCTTTAGTGGACCGTAAGTGTTAATCTTACTAATTCCTATTTTTGCCAAGCATAACCATTGTGGGCTGAATGGTTACATATAAAATCCTGAAGAACAATTGTTCCCTTCCCCTTTGTCCTGCTGTCAAAGGCAATGCAGTAATGTACCCACAAGTCTGTCATTTGTGTGAGTGTGTGTGTATATTATGCAGTATATGATCATATATATATATATATATTGCATTGGTTGAGAGAATTGCATTTTTTTCCAGGTCTAATTATAGTGCAGGAGGTTAAATTCCTTGTCAGGTTTTAAATATAGTGCAAAGGGAATCATTTACCTGGTTAACATTCCTGACCTTACAAACCAGCAACAGTGTGACAAACCAGCCCTGACTGGGAGTTGGGGGCGGGGGGGGGGGGGGTGGCAGTGGCTAAGAATGTGTTGGTAAGGGGTGGGGTAGTGAAGTTCCATTGTGCCAGATTCAGGGTCCAATACAAATCACAGTGGAAGGTCGTGCCTCAAAAATAAATAATTGATGTATGTAAAGGAAGTATTTCTATGTCTGCTTCACGTGTGGGAGTAAAACACTCCATGACTCCAGCTACCCTTTGCAGGCAGGCTGTTAATCACATTTATTAATGATGAGATGTGATGCAAGCCAAACAGAAACCTTTGTCCGTTCGGCATATTTTTCTCCAAGACCAGCCAATGAGGGGAAGGAAAGGGCAAGTTCAAATGGCCGCCAGCTTTTGCATGGAAGCTAATTAGGGAGGAAGTCACCGTTTTGGATGCAAATGGCATAGTTTTGATTATTGATAGTTTCAAATGAACAGAGTGAGGAAAAAACTTTACTGCTTGAGGACAATGGAATCTGGAGATGCTGCCTGCAGTCAGGATTGGGCAGAAACGGTTCAGGAGTAGCTCCATTATTCATCTGTTGTATATCTGCACCACTTTGCTGTTGTTCAAGGTTATGAAATTTGAGCTGTTCCATTTTTTCTAAAGTAAAAATATTGGCCAGAGTGAATAGTTAGCCTTTGTTCGCCATTAGCCCCCAGGATTTTGGTAAAGCCAGAAGTGTGTCCTTGTTCATGGCAAAGAATGATTGGACACGGCATCAAAGGTTATGGGGAGAAGGCCGGGGAGTGGGTCTGAGGAGAGGAAAACAGGAATTAGCCATGATTGAATGGCAGAGCAGACTCGATGGGCTAAATGGCCTAATTCTGTTCCTATGTCTTGGGTGGGACGCAGGTGAGAGGACGCTGTCGCTGAAGCTGCTACTGTAATGCGTTAGGCTCATACAATGGGATTTGTAGATGGGTTCATCTATCAATGTGATCACAGATGTGTCTGGTGAATCAGAATCAGGTTTATTATCATTAACATACAGCATGTCATAAAATTTGTTGTTTTGTGGCAGCCTTACATTGCAATATATAAGACATATCATGAATTGCAATAAGAAGAAGTAAGTAGTGCAAGAGAGCAAAAACTACCCAGGGAGGTAGTGTTGATGGTTCATTGTCCCACGCACACTGCTGTGCGGGGGTGAGATTTTATTGCCACAATCCTGGTTTTGGCACAAAAGATTGGAATCTAATCCTGTGAATCTCAATCTGCTGTGCATTGTCCAGACTCTTCCTCCTGGCTCAACTCCTAAAAGTCGAGATTCTTTGGCAGCTGTTATCTAACAGTTTGGGATTGGTGACCAGGTCATTCCTGTCCATATTGTTAGTCAACAGCCACGTCCTTCCTTTAGCAGTTCTGCTCCTTCAGCTACCCTCAGCCTTAGCTCAGTTCAGATCATAAAACATGGGAGCATAATTCATCCTGTCAAGTCTACTCCACCGTCCATCACGGCTGAATTATTATCCCTCTCAAACCCATTCTCCTGCCTTCTACCCATAACTTTCGGTGCCCTTAGTAATCAAGAACCTATCAACCTCTGCTTTAAATATACCCAATGACTTGACTTCATCAGTGGTCTGTAGTAATGAATTCTACAAATTCACCACCCTCTGGCTAAAGAAATCCCTCCTCCTCCTCTCTGTTCTAAAGGGGTGTACTTATTTTAAAGAACCTCTGGTTGGATAAATTATTGGCATTGTCTACTCAACTTTAGGCTAGAGACCTTCTCCCAGTACATTGCATCAATGAGACAGGATGTAAATGAAGTTACTTAGTTATGGCTGTAATACCCACTCATTACAAACTTGGGCCTCTTCTTTCAATTACCTTAGATTTAAATTTTATAAACTAGTTGAAGAAAACATACTCGGGTTTTGGGGCAAGAGGGGGTGGGGGAATAAAATGCATTCTTCAATCCAGTGGGGAAAGTCATAGAGCAAGCAGCAGAGACACAGGATCATTGGCCTATCTAGTCCATGCTGGCTTGGTTTTCTATCTACACCAGGAACTTAGCCCTCCACACACCCCCCTTCCATGTACTTCTCCAAACTTCTCTTCAATATTACAGTCAAACTCACATCTACCACTTCCACTGGCTGCTTGTTCCACACTCTCACCACTCTCTGAGTGGCAAGCTGCAATCAATGCAATCAGCCATTCATCTGTGAGGCAGCACAAGGTTTGAAAAGAACTCAGAGCTTTTTGGAACTTTTCAGCTGGCTGTAATGATAACAATCTCTTGAGGACTTGGCAGGTGCCAATGAAAAGAAGTGGTGCAAGGGGGATGGACACTGGAGCAGCCAGACTTGGGTGGGAACAGGTGCAGGCTGGAATTTAAACTTAAAGGCAGAGGTATAACAAGTGTTAGCAGGGTAGTAGTTAAGGCTGTGGAATGCTCTTTCTGTACGGTGTAGGACTGCAGAGTACCTAACAGTCTCCTCGATGACTATGTCTCTAGGAAGTGTGCCCAACAGCAGCTCCTGACTGACAAAGTCAAGGAACTGGAGACGGATGCACTTGGGACCATCCAGGAGGCTGAAAACCTCATAGATGAGACTTTTACTCACACCCAGAGTTCAGGCTTCAGGTAGGGGATAGTAGATGGGTGACCCCCCCAGGAGAAGTAAGGGAAGTAAGCAGTCAATGCAGGGTTGCCCTGGGGCCATTCTCAGCAACAAATATACCTCTTTGGATACGGCTAGGGGACGACCTGTCAGGGTACAACAGGAGATGAATAATGGAGCTACTCCTGAATTGTTTTTGCCCAATCCTGACTGCAGACAGCATCTCCACATGGAATGAACCATATATGATTAGAGAGCTTAAAATAAAGGATCCCTTAGGAGATGGTGATCATAATATGATAGAATTCACCCTGCATTTTGAGAGGGAGAAGATAAAGTCAGATGTATCAATATTACTGTGAAGTAAAGGGAATTATAGTCATGAGAAAGGAGCTGGCAAAAGTTGATTGCAAGGGTACACAAGCAGGGATAATGGCAGAACAACAATGGCCAGAGTTTCTGGGGGAAATTCAAGTTCCCCTTAAATATTTCACCTTTTCATCTTCAACCTGTGATCTCTAGTTCTGGTCTCACCCAACCTGAGGGGAAAATACTTTCGTGTATTTAACCTATCTATATCCCTCATAATTTTGTATACCTCTATAAGATCTTCCCTCATTCTCCTGTGCTCCAGGGAATAAAGTCCTAACCTATTTAAAACCTATCTCTGTAACAGATCCTCAAGTCCCAGCAACATCTGTGTAAAGTGTTTTCCCCTGAAGGGTCTTGAACCGATTGCTGGGGTAATGTCTCTTGCACCAGGGTGGTTTGATTGGGCACTGGGGTTGCAATATTAACTTGTGAGCTCTGAAGCAAGGGTATTTCTCAACTGGGGCTGAGCTATCGATAGCACTGATCAACAGGTTCTAGGTGTTACACTGGACTGGGACGAAGGTGACGACTGGCTGGAGGAATGTTCAATATATACTAAGGGTCGGGGTATTGTTTCGTGGACTTTGGATGGCATACCAGGATCTACCATTCAGAGCCCCAAACAGTACTTCCAGGTGAGGCAATACTTCATCTGTGAGTTTGTTGGGGTTATAGACTGTATCCGGTGCTCTCGGTGACCCGACGTAGATTGGGAGACCTCTTTGCCAAGCACCTATGCTCCATCTGCAAGGAAAAAGCAGGATCTCCCAGTGACCACCAATTTTAATCCCACTCTTATTCCCATTCCGACATGTCAGTCGATGACCTGCTTTGCTGTCGCGATGAGACCACACTCAAATTGGAGGAGCAACACCTTATTCTGTCTGGGTAGCCTGATGGCATGAACATTGATTTCTCGAACTTCCAGCAATGACTCCCCTTCACCATTCCCATTCCTATTTCCCCCTCTCATCTTATCTCCTTACCTAGCCCATCACCTCCCCCTGGTGCTCCTCCCCCTTCCCTTTCCTCCATGGCCTTCTGTCCTCTCCTATCAGATTCCCCCTTCTCCAGCCCTTTACCTCTTTCACAATCAACTTCCCAGCTCTTTACTTCACTGTTTCCTCCCCACTCCTGGTTCACCTACCACCTTGTTTTTCTTCCTCCCCTCCCCCCACCTTCTTACTCTGACCTTTCATCTTTTTTTCTCCAGTCCTGATGAAGGGTCTCAGCCCGAAATGTCGTCTGTTTACTCTTTTCCATAGATGCTGCCTGGCCTGCTGAGTTCCTCCAGCACTTTGTGTGTGTGTGTGTGTGTGTGTGTGTGTGTGTGTGTGTGTGTGTGTGTGTGTGTGTGTTGCTTGGATTTCCAGCATCTGCAGATTTTCTTTTGTTTGTACCAGGGTCTTGGTAAAGTTCAGATTCCTTAATCACATGTATATTAAAACGTAGAATGAAATGTGTCATTTGTGTTAGCAACCAACACACCCAGGGATGTACTGGGGGCAGTCCCCAAGTGTTGCATTCTGACGCCAAAGATAGCATGCGCACAATTTTCGGCAGAGCAGCACAGAACTCTACAAACAACAACAGGAAAACAAGCCCCATTCCTCCACCTATCCCAAGCGCTTGCGCAGTCTTCTGACCCCAGGACAGGCTGTCCTCCTCAGCCTCCAGCAGACTCATGGATTCACAGACCCTGGGCCTCTGACCTCTAACTGACCTTTGGACTTCATTCCAGACCTCCAATCAACCCAGGACGCAGGTGACCACGAATGAGCACCCTAGGTGAGGGTCTGAACTCCAGGCCATGAATTCAGACTTATTAATGACAGGACCACGAAAACCAGCCCTTGAACTTTGGTCTCGCCAGTGACAGGACCCCACATGTCCCATCTGACCATGCATTCGCCAACTGACCTTTGAACACAGAGTGGAGGTTTAAATTCCAGCCCATCCTCTAAATCCCCACAACCCTGACCTGAACTCTGTCGCCCCTCTCAGTATCCAAAACCATCCCTACTAACCTAAAAAAAATACGAAGGAGCTCGGCCCTAAAACGTTGACAATACTTTTTTCCATAGATGCTGCCTGGCCTGCTGAGTTCTCCCAGCATTTTGTGTGTTGCTCAGATTTCCAGCATCTGCAGATTTTCTCTTGTTGTGAAAAAATACTGAACTGTGACCTCAACAGACACCACAGCTTGGCACCATCTTGAATCTTGGATGTCAAGGCTATAGGGCAGTTTGGTTGTGGCCCAGTATAGTTCAGTGGATGCTGGGCTTGGAATGATCGGTGTTTCCATGGGTGCCAGGGCTTTGTTTTTTTTAGTTGGACCTGAATGCTATCCAGGTCTTGCTGGATGAAGGAGGAGGCTGCCTCATTTGTTGAAGGATTGTGAATGGAACTGATTATCATACAATCATCAGTGAACATCCTCCGTTCTGGCTTTGTTTACTGAAGGAAAGTCTCCAAAAGCAGCAGAAGGTAGTTGAGCTTGGTGTAATGTGCTGAGGACCAGCCAGAGGTGATGAACAAGTGCCCAAGTTGTCACGTGCAAAATTTTTTTATTGGCACTTGGCATGCAGTACTACCCCTCAATATTTCTTAAACCCCAGCCATAATAAAAAGATACTTAATTATTACCTTTACTCACAAAATGAAGCAGCGAATTGTTTTTTTTAACAACCTGAGAGGAGTGAGATGCTTTCACAGGAAACTTCTCTTGGCACCAGCTCATTGAACCAGGTTTGATGCCGTAGGTGAGTTAAAGAGTTGGTGTTACAGATCAGAAGTGATGGTCTGCAGTATCTCATGAACGCCCGGCTTTGAGGAGCCAGATATGTTCTGAATCTATCCAGCATGACTTGGCATGAGTGTTAGACCACACATCATGGCAGGGGGTGTCCTCTGTGCGAAGATGGGACTTGGTCTCGACAGGGCCTGTGGGGTGGTCTCTCGACCAATGTTATCATGGACAGATGTACCTGCCACGGGTGGAATATGAATATCAGAATGTCACTGACGTAAGTTGTGAAATTTGCTGTTCTTGGACCAGCAGTACAGTGCAGGCATAACAAATTACTGCAAGTTAAGATATATTAAAAATAAGTAGTTTAAAAGAGGAATAGAGGGGTAGAGTTAATGAATTCATGGACTGTCTGAAATTTGATGGAGGGGAAGAAACTGTTCCTAGAGCATCGAGTGTGGGCCTTCAGCTCCTATACTACCTCCCTGATGGTTGTAATGAAAAGGGGACATGTCCCAGATGGTGAGGGCCCTTCGTGATGGATGCTGCCTTTTCCCGGCACCACCTTTTCAAGAATTCCTCGATGGTAGAGAGGATCATGCCCAAGATAGAGCTGTCTGAGTCCACAACCCTCTGTAGCCTTTTTCAATCCTATCCACGGGAGCCTCCATAGCAGTGGTGATGCAGTCGGAAAGCTCTCCACGGTACATCTGTAGAAATTTCCCAGAACCTTTGGTGATAATACAAATTTCCTCAAACTCTTCCTGAAGTATAGCCACTGGCATTCTTCATGATTGCATCAATGTATTTGGTCTAGGATAGATCCACTGAGATGTTGACACCCAGCAACTTGCTCATCCTTTCCACCACTAACTCCTCGAAGAGGATTGGTGTGTGTTCTCCCGACTTCCCCTTCCTGAAGTCCACCATCAGTTCTCTGGTCTGCATGACAATGAGTCCAAGGTTGTTATTGAAAAGACACTCAACCAGCTGATCAGTTTTGCTCCTCTACACCTCAATGAGTAGGTCTACTGTCCTTGCTGTCTGCCACTGGAACCAGATCCATCCTTCGGGGCTTTGCATCTTCCGTCGTGGTGGTGCTACCAAGCTACTCACCATAACGTGAACTAAGGTTTCTGCCCAGAGGATATTTTTTCAGTGTTTCTTCCAACTGTTTGAGTGAAGTTCCATTGCACTGCTCTATTTTTTAAGGAGTTGGTTTGTGGTTCCACTTTCACTGGGGTTGTAAGCATGGGTGCTGGGATTTGGTACAGTTGGTGGAATTGTTATCTATTATTGTCACATGTACTGAGATGCAGTGAAAAACCTGTCTTGCATTCTGTTCATACAGATCAAATCTTTACATGGTACATTAGGTAGAACAACTTAAAACAGTAACAATGCAGAATAAGGTGTAAAAGCTGCAGAGAAAGCGTAGTACAGGTAAATAGTGATGTGCAGGGCTATAATGAGATAGATTATGAGGTCAAGAGTCCACCTTATCGTACTCAGGAACTGTTCAATAATCTTACAGCGGTCCATAGAAGCTGTCCTTCAGCCTGATGGTGCTTGCTTTCATGCTTTTGTGTCCTCTGCCTGATGGAAGACTGGAGAACAGAGAGCGTTCAGGGAGGGTTGGGCCTTTGATTATGCTGGCTGCTTTACTGAGGCAGTATAGACAGAGTCCATGGAGAGGAGGTTGGATCCCATGTTGTGCTGAACTGGGTCCACAACTCTCTGCAGTTTCTTGCTGTCACGTGCAGAGCAGTTGCCTTACTAAGCATCCATGCATTGAGATAGGATGTTTGCTATGGTTCAGGTGAAGATTGGGTCGGCTGTGCTTCTGCTTGGTGGCTGCTCAACCACGTAAAAGTCCACGGATGTTGTGCATTTGGGCTGAGATGGTTCCATGTGCTGGGCTCTGTGGTGTTCACTCATGGCTGTGGCTGGCGGGAAGGCAGAGGATTCAGGACATGTTCGGCCGTTCTGGGGAGAAAGAGTTAATGATTCAGAAAAATATTTCATAAGACGGGTGGACTGGTGTTAGTCATAGAAACATAACATAGAACAGTACAGCACAGTACAGGCCCTTCGGCCCACAGTGTTGTGCCAACCCTCAAACCCTGCCTCCCATATAAGCCCCCACCTTAAGTTCCTCCATATACCTGTCTAGTAGTCTCTTAAACTTCACTAGTGTATCTGCCTCCACCACTGACTCAGGCAGTGCATTCTATGCACCAACCATTCTCTGAGTAAAAAACCTTTCTCTAATATCCCCCTTGAACTTCCCACCCCTTACCTTAAAGCCATGTCCTCTTGTGTTGAGCAGTGATGCCCTGGGGAAGAGGCGCTGGCTATCCGCTCGCTCTATTCCTCTTATTATCTTGTACACCTCTATCGTGTCTCCTCTCAACATCCTTCTCTCCGAAGAGTAAAGCCCTAGCTCCCTTAATCTCTGATCATAATGCATACTCTCTAAACCAGGCAGCATCCTGGTAAATCTCCTTTGTACCCTTTCCAATGCTTCCACATCCTTCCTATAGTGAGGCAACCAGAACTGGACACAGTACTCCAAGTGTGGCCAAACCAGAGTTTTATAGAGCTGCATCATTATATCGTGACTCTTAAACTCTATCCCTCGACTTATGAAAGCTAACACCCCATAAGCTTTCTTTACTACCCTATCCACCTGTGAGGCAACATTCAGGGATCTGTGGACAGGTACCCCCAGATCCCTCTGTTCCTCCACCCTACCAAGTATCCTACCATTTACTTTGTGCTCTGCCTTGGAGTTTGTCCTTCCAAAGTGTACCACCTCACACTTCTCTGGGTTGAACTCCATCTGCCACTTCTCAGCCCACTTCTGCATCCTATCAATGTCTCTCTGCAATCTTTGACAATCCTCTACACTACCTACAACACCACCAACCTTTGTGTCGTCTGCAAACTTGCCAACCCACCCTTCTACTCCCACATCCAGGTCGTTAATAAAAATCACGAAAAGTAGAGGTCCCAGAACAGATCCTTGTGGGACACCACTAGTCACAATCCTCCAATCTGAATATACTCCCTCCACCACGACCCTCTGCCTTCTGCAGGCAAGCCAATTCTGAATCCACCTGGCTAAACTTCCCTGGATCCCATGCCTTCTGACTTTCTAAATAAGCCTACCGTGTGGAACCTTGTCAAATGCCTTACTAAAATCCATATAGATCACATCCACTGCACTACCCTCATCTATGTGCCTGGTCACCTCCTCAAAGAACTCTATCAGGCTTGTTAGACACGATCTGCCCTTCACAAAGCCATGGTCCCTGATCAGACCATGATTCTCTAAATGCCCGGAGATCCTATCTCTAAGAATCTTTTGCAACAGCTTTCCCACCACAGACATCAGGCTCACTGGTCTATAATTACCCAGACTATCCCTACTACCTTTTTTGAACAAGGGGACAACATTCGCCTCCCATCAATCTTCCGGTACCATTCCCATGGACAACGAGGACATAACGATCCTAGCCAGGGGTTCACCAATCTCTTCCCTCACCTCGTGGAGCAGCCTGGAGAATATTCCGTCAGGCCCCAGAGACTTATCCGTCCTAATGTATTTTAGCAACTCCAACACCTCCTCTCCCTTAATATCAACATGCTCCAGAACATCAACCTCACTCATATTGTCCTCACCATCATCAAGTTCCCTCTCATTGGTGAATACCGAAGAGAAGTATTCATTGAGGACCTCGCTCACTTCCACAGCCTCCAGGCACATCTTCCCACCTTTATCTCGAATCGGTCCTACCTTCACTCCTGTCATCAGTTTTTTCTTCACATAATTGAAGAATACCTTGGAGTTTTCCTTTACCCTACTCACCAAGGCCTTCTCATGCCCCCTTCTTGCTCTTCTCAGCCCCTTCTTAAGCTCCTTTCTTGCTACCCTATATTCCACAATAGACCCATCTGATCCTTGCTTCCTAAACCTTATGTATGCTGCCTTCTTCCACCTCACTTGTCACCCATGGTTCCTTCACCCTACCATTCTTTATCTTCCTCACCGGGGCAAATTTATCCCTAACATCCTGCAAGAGATCTCTAAACACCGACCACATGTCCATAGTACATTTCCCTGCAAAAACATCATCCCAATTCACACCTGCAAGTTCTAGCCTTATAGCCTCATAATTTGCCCTTCCCCAATTAAAAAATTTCCTGTCCTCTCTGATTCTATCCTTTTCCATGATAATGCTGAAGGCCAGGGAGCAGTGGTCACTGCCCCCCAGATGCTCACCCACTGAGAGATCTGTGACCTGACCCAGTTCATTACCTAGTACTAGATCTAGTATGGCATTCCCCCTAGTCGGCCTATCCACATACTGTGACAGGAATCCGTCCTGGACACACTTAACAAACTCTGCCCCATCTAAACCCTTGGAACTAATCAGGTGCCGATCAATATTAGGGAAGTTAAAGTCACCCATGATAACGACCCTGTTATTTTTGCACCTTTCCAAAATCTGCCTCCCAATCATACAGCATGTCAGCAGGCCACCTGCACTGACCAGTGGGCACAGCATTAGGTCCGTAACCTTCTATGGTATTGGGGCAAGGGGATTGCTGTATGGGTGCTGAAAGTGGGCAATGGTAGATGCCGGAATTCTTGAGCAAAAGACACACAATGCTGAAGGAACTCAGTCGGACGGCATTTGTGAAGGGAAATAAATAGTTAAGATTTCGGACCAAGACTCTTCGTCAGGACCGGAAACAAAGGAGGCAGAAGACAGAATAAGGAGGTGGGGGGAAGGGGAGGAGGACAGGCTGGCAGGCTTGTGAGACCAGGTAAGGAGAGAGGTGTGTGAATGGAGGAGTAGGGATATGAGAAGCTGGGAGGGGATAAGTGGAAGAAGTAAAGGACTGAAAAGGAAGGAATCTGATGGGAGAGGAGACTGGACCAGAGAAGAAACGGGAGGAATTAGGAAACCAGAGAGAGGCGGTGGACAGGTCATAAGGGTGGGGGGAGGAGAAGAGAAGGGATGGAAGGGCCACCAGAATGGGGGAGGGAGATGTTTTGGGAGGGGGGGGGGAATGGAGGGGAATAGTTACCAGAAGTTGGAGAAATTGAGGCTCATACTATCAGGTTGGGTCAATGAATTTGCTATTGTCTAATTGAAGTTCCATGTACTCCCAACCAGGGTGACATTCCTGTAGGACTGTGCTTGAGTTTCAACAGTGCTGAGGCTCTGGAGAAGGGGTTCTCAATCTGGGGTTCATGGACCTCTTAAACATAGAAACATAGAAAACCTACAGCACAATACAGGCCCTTCAGCCCTCAAAGTTGTGCCGAGCATGTCCCTACCTTAGAAATTACTAGGCTTACCCATAGCCCTCTATTTTTCTAAGCTCAATGTACCTATCCAAAAGTCTCTTAAAAGACCCTATCGTATCCGCCTCCACCACCACTGCTGGCAGCCCATTCCACGCACTCACCACTCTCTGAGTAAAAAAACTTACCCATGACATCTCCCCTGTACCTATTCCCCAGCACCTTAAACCTGTGTCCTCTTGTGGCAACCATTTCAGCCCTGGGAAAAAGCCTCTGACTATCCACACGATCAATGCCTCTGATTATCTTATACACCTCTATCAGGTCACCTGTCATCCTCCGTCACTCCAAGGAGAAAAGGCTGAGTTCACCTAACCTGCTTTCATAAGACATGCCTCTTCATTGCAGGCAACATCCTTGTAAATCTCCTCTGCACCCTTTCTATGGCTTCCACATCCTTCCTGTAGGGAGGCGACCAGAACTAAGCACAGTACTCCAAGTAGGGTCTGACCAGGGTCCTATATAGCTGCAACATTACCTCTCAGCTCCTAAATTCAATTCCACGATTAATGAAAGCCAATACACTGTATGCCTTCGTCAACCTGCACAGCTGCTTTGAGCGTCCTATGGACTCGGACCGCAAAATCCCTCTGATCCTCCACACTGCCAAGAGTCTTACCATTAATACCATATCCTGCTATCATATTTGACCTACCAAAATGAACCACTTCACACTTATCTGGGTTGAACTCCATACGTCACTTCTCAGCCCAGTTTTGCATCCTATCAATCTCCCACTGTAACCTCCTGACAGCCCTCCACACTATCCGCAACACCTCCAACTTCCTCATCCAGGTCATTTATAAAAATCACGAAGAGTAATGGTCCCAGAACAGATCCCTGAGGCACACCACCTGTCACCGACCTCCATGCAGTATATGACCTGTCTACAACCACTCTTTGCCTTCTGTGGGCAAGCCATTTCTGGATCCACAAAGCAATGTCCCCTTGGATCCCATGCCTCCTTACTTTCTCAATAAGCCTTGCATGGGATACCTTATCAAATACCTTGCTGAAATCCATATGTACTACATCTACAACTCTACCTTCATCAATGTGCTTAGTCACATCCTCAAAAAATTCAATCAAGCTCATAAGGCACGACCTGCCCTTGACAAAGCCATGCTGACTATTCCTAATCATATTATACCTCTCCAAATGTTCATAAATCTTGTCTCTCAGGATCTCCTCCATCAACCTACCAACCACTGGAGTAAGACTCACTGGTTTATAATTTCCTGGGCTATCTCTACTCCCTTTCTTGAATAAGGGAACAACATCTACAACCCTCCAATCCTCCGGAACCTCACCCGTCCCCATTGATGATTCAAAGATCATCGCCAGAGGCTCAGCAATCTCCTCCCTCGCCTGCCACAGTAGCCTGGGGTACACCTCATCCAGTCCCAGTGACTTATCCAACTTGATGCTTTCCAAAAGCTCCAGCACATCCTCTTTCTTAATATCTACATGCTCAAGCTTTTCAGTCTGCTGCAAGTCAACACTGCAATCACCAAGATCCTTTTCCATAGTGAATACTGAAGTAAAGTATTCATTAAGTACCTCTGCTATCTTCTCCGGTTCCATACGCACTTTCCCACTGGTACACTTGATAGGTCCTATTGTTTCGCATCTTACCCTCTTGCTCTTCACATACTTGTAGAATGCCTTGGGATTTTCCTTAACCCTGCCCGCCAAAGCGTCTCATGGCCCCTTCAACTCTCCTAATCACCTTTTTAAGCTCCTTCCTGTTAGCCTTATACAGGTATCCCCTGCTTTATGAAAGCTCGCTTTATGCCACTTCGCTTTTACGAAAGACCTACATCAGTACCTGTTTTCGCTAACCGAAAGAAATCCGAAGAGGATTTTCGCTTTTACAAAAAACGGCGAAAAGCGAAAACAGCGTTCAGCGTTTGTTTTACAGCAAGCTGTTACACAGGCAGCGCGCACCCCGAGCAGCGAGAGTGGTGCCGTCAAGCTCCTTCCCCAGGAACTACACTCAGCTTCTCAGCATCAAGCCGCCATACTTTGAACTGCGTGAGAGTTTCACTATGATTCACAGTGCTGCAATGATTGCAGAAAAGTATGACTTTAATTTTGAAAGGACTTCGTAGGTTTAGGGCAGGTTTGCAGGATGTTTTGAGTGCTTACAAAGAATTGTATGATAGAAAAATGCATGAACCTTCCAGTGTGCTCGCTGTCTTCCCAATTCTGGTAAGTGAAACTACACTGTCCATACATTATTTCTACTTTATATAGGCTGTGTATTTATCATATCATTCCTGCTTTTACTATATGTTAGTGTTATTTTAGGTTTTATGTGTTATTTGGTATGATTTGGTAGGTTATTTTTCGGGTCTGGGAACGCTCAAAAATTTTTCCCATATAAATTAATGGTAATTGTTTCTTCACTTTACGCCATTTCGGCTTATGAAAGGTTTCATAGGAACGCTCTACTTTCAGATAGTGGGGGAAACCAGTAATCTTCTAGATCTCTAACGTTACCTAGCTCTCTGAACCTTTTGTAAGCTTTTCTTTCCTTCTTGACTAGATTTATTACAGCCTTTGTACACCACAGTTCCTGTACCCTACCATAACTTCCCTGTCTCATTGGAACGTACCTATGCAGAACTCCACATAAATATTCCCTGAACATTCACCACAATTCTTCTGTACTTTTCTCTGAGAACATCTGTTCCCAATTTAAGCTTCCAATTTCCTGCCTGATAGCCTCATAATTCCTCTTACTCCAATTAAACACTTTTGCTCGATGATATTAGTCCATGGCATAACAGAGGTTGGGAACCCTTGCTGTAGAGTCTAGGAAGGCTCCCTGGGCACTTCCTGCGTCTCGTGGGCCCTGAGTTACATTTCTATGGGTCTGGGACAAGGCTATAGTGTAACAGGGGCTGAGAATTTTTTCTCAGTCTAGTGTTTTGATTTATAAGGTCTGGGGTACAGACTAGGATACTAAATTAGTGCAGTGTATGGTGAATAGTTTTATAGGTCAGCACATTTAGGAGCCATTGAGAGAACAAGTTATTTAAGAGCTCGCAGTGGGAAAGAGTTAATGGGTAATCTGGTACATGAGGAGCCCTTAGGAAACAATGGTCATGATATTGCAGAATGTTACATTAAAATTGAAAGTGATTTTTGTTCAGTTTGGAACCAGGGGCTGGGATCTGAATAAAACTACAAACACACCGAGCACAAACTTGCCGTGGTAGATCAGGAAGCTTGTTCAAAAGGGCATGACAGACAGCCAGAAACTGCTAATATTTATAGAATTAATAGTTTACAAGGAGTTTGCATCCCTATTTTTAAAGACGTAAAGAAGGCAGGAAGAGCAGAACAGCTGTGATTACAAGGAGAAGTTAAAGATAGCATCGGATCAAAGGAAACGCCTTGTAACATTGCCATAAAACGTAGTAACCTGGGAACTGAGAGGATTATAGCACTGAGCAGAGGACAGGGCATTGATAAGGAGAGGGGTAGTTGAGTATAAGACAGGTCCGTCAGCAACATAAAAACAGCTAGTGAACGCTTTTATAGATAAGTGGGAAAAAAAAGATTAACTAAAGTTGAGTGTTAATGTTTTCAGATGGAGAAGGAAGAAATTATATTGAGAAGTAAGGGAATGGAAGAAAATGTTGAGAGAAAACATCATGGAAATAGAGGACTGCAGATCCAGAGAGAAGCACAAAGTAATTGGCATTATTTTTAAAAACAGAGGATTGGTCCCAGATGAATTAATGAGACTGCTGGACAAAAAATGCGTCCTCAAGTATGGAGATGGTTGATTTCTCCCAAAATTCCAAAGCTTTTAGAATGGTTTCTGCAGGTTGGGAGATGTTTAAGTAGAGGGGGAGAAAAGCAGGGAATTAAAGGCTAATTAGTCTGACATCAGAGTAGGGAAAATGCTGGAATCTTTAAGAATCGGTAGAAGGGCAGATGGAAAATAATGATAGAATTAGGCAGAATTGACCTGTATTTGTGAAGCTCTGTCAAAATGAGTTGTAAGTAGCAGAGGAGGAATCAGTGGACATGTGGTCTGCTTGGACTTTAGGAAGGTGTTCGATAAAGTACCACACGATAAATCATTAGCCTAAATTAGAGCACATGGACTGGAGATTTGTTGACAGACAAAGCTGGGAGTTGCACAGCGGTTATCAATGGGGTCGGCAGTGATGATTCTGAGCTCAATTTGTTTACTATTTGTGTCGACGATTTGGAAGAGGTGATCGACTGTGAAGTTGCCGTGCAAGTTGATAGGGTGGTTAAGAAGGCATATGGTGTGTTGGGGGATTGAGCTCAAGAACCATGAGCCAGTGCTGCAGCTTGGTAAAACTCTGGTCAGATCACACTCGGAGTATTATCATCAGTCTCCTCATTACAAGAAGGATGTGGAAGCTTGAAAGAGGGTAGAGAGAAGTTTTTTTTTGAGGTACAGCATGGAATAGGCCCTTTCAATCCTTCGAGCCATGCCACCAGCATCCCACCAATTTAACCCTAGCCAAACCACGAGACAATTTACAATGGCCAGTTAACCTACCAACTGGTACATCTTTGGACTGTGGCAGAAAACCAGAGCACCTAGAGAAAACCCACACAGTCATGAGGAGAACGTACAAACTCCTTACAGGCAGTGTCAGGAATTGAACCTGGGTGTTCTGTACTATAAGGGGTTGTGCTAACCTCTGTGCTGCTGCTGGATTAGTGAGCAAGTCTTATGAGGAAAGGTTGAGCAAGCCAAGACTTTCCTCTTTGGAGCAAAGGAGGATGAAAAGTGACTTGATATAGTTGTATAAGGTTATGAGAGGCATGGAGGATAGCCAGTGTCTTTTTCCCAGGGTGGCAATGGCTAGTAGCCCAGGATCTCAGCTGAAGATGAATGGAGGAAGGCTTAGGGAAGATAATAGAGGGTTTTTTACATATTGCAAACTGTGTAACACATTGCAGGGCCATGGTTGAGGCTGAAACATTAAGGACACTTTAGGGGCATGGATGTAAGAAAAATGGAGAGTTATGGACTGTGTAGGAGACAGGGGTTAGATGGATCTTGGAGTAGTTTAAAAAGGATAGCACACATTATGGGCTGAAGGGCTCATTCACTGCTGTATTGCTGTATGTGTATATCCAAGTTTGTGGGTGGTACAAAGCCTGGTTGGCAGTGTGGGCTGCAAAGGGGCTTCAGGTGGGTATAGGCAGGTGAAGTGAATGAGTGAAGATGTGGTAGATGGAATATCAATGGAGAAATTTAAAGATTAGCTTTATTTGTTATACATACAATTAAACGTACAGTGAAATGCATCACTTGTGTCAATCCAGTCAGTGAGGATTATGCGGAGCAGCCGGAAAGTGTTGCCATTGCTCTGATGCCAACAGAACATGCCCACAACTCACTGACCATAACTCTGCGTCTTTGGAGTGTGGAAGGAAACTCTCACAGTCACGGGGAGAACATATAAACTCCTTACAGACCGTTCTGGAAATCGAACCCCTATCGTTGATAGCTGCCGCTATAAAGCGATGCACTAACCACTATCCTACCATGCCGCTCTGACATCAGGGCACATTTATTTTAGTCGGAAGAATGGTGGAATGTGTTTAAATGGCGTGGGGGTGTTTGAAAGGTGCCAGATGTCAACAGGCAAGCAGTGTATTGTCTTTTACTGCAAGAGGATTTGGGTACGGAGAAGAAACATCTTGCTCCAACTATATGGGGACAGTATCGCCACCTACAGAAGCTTACACTTCCCATAGAACACACAGCTGAAGCTCACCATGTGGAGATGAAGCATATTAAACCTGTATTCTTCTTAGTTTGGAAGTGTAAGGTGTGATCTTATTGAAAAAACATACAAATTTCTTGCAGACATGGCATTGTAGGTATAAGGGTCATGTCTCTCCCACTGGGGCCAGGAGTCTGTCCCGGAATGGAATGAAATGTTTCGCAGAGTCAAAGTTGTAAAGCACTACCACACAGAAATGGGCCTTTTGGCCCATCTAGTCTGTGCCAGCCTGGTCTTCCGTCTAGTTTGAGTTATGAAGAGAAACTGGGTTTGTTTGAGGAGATAAGTAGAGTAGGGCATCAGTAAGACAAGGAATTGATTGTGAACTTTAGGAAGGAGAAATCAGGGGACTTTCATGACCTTCTTTGGCTCTGTTCCACCATGGGGAATTTCACTAGCCATTGACAGGAGGATATGGGAAAATGTATTGACAGATTTGTGTGACAAATGAAGGATTGCTCTGTTTTACTGACGATCTTGCAGACAGATTCTGCTCGTGATATTTTTAGGCCCTGGTGCACATTTGTACCTTCAATTGTGCTAAATGCTTTAAAGGTGTTGGCACGTGCTTGATGAAAGCCTGCAGAACAATGCAGACTTGCATCAGGCAATGTGCAACACTCGCTGAAACCCCCCCTTAAATGGATATCAGTAAATGCCATCTGCAGCAGAAATTGTCACCCTTGTTACACAAGTGATTATCTAATATGTGCACAAAATTTCAAAAACTGTAGATATTGAAAAATATTTTGACTGCCAGATAAGTTCCAAAGCTCAGGATTGTAAGAGACTACAGAGGGCTATAGACTCACCTGGCCCCATCACAGGCACAACCTTCCCCAACGTCGAGGACATCCTCAAAAGGTGAGGGCTCTGGGAGGCAGCATCCGTCATTAAAGACACTCTCCGTCCAGGACATGCCTTTTTCTCATTATTACCATCAGGGAGAAGATTCAGGAGCCTGAAGACCCACATTTCATGTTTTAGGAACAGCTTCTTTCCCTCCACCATCAGATTTCTGAATCATCCGTTAACACTACCTTGTTATTCCTTTTACTTTGCATTTTATTTATTATTTTGTAACTTGTGGCTTGCATTGTTCTCTGTTCAAAACTACTTATTTTATGACATGTGTCCATGATAATGATAAACCTGGTTCTGAAGACTTAAAACAGTAGGCCAGGCAGCATCTGTGGAGAGAGAAGCAGTTAGTGTTTTGTCAAGTTATTTTCTGGTTAATCCAGTGAGCTTTCCAGTGTTCCGGTGGTTTTCCTGAGGTGATTTTTTTTTTTGCTCTTATGAAAGCATTTTATATAGTTTTGAATTATGAATTAATTGCAAAGTCAGTTCAGAAGTGTGGATCCATAACTGGTATTTAAGATTGGCAGACACATTCCATGAGAGAGGAATGTAAAGGGAAGTGAGAAACAGGTGTGCCATGTCATTTCAGTGGGCTGCATTGACAGTGGGAGCTGATGACCGACAGAGTAATATATACAAGAGCAGTAGGTTCTGCCTGCTCCAAATGTGAAACTCTGCCATGTTTATCTGCTTCATAACCATGCACCCAAAGATTTCATGTATACATACAACTGTTTAGATCATTAAATTGGCCTTTAATTTTGCTTTAATGCGATGACTGAAGGTGCAACTTTCCAGTTTGTTTCAGTGTGAGCGAGCATGTTTCCACGTCCCAGGATTGTTCTGCATTTCTGTGGCTGAGACGCCAAAACCGAAGAACAAGAGTTGGTATGGGTGGAATTTTATGTGCAGAGGAACGTACAACAGTACAACACAGCAACAATATTATGCCGAGCTAGTTTAATTAGTAAGGAAGTGCTCGACAAAACTAATCCCAGTGCCTACACAATGTCCATATCCCTTCTTTTCCTGCACATTCATGTGCTTCTCCAAGAGCTCCAGCATATTTGCCTCCCACCACCACTACCCCAAGCAGCACATTCCAAGTACCTCCATTTCTCTGTGTATTTTAGAGGAAAAAAATAACCTCGCTCCTCAATCTCCTTTGAACTTACTCCCTCACACCTCGCACGCATGCCCGCTGGTATAAGACATTTGGAAGCAGTGAGATAAAACAGACCCTGGCATTTAACTCCAGCAGTTTACAAAGCCTGACCAAGACAAACTCACTAAATAGTCAGTATGAATTTACAAACCCTGCCAAACTCACTAAATAGTCAGTGTGAAGAAGCATTGCACAAAATAGAGTAAGCTCTTCCAAAAGACTCCAAGTGGATGAGTCATCTCTTTTTTTTCTCACTCTGGGGCCAACCAAATGTCCCACAGGGAAGTCTGGCTCTGCAAATGTCTACATGGACTTTAACAAGGTCTTACAAGAGAGTTTGTCAAGAACGTTCAGTCTCTTGGTATTCAAGACAAAATAGTAAATTGGATTGGATATTGGCTTTTCAGAAGAAGCCAGAGGGTGGTAGTATATGGTTGGAGGCCTTTGACTAGCGCAATGCCACAGGGATTGGTGCTGGGTCTGTAGTTGTTTGTCATCTATATCAATGATCTGGATGATGATGTGGTTAACTGTGTCAGCAAATTTGCAAACGACACCAAGACTGGGGCTTAGTGGACAGCGAGGAAGGTTATCAAAGCTTACAGCGGGATTTGCACCAGCTGGAAAAATGGGCTGAAAAATGGCAGATGGAATTTAAAGCAGACAGGTGTGAGATGTTCACTTTGGGAGGTCAAACCGGGATAGTACTTGTGCGGTGAGCAGTAGAGCACTGAGGAGTTCAGCAGAACAGAGGGGTCTGGGAGTACAGATCGATGGTGTTGCAAAGAAAACTTTTGGCACATTGGCCTCCATAAATCAAAGTATGGAGTACAGGAGTTAGATTGTTCTGTTGAAATTGTATAAGATATTGGCCTGATTTGGAGTATTGTATCCTATTTTGGTCAATGCCCTGCAGGAAATATCTATAAGAATAAAGGAGTGCAGAGAAAATTTACAATGATGTTGCCAGGACTGGAGGATAGGGGAAGGTTGAATAGGTTAGGATTTTATTCTCTGTAACGTAAGACGATGAGTGGAGATTTGATAGAGGGGTACTGCATTAAGTGGTATAGATAAAGTAAATGCAAGCAGGTTTTTTTCCACTGAGATTGGGTGAGACTAGAACTAGAGGATATAGGTTAAGGGTGAAAGGTGAAATGCTTAAGGGGAACATGAGGGGGAATACCTTCATTCAGAAGGCGGTGCCAGTTGCCAGCAGAAATGGTGGATACAGGTTCAATTTCAACATTTAGAAGGAATTTGAATAGGTATATAGATGAGAGGGGTACAGAAAGCTTTGGTGTAGGTGCAGGTCAATGGGACTAAGCAGAATAATAGTTCAGCATGGACTAGATGGGCCAAAGGGCCTGTTTCTGTGCTGTGGTATTCTATGACTGTAAAAATCCAGAGGTTCACGATGGCAATGCAAGTGACAACCTCATCTTCCACTGTAGGTGCCCTGCGCTTCCTCTGTCTGCTTATGTATGGCTTGTATCAGAATCAGGTTTAAAATTATGTCATGAAATTTGTCACAGCAGCAGTACAGTAGAATAAATAACAATTAAAAAACCTATAAATTTCATGTATGTAGTGCAGAAAGAGAGTCAAAACTAGTGAGGTATTGTTCATGGGTTGGTTCATTGTCTGTACAGAAATCTAATGGCAGAGGGGAAGAAGCTGTTCCTGAAACATTGAGTGTGTGTCTTCAGACCTGTGTTCCTCCTCCCTGCTGGTAGTATTAAGAAGAGGACATGTCTTGTGTGATGGGGATCGTTAATGATGCCTCTTGAGACATTGCCCTTTGAAGATGTCCTTGATGCTGAGGAGACTAGTGCCCATGACAGGGCTGGCTGAGCTTGCAACCTTGTGTAGCTTTTTCCGTTCCTGTGCAGTGGCTGCTCCATACCAGATGGTGATGAAACCAGTCGGGGTATTCTCCACGGTCCGGCTGTAGAAATTTACTAGAGTCTTTGGTGACATTCCAAATCACTTCAAGCTCCAAATGAAGTGTATTCGCTGATGTGCCTTCTTTGTAATCAATATGTTGGGCCCAAGATAGATCTTCAGAGATCTTCACACCCAGGAACTTAAAACTGCTCTCCCTGTCCATTGCTGATGCCTTGATGAGGTTTCAGTCCAAGTTGCTGGAGCTATAAGTTCTACTGGGTACACTATCGTGTTCCACTGAGGCTTGAATCATGGAATTAATTTTGGGTGGGATTACTTTGAGAGAATGCCGTCTAGTGACATGTTCAAGACCCTCAGCGAGAGAGCACATCGGCCGTACTGTGAGCCCCAGTTGTCTCATTGGTTGTGAGGTTCAGGGAGTTGTTTATCCGGAATGAAATAAGCTAGCAAAAGCTTCATTACCAAGGGGAAGATGAGTATTTGCCTCATGATTGTAAGCTGAGGGTTTTGATTCCCAGCCAACCAGCAACTCAAATCATTGTAGAACAACCGAATCCACGCACACTGACCGTGTCACGTCCACAAAACCATACAGCACTGTGCTGGTACCCAGACAAAACCCAAAACCCATCTCAAGGATTGTCCAGGTCTTTCTTCTCAGGATTTCAGAGTGTTTATTGATATGCTGCTCCAAGTTCTTCAACTGTCATAAAAGGGAAAATACTTTTCTCATTCGCCAATGAGGAAAGGTTGTCGTCAGTGTGGGACAGTGTTGTACCTCCTCACAGAAGAAACGCGAGCAGAGTCACACCCTCCCTCAGGGCTGTGCTGGGAAGAGAGGAGTCCTTCATCTATTTCCCAGGGTACATACAAAGATGGTCCAGCAGTTCTTCCTTATCCTGAACAACATTCATCCCTCTGCCAACACCTCTACACCAGGTGTAAAGGATTAACAGACCCAGTGTGAACATGGCTGAATTAGAATCAGGTTTACTATCATTGACATATGCGGTGGATTCCTGTTAACTGGGACACATCGGGACCAGTACATTTTGGCCCAATTAAGTGGCAGTCCCAATCAGTCGAAGTTTCCAGGAAATACAGTCAGACCCTGCTTAATGCTGAGGATGCATTCCTTGGAGGTTTGGAAATTAGTACTATGCGGGGTCATTATAACATTACATAAATGAGCAACACATCACAGCAGCAGTGGAGGGAAGCGAGTGGTGGTTACACTTAGAGGAGGGACCAGGCTGAGGGTCCTCCTCTAAATTTGGCTTCTTCAAGTAGGCATCGAGATTAGACTGCCTTTTCTTAAATTTCCTCTCATGAAGTAGTTCTCAGTAGCAGGAAATCATATCGAGAACACCTCGCTTTGCCTTATAGCTTTGCTCCCAGTCAGGGTCATTATCGATGAACTGGTCCATGATTTGTGTGATCATGGTGATGCTAAAGCTGAGGAATTTTGTGCTGAGGTTTCTTGCTGGTGTTTCCTCTTCTCCATCCGTGTCCTTGGATTCACCCAGGATGTGTTGCTCTGCCAATTCTCGAAGCTCTTCGTTATTAGGCTCTCACCAAGAGAATGCAGTAACTCTTCAACAACGTCATCACTAACGTCCTCTAATCCTGCTTCAGTGGTCAATTAAACAAGGTTTTGCATGACTGGTTCTAGCTGAAATCCTAGAAATTTCACATCCATGCTAATGCTTTTCCTACCCTCACTGGAAGTTGCAGGCTGTTTTCCAGACATTATGGGTTTTTAAAAAAAGTGGAATAAGTTGGTAAGGGAGCAAGAACGTTTATACAGGCGGGGGAGGCAGAGCGTGAACTAATACATGATTGGCTGTGAGTGACTCACAGCACATGTAAAGCACTCTGATTGGCGGATTGAATGTTTACTGTAATGGCGGCCTCTCAAAGTTTTAGGTGTTTAGAATGAATTTTTCTCGTTTTAAAAAATGTAATAAAGGATTGAATAGCTGCATTGTAACAAATCTGAGTGTATTTGAAAAGGTATAAAAAACACAAACTACTGTGTAATTGAGTAAACAGTTACGTATTTAAATTAAATACAGAACAAATTAGAACACTACCATTATTATTAAATATCTATAAAGCTGTATTAGTTCTTCATAGTTATTGATGGAGGAATGCATCTACGTAGCATTCTTTTGACTGTAATTAAACAAAATCAGTGCAGACACCTAGTGCAGGTAATGGACTGCCTTCATACAAAGCTGTTGCATCCTCCAAATCTTAATTTTCTTTTATTGTAATATTTAAGTTGATACCTTCAAATTCTTCGTAGTTTCTAACTTGTTGAAGTAGTGAAATTATTTCACTGTCACTCCCAGCCATTTCTGGCATCTCCAAGCCAGAACACTGTTTAAAAACTATTAGCTCGAAGCACGGTGCTGTGTCCAATGGCCATGCAAGTGCACGTGACTGACACTAGTTAGAAATTGTTCAAAACAGTCTCCTGCCCCTAATTAAGCAGCATGGTGTCCCAAATAAGTGAAGGCTATTTTCTTGTTTAGTTTTGGTTCTTTAAGAATTGTCTCAAATAAGTGGCTGCGCAACTGACTAATGGGCCAGTTAACCAGAATCCGCTGTATTGTGAAATTTGTTTTGTGGCGGCAGTACAGCAGGCATGAAAAAATAACTACAGTTCAAAAAAGAATTAAAATAATTCATGCAAAAGATGAATAGTGTTTATGTGCCAGTGGCTGAGGCTGGTCAGTGTTACTGTTCTATTGTGTTTATACAGGAGTCACACAGAATTATTGCTATTTATTTGTATCTGCATTTGCACAGTTTTCAGTTACTGTTCTATAGATTTGCCAAGTGTGCCCACAGAAAATGAATCTCAGGGTTGTATGTAGTGACACATATGTACTCTGATGATAACTTCCACTTTGAAGTGTTCCCTCCTATAAGCTGATCCTGTGACACTTTGCTAATTAATGCGAGGAATCACATCAGATTGATTATCAGTGACGTGTGTTTTGCATAAAAACTGCAAGTTACAAACAGTGGAAAAGATGAATAATGAGTGAGTTCAGATACAGTAGAGACATTTAAGAAACTCTTAGTCACATGGATGATAGAAAAACAGAGGGCTATTGAGGAGAGCAGGATCTTAGAGTAGGTTAAAAGGTCAGTACAACATCGTAGGCCGAATATTCTGTACTGTGCTGTAACATTCCAGTGGCTTTTCCTTTTTATTAAAAATCTGCAGTTTTAAAACCATTTGGCAGGCTGTTTGCATTTCCTTCTCCCTGCTCAACACATTTTTGTAGGCCTGCTGCCTAATTCGGGCCAGAGCTGAAAGATCTGTTTCCCATTCACTGTCTGGCAACAAGTGTGCATTTACACCCAGACATGGCTAAAAGCTGACTTTATCCAAAAATAACAAAGTCGCCTCACATTGTACTGAGTTAGAGCAGCATGTAGCGCAGACAGACACCAACAAGCCAGGGTCACAGCACCACTTCCTGGCACATTTCCCTTGTTAATCTGTTCAGTGATGTGCAGGACTTGAGGAATCAGACAGGCTTGGGTGGGGTGGGTGTTACACAGGGTAAGGGAGAAGAGGCAACGGAAACTAAATCCCCATGTGAGGATGGGTGGAGATCTGGGCTAAACAAATGAGGCAGCCAATTGCAAATTTAATCCTGAGGAAACTGGCCATAAATGACAAAGCACATCATGTGTACAGCTGGCAGGGAGCACGGATGAAAATTGCACCAAATTAAGTGACTTTGCTGTGCGGTTGTATTTGGGGCCTGATGGGGCTACTCTATGGAAGCCTGGCCAGTTGCCATGTAGGGATTCGCTCACTCCTTGGCATCTTTTTTTTTAAATTAAATGTTATTAAATTATTTAGAACTTTTTGAACTATGGACAGGTCCAAAACGAGATACAGCAGAGCTTGGGTGATGTGAATCCAAGGGTCTCGAAAAGAAACCTCAACTGTTTATTTACATCCATAGTCACTGCCTGACCTGCTGAGTCCTTCAGCATTTTTTGTGTGTTGGTTCGAGTCTCTCCTCGGCCCCCTTCACTCCAGGGAAAACAATCCCAACCTGTCTAATCTTTTGACACAAGCCCTCCAGTACTAGTGCCGTATTAGTGAATCTTTCATTGTGAAATTCAACTGTTTAATCGCTTCCATGGCTGCTGTATGTCCCAACTCCTAAATACTGATTCATGAGCAAGCAAATTCTGATGGACCACCTGTCCAATTGCGTTCCTAGTCAAAATACCGCTCTAAGGAACATATCTATGGTTACCCAAGGCCCCTATTGCTGGCTCTATAATCCTAGCGGCAAATTCACTAAAACTGGGTGGATAGGGAATGATGCGAATTGTTACAGTTCTTAAACCCCTTACAAAAGAAATAGCCTTTCCATTCCTAATTTCAGTCCTCTGAGGGGTTTTCATAACCAGATCCACTTGCTTGCGTCAAACAGACCTAAAATCCTTAGTTGCCTATTCAGCAGTAAGTCATATGGGTCTTGTAACAGCAGTTGTCCCTATTCAAACACCATGAAGTTTTGCAGGCACAACTACCTTAATAATTGCCCATGGTCTCATTTCATCTACCCTCTTCTGCTTAGCCAACACCAACTACGAGCGAATACACAGCCGCCCATGCCTTCTTACTCAGGGTATACAAATTATTCTTCCATTAATAGCAACTTCATGATTTCTGACCAACTTAGCAAACCTAACCCTACCTCCATCCCCTAATCTTGGTGACTGATGTTTACCATTGTCCAAGTTATTTCCAAAACCAACCTACTGACAGTACCAAATGTACTAAAGATGTGACCATACTCCATGTTTTAGGTGCACAGCAGTGAAACAGTGACTATTCTGCTTGCACACAATTGCTACTTTAGTCCAAATTTTCCTGAGCAGAGATTGGGGTGGGTAAGGCATAATCAGCATTACTATTTAGCCTGCTTGTGTGTGTTTAAGGAAACAAAAACAATGGCTAAAATTGTGGGGGACAAACATAAGTAATATTAGCAGAGTCTGACATGTGGTAGAATCATTGACTACATCTTTTTTACCTCATACTTTGTTTGTTTCTGTTTTTGCACTACTTACTTAATTTAACTATTTGATATACATATACTTGCTGTAATTCAGCTTTTTCTATATTATCATGTGTTGCAATGTACAGCCGCTGCAAAATTAACAAATTTCACAACAGACTGTGAAATTAACGAATAGCAAAAATTTGCCTTGTAACCCCAAACAGGATGGGACTAATGTACTTGGATTGTTACTAATCTTTTTAAATTTGTCACTTTGAGTGTGGGGGTGGGAGGGGGGCGAGGTTGTGAGTGGGACTGTGAAGTTTGCCAACCTTCTTGTGTATTCATTCACAGCCCTACCGAGATTTTTGCAGGGCTTTTTTGTATTATTTCAGATAAGGAGCATCTGGAATTGAAGCCATTAATTACTTGCATGCACTGAGGTAATTCTGAAAGTAGGCAGCGTGAGGTGGTTGATGGGGACTGAATTTAATTGCACGGTCTGTGGGACAGAGGATAATAAATTGCTGCTTTCTGACTACACACAAGTTGTTGGCCTCCCCTTCAGCCTGCCTGACTGTAGTAAGCTTCCCTTTCCTTGTCAGAGAGGGAGCTGTGAGTGTGATGGATAGACTAGCAATGGCTATGTTTTTCCCCTCCGGGGATTACCCATGTGAAGTGGAGTCAAAAGTTTTCCTCTCTGGCAAGGGGCAGGGGGCCAAATGATCAGCCCCTGCAGGCTGGATCAGCCAAGCCAGAGGTTGTCTGATTCGATGCCTGCCCTTGAGAAACATGAGTGCAGTCGGTAGGGGGAGCCCTGGGTGAAGAAACAGAGGCTGTGTGCAAACGTACCAGCGGTCCAACTCTGAACTCTCCCGTCATCCAGTCACACTGACAAATTACACCCTAGCATCCTTGGTAATTTTGTCCTCCTCCTTGCATTTTTAAATTTCATTTCTGAAATGCTAATTACTATTCTATGCCCTTCCCTTCTCCCCCCCCCCCACCTGTTCCTAGAAGGAGCTAAGTCGGGCACCCTTCCCCTATGTCTGATTTATGTACTCCGTCCAAAACAAATGCTGTTCATCCCCGCAAACATTGCAGCCACGTGCAGGGTTACTGAGTGCACTCACAAAGGAAAGACAGCTGATCTACCGGGTCCCGCCGTTCCGGCCTACCCGGCCCCGCTGTTTCTCGACAGGCAGAGCAGCTGATGCAAAGTCCGTGTGGAAAAAGCAGGAGCAAAGCTTCAGATGCTAGAACACATACCTGTCCTCACCAGGGGGAAAGGGTGAACTGCTCCCAAGTTCCCAGGTGTCAACATCTCAAAGGATCTATCCTAGGCCCAGCATATTGATGCAATCATGAAGAAGGCACACCAGTGGCTATACTTAGTTAGGAGTTTTGGAGATTTGATATGTCACTAAAGACTCTTAAAAATTTCTGCAGATAGATACCATGGAGAGCCATCTTGAATCACTGCCTGATGTGGAGGTTCCAATGCACAAGATCACAAGAGACTGGTGAGTGTTGTAGACTTAGCCAGCTCCATCACGCAAGCCTCCCTACTATCGAGGCATTTTCAAAAGGTGGTGACTCAAAAAGGCAGCATCCATCTCTAATGATTCTTGCTATCTGGGACATGCCCTCATCTCATTCCTACAATCAGGGAGGAGGTACAGGAGCCTGAAGACCTAAAGTTGAACACCTTTTTTCCCCTTCATCAGATTTCCGAACAGTCCAAGAATACTGATTTGTTATTTCTTTATTTGCACTACTTGTTTTGTAGTTCTCTCCACACCGTATCGCTGTCACTACACGACGAGGTTCATGGCATACAAGTCAGATAATGAATCTTGTTCTGAGCACAAAATGCTAGAGAAATTTAGCAGGTCAGATAGCATCAGTGCAGAGTTCCAGGCTAATGATCTTCAGAACTGGAAAAGGTTAAACTGAAACCCTTCTAAGTGGTGGAGAAGGGGGCAAGAGGGAGATAACAGTGTTGATGTCTGTGATAGTCTGAGAGAGGCTGACTGGCACGGTGGAGGTGTTAAAGGTTGTATCATTAATAACCCTCAATCAGCCAAGGCTGTTACTTGAGTCTGTGGTTCTGCATGAAAGCCGCGCTCTTGGAATCTAAACAATCCAGTCTGCTAATCAACACACACAAGATGCTGGAAGAACTCAGCAGGTCAGGCAGCATCTATGGAGATGAATGAACAGTCGACGTTTAGGGCCAAGACCATTCAGGTGCAGTTACTCTCGGATGGGATTTGAGATGGAGCCTCAAATCATTTAAACCTAAAAGATCTCAAAAGGCAAGTATGGCAGCTCTTCAGGACACCTGGGTCAAACTTTACCAATTGTAGAAAGGTCCCCAGGTCATTCTGCCCTGTCAGTCCAGGGGTTTGGCAGGCATTATTGATCACGTTTCCCACATTACAACAGGAAACTTCAAAATTTCAAAGAACCTGGTTGGTTTGAAGTGGCACTAACGGAGTGGTTAAATTACTGGGCTAGCAATCTGGAAAACAACCAATCGAGAGATCTAAGATAAAATTTCAAAAGTCAAGGTAAATGTATTATCCACGTACGTACTGTATATGTCACCTTATACAACACTGAGTTTTATTTTCTGCAGGCATTCACAGTACCACAAAGAAATGCAATGCAATTAATGGAAAAGCTACACACACACACACACACACACACACACACACACACACAATGACTAACAAACATTCACTGTGCAAAAGAAAATCATCATGGCAGCTATGGAATATGCATGATTTAAAAACGACTAGCCTCTACTGGTGACTGAAACTAATGTACAATAGTTATTATTGTCACGTGTACTGGAGTACATTGAAAAACTGTTCTGCAACCAGATCATTTCACCATATCAGGTCATCAAGATAAAACAATTACAGAATGCAAAATATACAGTGGAACAGTTACAGAGAGTGCAGGCAGATAATAAGGGTGCAAGATCGCAACAAGGTAGATTGTGAAGACGAAGGTCTGTTTGGTAGTCTTGTAATGGCGGGATAGAAGCTGTTCTTGAGTCTGGTGGTACGTGTTTTCAGGCTTTCATATCGCCTGCTTGACGGTAGGAGGGGGAGGGGAGAGATTAGAGAATGTCTTCGGTGGGGTGGGGTCTTTGATTATGTCTGCTTGATTAGAGCAGTGAGAAGTGTAGGGGAGGCTGTCATAAACTGCTTCTGGTTCACAGATGTTCTTCAGTGGAGGTGATTTCCTACCCTTGCTCTGCCGGCCTGTTCCTTAGCCCTGCTGTAGTGTGCCAGACTTTTAGCTGCCCTCTCTTGTAACCTACTTGCTGTTTTACTGGAGGGATTTCAAAAATCTAATTCTGTACCTCAGTATTTTACCTCAATATCTTAAATTATTTAATTTCTACTAGCAAAGTCAAGTCAGGTGACAAGAAGTCAGGTGACCATGTGTTAGAAACATGGGTTATGACCTTGTGCAGGTGGATCCTGGACTTCCTGTCGGACACCCTCACCTCTGCCCCTCTGATCCTCAACACAGGGCTCCTGGAGGGCTGTGTCCTGAGCCCCTCCTCTACTCCCTATACACTCATGACTCTGTTGCCACGCACAGCTCCAATCTGCTGATCAAGTTTGCAGCTGGCACGACACTGATATTTCCAAGAATGATGAAGCAGCCTACGGAGGAAAAGTCAATGCTCTGACACAGTGGTGCCAAGGAAACAACCTCTCCTTCAGTGTCAAAGAACCCTCTGTGTCAGTAGAACAGAGGGATCTAGGAATAATGGTGCATAGTTCCCTGAAGGTGGAATCTCATGTGGATAGGGTGGTGATGAAAGCTTTTGGTATGCTGGCCTTTATAAATCAGAGCATTGAGTATAGGAGTTGGGATGTAATGTTGAAATTGTACAAGGCATTGGTGAGGCCAGATTTGGAGTATTGTGTACAGTTTTGGTCACCAAATTATAGGAAAGATGTCAACAAAATAGAGAGAGTACAGAAAAGGTTTACTAAAATGTTACCTGGGTTTCATCACCTAAGTTACAGAGAAATGTTGAACAAGTTGGGTCTTTATTTGGAATGTGGAAGGTTGAGGGGGGACTTGATAGAGGTATTTAAAATTATGAGAGGGATAGACAGAGTTGATGTGGATAGGCTTTTTCCATTGAGAGTGGGGGAGATTCAAACAAGAGGACATGAGTTGAGAGTTAAAGGGCAAAAGTTTTAGGGGTAACATGAGGGGGAACTTCTTTACTCAGAGAGTGGTAGCTGTGTGGAATGAGCTTCCAGCAGAAGTGGTTGAGGCAGGTTCGATGTTGTCGTTTAAAGTTAAATTGGACAGCTGTATGAACAGGAAAGGAATGGAGGGTTATGGGCTGAGTGCAGGTCAGTGGGACTAGGTGAGAGTAAGAGTTCGGCACGGACTAGGAGGGCCGAGATGGCCTATTTCCATGCTGTAATTGGTCATATGGTTATATAGTCAAAAAAAATGAAGGAGTTGATTGTGGATTACAGGAGGAACAGAGACAGGCTAGCCCCTATTGACATTAATGGGACTGTAGTTGAGAGGGTGAATAGTTTAAAGTTCCTCAGTATACACATTCCTGAAGATCTCACCTGGACTGTACATACTGGCTGTGTGGTGAAGAAAGCACAACAGTGCCTCTTTCAGCTCAGACCACTGAAGAAGTTCGGCATGAGTCCTCAAATCCTCAGGACTTTCTACAGGGGCACCATTGAGAGCACCCCGACTGGTATGGGAACTGTACTAACCTCAGTTGCAGAGAGTGGTGCAGACAGCCCAGCGCATCTGTGGATGTAAACTTCCCTCTATTCAAAATATTTACAGCTAGTAAGTGCTTAAAAAGGGCCTGGAGGATCATCAGAAACTCCAACCACCCCAGCCACAAACTGTTTCAGCTGCTACTGTCTGACAAATGGTACCCCAGCATTAAAGTCAGGAACAGGCTCGGGACAGCTTGTTTCACCAGGCCATCAGATTGATCAATACACATTCATCTGATTGCGTATCTGACTGTACATACATGTATACAGAACAGTTATGTATACAATCTTAGATTTTGGGCAATTAACTCCCATATTTCACCACTTCATTTCTTACACATAGCGATGGAGACACAACATAAAGATTTTTACTCCCTCATGTTACAAGATGGATGTAAGAAATAAAAAAAAATTCTAATTCTTAATTGTACCAAAGGAAAAGAGGCTGGAGTTGTTTAGCACTTTAGTGCAAAGAAGTTTATTAGGTGTGTCAAAAATTGGTGAAGATTGGGGGGGGGGTGCCAATATTTATAAAAAGCTATCCACAAGAAAACATTGTAATAGCTCAATATTTATTCTTGTCCAGTGTGAACTCCTGGCAGCCCCAACTCTCTCCCTCATTCTGAGGGTGATAAGTTCCTTTAGGCACTAGGACATACAAATTTTAATTACCAACAAAGTTAACTTAAGACTACACATAAATTTACATGTGTAGGTTTAATGCAGATACAATGTAAAGTTATTACACATTTACATATCCCCATTACTAAAGAAATGGAATATTCTGCCATGTATGGCAGTAAAGGCACCAAGAGTAAACCCAAGGTTTAGGACCCAGCAAACGCCATGGAACCGCCTGGAGTCAATGGCACGAAGCACAATCCCACACTTACAGTTAAGTATAATTATTTTTAAAAATTAAACTAAACTTTGGTGTCAGAACCAATTGCAAGCCAGTTTTCCTGCCCTTCCTGCACAACTTAAAACCTTGGCCTCAAAATATTTAGCAGTCTAGTAAAACATTGTTTAAAATGTATTAAGATGGGTACATGGGTAGGGAGCACTTAAAGAAGGGGTTCCCAACCTTTTCTATGCCATGGATCAGTACCATTAAGCAAGGGCTCCATGGACCCCAGGATAGGAGCCCCTGGTTTATAGGGATATGGGCCAAACATAGGTGAGTGATACCATTTCAGGTAGGCAACTTGGCCAGTTGATCTGAAGGGCCTGTTTCTGTGCTATATTAATCTAACTTTGGCTCTCAAGCACCTTCATGATGGGTTAGATTATTGATTGAACGTGCCTCCAGGAACCCCTCAGAAAACTGAAGAGATTTAAAGATGGAAACAACAGGAATTCTGCAGATGCTGGAAATTCAAGCAACACACATTAAAGTTGCTGGTGAACGCAGCAGGCCAGGCAGTATCTGTAGGAAGAGGTGCAGTCGACGTTTCAGGCCAAGACCCTTCGTCAGGACTAACTGAAGGAAGAGTGAGTAAGGGATTTGAAAGTTGGAGGGGGAGGGGGAGATCCAAAATGATAGGAGAAGACAGGAGGGGGAGGGATAGAGCCAAGAGCTGGACAGGTGATAGGCAAAAGGGGATACGAGAGGATCATGGGACAGGAGGTCCGGGAAGAAAGACAAGGGGGGGGGGACCCAGAGGATGGGCAAGAGGTATATTCAGAGGGACAGAGGGAGAAAAAGGAGAGTGAGAGAAAGAATGTGTGCATAAAAATGAGTAACAGATGGGGTACGAGGGGGAGGTGGGGCCTTAGCGGAAGTTAGAGAAGTGGATGTTCATGCCATCAGGTTGGAGGCTACCCAGACGGAATATAAGGTGTTGTTCCTCCAACCTGAGTCTGGCTTCATCTTTACAGTAGAGGAGGCCGTGGATGGACATGTCAGAATGGGAATGGGATGTGGAATTAAAATGTGTGGCCACTGGGAGATCCTGCTTTCTCTGGCGGACAGAGCGTAGATGTTCAGCAAAGCGGTCTCCCAGTCTGCGTCGGGTCTCGCCAATATATAAAAGGCCACATCGGGAGCACCGGACGCAGTATATCACCCCAGTCGACTCACAGGTGAAGTGTTGCCTCACCTGGAAGGACTGTTTGGGGCCCTGAATGGTGGTAAGGGAGGAAGTGTAAGGGCATGTGTAGCACTTGTTCCGCTTACACGGATAAGTGCCAGGAGGGAGATCAGTGGGAAGGGATGGGGGGGACGAATGGACAAGGGAGTTGTGTAGGGAGCGATCCCTGCGGAATGCAGAGAGAGGGGGGGAGGGAAAGATGTGCTTAGTGGTGGGATCCCGTTGGAGGTGGCGGAAGTTACGGAGAATAATATGTTGGACCCGGAGGCTGGTGGGGTGGTAGGTGAGGACCAGGGGAACCCTATTCCTAGTGGGGTGGCGAGAGGATGGAGTGAGAGCAGATGTACGTGAAATGGGGGAGATGCGTTTAAGAGCAGAGTTGATAGTGGAGGAAGGGAAGCCCCTTTCTTTAAAAAAGGAAGACATCTCCCTTGTCCTAGAATGAAAAGCCTCATCCTGAGAGCAGATGCGGCGGAGACGGAGGAATTGCGAGAAGGGGATGGCGTTTTTGCAAGAGACAGGGTGAGAAGAGGAATAGTCCAGATAGCTGTGAGAGTCAGTAGGCTTATAGTAGACATCAGTGGATAAGCTGTCTCCAGAGACAGAGACAGAAAGATCTAGAAAGGGGAGGGAGGTGTCGGAAATGGACCAGGTAAGCTTGAGGGCAGGATGAAAGTCGGAGGCAAAGTTAATAAAGTCAACGAGTTCTGCATGTGTGCAGGAAGCAGCGCCAATGCAGTCATCGATGTAGCGAAGGAAAAGTGGGGGACAGATACCAGAATAGGCACAGAACATAGATTGTTCCACAAACCCAACAAAAAGGCAGGCATAGCTAGGACCCATACGGGTGCCCATAGCTACACCTTTAGTTTGGAGGAAGTGGGAGGAGCCAAAGGAGAAATTATTAAGAGTAAGGACTAATTAAATTTTAATTTGTAAGATTTAAAGATGGAGTAAGATTGAATAAAGATGACGGAAAGCAGAGGCGGTCAGAAAAGGAAGCTCTGGGTCAGACTGGGTGACTGAGAACTCCACGCTTGACTAAAGGAGAGGAGTCCTCCACATTGGAAGAGGATGTCAGATTGTCGAATTGTTCACCTGCAAGTGTGTGGTAAGGTGACGAGAAAGAGGAGAATGTCTCGGGTCCCGTGATCCTCTCCCTTCTCCAGCCTTGTGTCCCTTTTGCCAATCAACTTTCCAGCTCTTGGCTCCATCCCTGCCCCTCCTGTCTTCTCCTATCATTTCAGATCTCCCCCTCCCCCTCCCACTTTCAAATCTCTTCTTTCAGTTAGTCCTGACGAAGGGTCTCGGCCTGAAACATTGACTGTACTTCTTCCTATAGAGCTGCCTGACCTGCTGCGTTCACCAGCATTTTGTGTGTGTTGCTTGAATTTCCAGCCTCTGCAGATTTCCTCATGGTATCGTTACAGATCTGTTTGTTAATTGTAAGTGGGCCATGGGGAATCTGGCTGACAATTTGTGAAGTGGGTGAAGGTGCCAAAGGTTTGTTATTAAATTTGCTGATTGTAACACTTTGAGGAGGAGGAAATTTGCAAAGGGGGTGCAATGAAGCTATGCTAGAAATCTGGTGTAGCTCACAAAAAGCTGGAGGAACTTGACAGAATCTGTGGAGAGAAATGGGCAGTTGGCATTTTGGGTCAAGTCCCTTCAGGACTGCTGAAGGGTCTTGATGAAGACTCTTAATCCAAAAAAGCTGACTGTCCTTTTTCTCCATTGTTGCCATTTGACCCTCTGAGTTCTTCCAGAGTTTCGTGTCAGCCGGAGGACAGATTCCCTGTGGTTCACTTACACATCACTTCCTGGCAAACAGAAAGGGACCCTTTATGCTTGCTCTTTCTTGCCAGCCAGTCTTTTTGTTGGCACCAATATCTTTACCTCCTACCTCCCAAGTATAACATTACAGGATGCCTTAAAGTGAACAATTCCACAATCTGACATGCTCGAATTATAGAATGTAAATCTGGGTTGAGTGTGGGTGGGAGGGGGTGGGCAAAGAATGATCTGGCAAATGGACTATAGAGTACAAGTTATCCAGTTTGAAAGGGGCAAATGAAGAAGTGTATTGTATAGGGGTTGTAGAGGTCTAAGACCTGGCTGTCCTCATGATTCACAAAGGGCTGGAATGTGACTTGAAGGCACTGGGCCAAGTGCCAGTAAATGGGATTAGTATGAATTGGTCCTCGATGGCCAGTATGGATCTGGTGGGCGGTCAAATCTGTGCCTATGCTGTATGACTCTGTAAGGAGTTAGATGTTTTCAGGTTTAGAGAGGTGAAGGGCTATGGGGGCGAGCAGGTTCGTGGTACTGAATCTGAAAGATCAGCTATGCAATTCTACACTGCCATCACGGAGAGTATCCTCACATCAGCCATTACTGTCTGGGCTGATGCAGCATCCTCTCACAATATACAAAACCTGCAGGAAGCCATCAGGTCAGCAGAAATGGTCATTGCCTGCAGTCTACCAACAGTGAAGGGCTGGTATGTGTCCAGCACAAAGGAACAGGCAGGAAAAAACATTGCAGACTCTAACCACCCTGCAAACTACCTTCTCCAAAAGCTCCTTCTGGAAAGTGCTATAGGGCTATTAAAACAAAAACTTTACACCATCTTAAAAGTTTCTTCTCCAGGCAGTTAATCTGATCTGCATCAGACCAGACAGTAATGGCTGATGTGAAGATACTCTCCATGATGGCAGTGTAGAATTGCATAGCTGATCTTTCAGATTCAGTACCACGATTCTGCTCTCTCCCCATAGCTCTTCAACTCTCTAACCCTGAAAACATCCAGCAACTTGTAGAGTCATACAGCTCAGGCACAGGTCTGACCGCCCACCATGTCCATGCTCCCCCCACCCCCCCCCCCCAGACTGTCTATTACCTAATTCTGCACTGTAAACACTTTAAACCACTTTTTATATGGCTGTTTGCACTGTAAATTAATGCTGGTATTTATGTCTTTTTGCACATTCTATTCCATATCCATACTATAACCTCTAACTTTATTTTTTTATATAATTATTAATTATAACTGCTGAATATTGTTTTTTGGTGCAAGTCATACCAAAGCACCACAGCAAATCCCTAATGCATGTGAACGTATAAGGTGAATAAAGTTAATCTGTGATCAGATGAAATGATAGGAGAGTCTGGAGGGTGTGAGTGGCCTACTCCTAAACTGGTTTTCTGTGAATATTAATCATACCCCTGAGAACCGTTACTGATTCCCAATGAGGTGCTGTTGCTCTGCCCCTTATGAATCCCGTAACCTGGGGATTATTTTCTGCGGCGGACATTCTGATCACCTGCCGTTGATTGCACACTTCAGAAAGGGCAGCTTGGGAGAACGCATGCCGGTCCTTATCGAGGGGTCAGCAGTGGAAAGGGTGAGCAGCGGGGTGGCAACGTCTCAGAGGGTCTATCCTGGGCCCGGCCCGACATATTGATGCAATCACGAAGAAGGCATGCCAGAGGCTACACTTAATTAGGAGTTTGAGGAGATGTGGTATGTCACCAAAGACTCTTACAAACTTCTACAGATGTATGGTGAAGAGCATTCTGACCGGTTGCATCACTGACTGGTATAAAGGCCTAACTGCGCAGGATTGAAAGGGGCTGCAGAGGTTTGTGGAGTCAGCCAGCTCCAGCTTCTTCCCTTCTGCCATCAGATTTCTAAACGGTTCACAAACACTACCTCACTATTCCTCTTTTACTCTATTTATTTACTATTGTAACTATTTACTATTATGTCTTGCACTATACGGCTAACACAAGGCAACACATTTCACAGCTTATATCAGTGATAAACATGATTCTGATTCCACTGAAGTTTATAACCCCACCCCCACCCCAGTCCCTATCCTTAACTTTTCATTCACCCACCTGCAGAGTCCATCTTCTCACAGCTTGCCCAAAGTTATGTCTTTCTGTGTTCCTCACCCCCATCTGCCCCTTGCGCACCTCTGTTGCTCGATGTGAAGTGCTGGACCTCCCCAACCTCATCCCCTGCCACCCCATCATTTCCCCAGTCTCAGTCCCTCTCTTCGACCATCCCAGCTTTCATTTCCTTTCCGCAATATCCTGAGGAATTTGTGCCCACAAGCTGCCTGTAGACCAAGGAGCAGAATTAGGCCATTCAGCCCATCAAGTTTGCCTCCGTTCAATCATGGCTGATTTATTATCCCTCCAACCCTATTTTCCTGGTTTTTCCACATAACTTTGGCACCCTTACTAATCAAGGACCTATCATCCTCCTCTTTAAATATACCCAATGACTTGGCCTCCACTGTCAGGGGGTATATCTGTGGAATTCCACAGATTTGCCATCGTCTGGTTAAAGAAATGCCTCCTCATCTCTGTCCTAAAGGGACATCCTTGTATTCTGAGGCTGTGCCCTGTTGTCCTAGACCTCCCCACTGTAGGAAACATCCCCTCCACATTTCGCTATCTGGGCCTTTTAAAATTTGGCAGGTTTCAATGAGATTCCCCCCCTATCCCACATTCTTCTGAACTCCATCTAGTGGAGGCCCAGAGCAATTGAATACTCTTCATATGTTAACCATTTCATATCTGGGATTGTTCTCATGAGCTTCCTCTAGACCCTCTCCAATGCCAGGACATTCTACCTTAGCTAGAAGTTGTGTGATCATGCACAAGATTAGTAAATTATCACCTTCCCCTCTCAAAACTGCTGCCCCTTTTCCCAAAGCAAAGTACTAGTTGGTGGAGCACAATCTAGCTGCAAGGGAGTCTGCAGATGCTGGAAATCTTGAACAACACACACAAATTGTTGGAGGAAATCAGCAGCTCAGGCAGCATCTATGGCAGGGAAATAAACAGTTGCTGCTTCAGGCCGAGCATCTTAGTTTTTATAAAATTCCAATGTTAAGCCAGAATAACCATCCCAAAGCAAGAGGGAGGTTCGGGTGTTGGGCCTAAAGTGACTGAAGAAGATGGCCTTGTACTACTTTGTGAGGAGTCCAATCACAAACAAGAGAAAATCTGCAGATGCTGGAAATCCAAGCAACACACACTCACAATGCTGGCGGAAATGTCGACTGCACTCTTCTTCCATAATGCTGCCTGGCCTGCTGAGTTCCTCCAGCATTTTCTGTGTACTACTTTGTGAGGATTGCTTTTGGAGTGTTGATACTTCCATTTGGTTGTTCTTGCTTCCCTCTGAATATCAGCAGTTGAGGCCGGGGATGTGTTACTCTTCTGCTGTGCTTTTAGATGGGAGCCACACGGAAGTGTTCCCTCCTGTAAGTTGGGAGCTGATCCCTGTGTCACTTCAGTAACTAATGCTAGGAATGGGAATCACAGTCTGGTTCATCGTCACTGATGTGTCATTGTGACATGTGTTGTTCTGCAGCAGCTGCACAGTGCAATACCTAAAACATTACTATCAGTTATAAATATAATGCAAAGGCCAAATAATGGACAAAGGTTCAGGACCACTCAGAAATCTGATGGCAGAGGGGAAGAAACTGCTCTTAAAACGTCGAGTGTAGGTCCTGTACTTCTTGATGGTAGTAACGTGAAGAGGGCATGTCCTGGTGGTGAGGGTTCTCAAGTGATGGTGCCTGCTACTTGAGATACTGCCTCTGGGAAGTGTCCTCGATGGTGGGGAAGTTTGTGCCTTTGATGGATCGCCTGGGTCCACAACCTCTTTCAATCCTGTGCATCGCAGACACCGTACTAGGCAGTGATGTAACCAATCAGAACGCTCTCCACGGAAATCTGCAGGAGTCTTTAGTGACACACCAAAACTGCTTAGTCTGACTCTGTGCCAGTCTTGAAGCGCTCACAACTGGGAGTGACTCAGCATCCCGTTTACACAGCAACTGCAAACTTGTTGGGATTCGTTCAGTGCACACTGGAAAACTTCCTTTCGCTTTTTACCCAAAAGTTCCCACACACAATCAAATGTAATCGCCCTCCGTCTAGCAACCAAGGGTGATGGGAAGTGGTGTGGTAAGTTGTAACTATGGCCTAGTCTGGAGTGAACAGGAAGGAGCCAATTTGTGTCTCTGCTGCTGATCCCATGGGCCCATAATTGTGTCAACATCTTGGTCAGGCTCAGGAATCAAAGACTGTGGTGGCAAGGGTAGGTAGAGTTGTAAAGGGAGTTTTTGGCACATTGTCTTCATAAATCAAAGAATTGAATACAGGAGTTGGGGTGGTTATGTTGAAGTTGTATGAGACGCTGTTGAGGCTAAATTTGGAGAATTGTGTGTAGTTCTGACCACCCCGTCTACAGGAAAGATTGAAAGAGTGCAGAGAAAATTTACAAGGATGTTGCTGGGACTTGAGGGCCCGAGTCATAGGGAAAAGTTTTGGCTGGTGCCATTGACCTGCACTGGACCACATGCCTCCATTCCATGTGCTTGTTTAAATTTCTCTAAATGTTGAAATCAAACCTGTATCCACCCCTTCCACTGGCAGCTTGTTCCACACTCACACCACCCTCTGAGTGAAGATCCCCCCCCCCATGTCCCCCTTAAACATTTCGTCTTTAACCTATGACCTCTAGTTCCAGTCTCGCCCAACCTCGGCGGAAAATGACCTCTAGAATTCACCCTATCTACGGGTCAATAACATAATTCTGCTGCGCTGTAGGACTTCACCAATTCTCAGGACAATGAAGGGTGCTCAAGGCTCTGGAACAGGATTCGATTTCACCAAAATTCTGCTTCAGGGACAAGTATACTGCCAACACAACATCAGCCCAAAAGATGGTGCGTGAAGCCTGGCAGAGCACCACAGCACAGAAATAGGCCCTTCAGCCCATCTAGTCAACTCCCAAGAGAGCAGTCCTATCATTCCCATCCCCCCTTTATCCCTGCAATGTATTTTCCTCTCCCACAGGCCCATCGAATCCTCTTTGATTCCCCCTCCCGTTAACTTATAGCCAGTGTTAATTCGCCTACCAGGACATCTTTGGTACATGGGAGAAAACTGGAACACCCAAAGAAAGCCCATGCAATTGCAGAGAGAACATGCAAACACCACATAGACAGCACCAAAGACCAGGATCGAACCCAGGTCTCTAGAGCTGTAAGGAGGTAGCATCTGCTGCTTACAGTTCCACTCTGCCCATTGCTGTCACATTTGCACAAAAACGAGGTTTAAGGAGATCTAGTAGTAAAACCGAGTTAAACAAGTAAATATTGAAATAAAATTAGCTCCTTACTGAGCATCATCAACACAATAATTGGTGGGCACTGTGTATTGTTACACAGAATGATGCTGCACACTTTAAAGGCAAGGATTGCCAGGATTCTTTACCTGACATCCCTGTTACCAGAGCCCTGTGCTATAAAATAATATTGATAAAGAGAGTATTTCTTAAAGGTACAATTCAAAGTAAATTCATGATCAAAGTATGTATAAGTTACATTCTACTATCTTGAGACTCACTTCCTTGCAGGCATTTGCAGGAGAAAAGAAAGAATATAATTTTACAAAATAATATACATAAATAAAAACTAACAACCAACCAGTGTGCAAAAGCTGATAAACTGTGCAAAGAAAAGTATTGAGAACAAGTTGAAGGTGAGTCTGTAGATTATAGAATCAATTCAGAGTCGTGATGAATGAAACCATCCACACCGATTCAGGAGGGGTTTTCCATGGTTTTGTTTTAATCCCTTAAGATACAGAAGCACAATAAGGCCATTCGAGCCATCAAATCTACTCCAGCATTTGATCAAGGCTGGTTTATTTTCCCTCTCATCCCAAGGTAGTGTTTATTCAGTCCTCAAGCCAGCTCTAACCACACTGGACTCTGTTGTCCCTCTTTTTTTCCCTTTTCTCTCTGTATTAGAGATAAGCACACCACGTACAGTTGTCTAGAACCCAACCCAGGCCACCTACACCGCCGCGTTACAGCAGGAAAGTGGACCTTGCATTTCACCTGGCTCTCCCTCTGATCTGAGCAACAGCGTTTCCTGCTGCTGCTTCAGTCACTGTGTTTCCATCAAATAAATTCCTACACAAAAAAAACACGATAATATAACCAAGATTGAAATGTGATCTTTTAAAATGCCTTGACATTTCCTACCAGGTTTTGAGAGACTCAGCTGCCGGGTCTAGCTGCAGAGATAACTACAACTGCTGGCGGGCGCATTGCACGCATTCCAGACAGGATCAGATCATCGCACAGGGAGACCAAAGATGTTCCAGTGCTTTAACCTTTAGTGATCCTCGCATCTTCTCACTCAACAGCAGGCAGAGGAGGTGAAGGGGGCTGGAGGCAGGGTGGTGACTCGTCACTCTCCACCAACCCCTCCTCCTCCTCACGTCAGTCAACTCATTTGGCTACGGTTGACGGGTAGCCACGAACATGTCTGGTCAGGTACTTTCCCGTTCCTTTACGCAAGGCTCACTGTCACACAACAGCGCACTGCAGGGTGGCTGCCAGGAAACCTCCCCTCTGGTGGATTGCAAATACCAAGGGCAGGCCATGGCTTCGGCTGTGTGCCTGTTGGGTCAGACAGCTCACCTCCATACCTCTGTGTGCATAGTACTGAGAGGGTGACAGTCAGGTCTGCTAACAAAGCATTCCATTCCCATCAGATTTCTGGTTAAAACCACCACACAACAAATAAAATCCTTAATCTCCTCAGGAGTTTGAGGAGATTTGAAATGTCACCAAAGCAAATTCCTACAGATGTACCATGGAGAGCATTCTGACCGGTTCTGTCACAGCCTGGTACAGAGGCAGCAATGCACAGGAGCGGAGAAAGACGCAGAGGCTTGTACAGGCTGGAGCTCCATCAAAGAAACCCGTCCCGTCATATTCAAAAGACGATGCCTCAGGAAGTTGGCATCCATCACTAAGGAGTCTCATCCTCTGGATGTCCTCTTCTCATTGCTGCCATTGAGGAGGAGGTACAGGAAACTCGAGTCCCACACTCAGTGTCTTAAAGACAGCATCAACCACTCTGCCATCAGCTTTCGGAACGATTTATGAACACTGCCTCACTATTCCTCTTGCATGAAATTGTCTATCAGTGATAATAAACCTGAATCTGATATTATTGTAGGCTTTTGTAATGTGGATCTCATGGGAAGGGAGCTGAACCACGTGCACACTTTCTACAGGGGAATGCAACAGCTTGAAACAGCTGGAAATGAAGTTTAAGACCAGGCAGGAGGCTCTGTGACCTCTGTCAGGTGATGAACAAAGTTCAGGGTAAATTTATTATCAAGGTACATGTATGTTACTATAAACTACCCTGAGATTCATTGCTCTCTAGCCATCTACAGGAAGAAAGAAATGTGACAGAATTTTACAAGAAAAAAACTTTACATAGACAAAGACTGACAAACAACCAATGTGCACAAAAAAGGGTAAACTGCAAATAAAAATAATACTAAGAACATGAGTTGTAAATCGTCCTTGAAAATGAGTCTGTAGGTTGTGGCAACACACATCAAAGTTGCTGGTGAACGCAGCAGGCTGGGCAGCACCTCTGGGAAGAGGTACAATCGACGTTTCAGGCCGAGACCCTTCGTCAGGTCTCGGCCTGAAACGTCGACTGTACCTCTTCCTAGAGATGCTGCCTGGCCTGCTGCATTCACCAGCAACTTTGATGTGTGTTGCTTGAATATCCAGCATCTGCAGAATTCCTGTTGTTTCTGTAGGTTGTGGAACAACGCAGTGTTGGGGTGAGTTAAGTTATCCATGTTGGTTCGGGAGCCTGATGGTTGTAGGGTAATAACTGTTCCTGAACCTGGTGGTGTGGGAACTAAGGCTCCTCTTCATCCTGGTAGCTGTGAGATGGGGGAATAGCCTTTGTGGTGGGGTCTTTGATTGACGCTGCTTTCTCGTGGCAGGCTCCATGTAACCGTACACATAGGTGGTGGTACATTCACCCAGTGAGCAGCAGCAGACAATAAAGAGGCTGGTAGTGTGGCAGCAGTGGGTTGATGGGGTGATGGTGCAATTCCTGGGATGGCTTCACCTGAGAATCCAAGCAGCAGAGTCCACAAACCTGCCAGGAGTTGACTCCCAGTCTTAAATGATTACATTTAGATACAAGTCTGTTTTTGACTTGTGTACAAAAACACCTGCACTTGAGGAATCATTCCTTCTGTAGCGATCTCTTCAGAACACAGAGGACCTGAGTGAGTGTGGCACCACGGGTCCTTCTGTTGGCTGAATGGGGTCTTTCCTGCAGCTTCACCTGTCAGTGATGTTCCTTGCGTCTTAACCAACCATGTTGCTCTTTTGTGGGGGTTTGAGGGGGGTTAGAATGTGGGCAGTGGGAAAATTGTCCCTCCGGTGTTTGTCGATCGCATGGCTGGAGATTCACTGGAATCTGTTGCTTTGGAATGGCCGATGCCTTCATTAACCTGGTTCAGATCTATTTGCATTTTTTGGAATCTATCTATATTGATTATTTATCTGTTTAAGAGTGGAAGGGTATTGTATGTTTTTGTGTGTAAGGTGGTGGGGGGGTGAACTGGGCAGAAGGGTTGAGGGGAGTTGTTTAGAACAGTGTATGCACGGGAATAGGGGTGTTGTTTAGGGTCAGGGGTGTTTGGTGGGGATGGTCAGTGTTAATGGGGTATTGCCCATGGTTGATGGGTGTGCGTTGGGTTGGGGGATGTGGTTAGCATTTAGGGGTGCGATTGGGACTGGCGCTGTCTGCTGCAGTTCTGATGGGGGTGTCTGCATGGAGGTCGTTGAGAGATGTGGTTAGGGTTGGGGATGTATTTTGGTGTGGGGGTGTGTGGTTTAGTTGGGTTGCTGTGTAAACCTTGGCTTGCTGATTCTGTTTGTTGCTCAGTCTTGCCGGGAGACCTCAGACCACCTGTTGGTAACTTGCATGCTCTGAGGAGAAGCACTGGCCCTGAGCCAAGTGTCTGTGGACAGCAGCCAACATGCAGAATTACAAGGTAAATATTGTACTCAGCGAATTGCACAGTGGATGATGTGGCCAATAAAGCTCTTGTCTCAGTCTGAAGTTAGGGCCTAATGCTTCTCATCTAGCAAGCAGACTGGGGTAATATCGAAGGAAAGTAAATTTAAGGTTACTCAAAAACCATCACGGTCCAACAGATGACGCCACAAGCTTTGGAGCTAACAATTATAGAAACATAGAAAATAGGTGCAGGAGTAGGCCATTCGGCCCTTCGAGCCTGCACCGCCATTTATTATAATCATGGCTGATCATCCAACTCAGAACCCCGCCCCAGCCTTCCCTCCATACCCCCTGATCCCCGTAGCCACAAGGGCCATATCTAACTCCCTCTGTTATGGGTCTCATTTGGCCAGTTGTGTCAAACACATTTTCAAGATGCCTTTCAGCAAATGTTCCTCTACAGCCCCGTTCCGCTGGTTGTCAATGACTGCCAGTGCTAGAATCCGGGGCAAGAAGCAAGCTGCTGGGGGAACTCGGCAGGTCAGGCAGCATCCGTGGGGGAGAGTAGATGGTCGATGTTTCAAGTTGCGGCCCCTCATCTGGACCAGAATGACACAGTTCCTCTGAGTTCCCTGTTAGCGAGCCGTCCCTGGCCAGGGTTAACTCCTGCCAAGGTGGGACCTTTCAACTGGCCTGGGAAGTGCCCTAGAAGAGCTGGTTACAGTGGGAGTGGCGATTCCAGGATCAACTTCATTCACCGCGCACATTTCCATAGATTTAAGAATTTGCTGCGGTGTGGCATGACATGCAACAAAAAAAAACATTCATCAGTTATAAAGAATTAAATTTTAAAACATAGACGTTAAGGTATGGACATGGAATAAAAGGAGCACAAACACCAACGTGCATTTATAAAAAGTGGTTTAGTGTTTACAGTGCAGTGCAGTGACTGAGGTAATAGAGAGGGATGGGAGTGGGGCTAACTAGAGTGGTTGATCAGATTTACTGCCCGGGGAGGGGTTGGGGGGAACAAACTTATAAGATGGTGTGAAGTTTTTTGTTTTAATAGTCCCATAGTGTTTTCCAGAAAGGGGCTTTTGGAAAAGGCGGTTTGCGGGGTGGGTAGTGTCCACAATGATTTTTCCTCCCCACTCCTTTTTCCTGAACACATGGAGGTCCTGCAGAGATGGTTGGCCACAGCCAGTGGCCTTTTCTGCTGACCTGAGAGTCTGCTGTAGTTTCTGTGTATTCTGCACCAAACCAGACAGTAATGGTTGATGTGAGGATTCTGTCCACGATGGAGGTGTAGAGTTGCACTGCTCCTACCCCCACCCCCACTAACAATGCCACTCTACTGATTATTCTTGTTAGAAATCAATGAAGCGTTAGCTTTAAAACAAGCATGAAATATTCAAAAATACTACATAATAAATGCACTGCTACTTAACAAGCAGACTCACACAGTGCTTTGATTAATGTTTCATTCCAGAATGTACGAGTGGAAACGTGTGTGCTCAGTGCAGGAACAATGAAACAGGATCAGATCCGTTCCATTACCTGGCTCTCCTACCGCACAGTGTGAAGGCACAATGTGTTCAGTGGTGATATATAGCCAGTTGAGCTGATGGGACGGAGAGAAGAGGGCTCAGCTGGTGGATGAGAATACGCAGGCTGCTCAGCGGTCCACATCATACGAGCTGACACCTCACAGCACCTCTTCCCTGGTGAAGAACATGATAGACAGCTTCTTTGTCAGTCAGCATGTTCCCCTTTCCCTCCAAGGCATCACATTTCAGGCACAGAGAGCTCCACTGGATAACAGCAACCTACAGTATTGTGTAAAAGTCTTGGACACATATATATAGCTAGGGTGCTTAAGACTTGCATAGAAATATATTTGTCGACGTGGAGCGGAGAGCAAGTTTGTAAATCTGGCTGGAGCAAAGAATGTTGGGAATGGCGTGGGAGGGGTGCGGCCGAGAAGGAGTTCCAGGGGTGTGGGTAGCGTAGACACACCCAGCCCTGAGACACCAGACAGGGTCATTTTGATTCCAAGCAATTGGTTTACTGACCATTACAGAATGTCTTTCTGGTGCTTCCCACTTCCTTCCCTTTTCCTTACCATGATTCCCCTCTCCCTGTCCCCTTCCCACTCTCAGTCCACAATAGAGACCCGTATCAGAATCAGGTTTATCGTCACTCACATGTCATGAAATTTGTTTGCTTTTGCGGCAGCAGCACAGTACAATGCATAAAATTGCACAGTGCTGTAGTAAAAGCCTTAGGCGCTCTGTGATAAGCAAGCAATTCGGAGAACATGAGCTGTAGAATCCTTGAAAGAGAGTCCATAGGTTGCAAAGTCAGTTCAGTGTGGCGGTGAGTGAAGTTATCCACACTAGTTCAGGAGCCTGATCCTGATGGTTGTGGGTAATAACTGTCCCTGAACCTGGCCTGCGTAGCAGGTCCTTGATAGATGCTGCTTTCTTATGGCAGTGCTCCTTGTAGATGTGCTCGGTGGAGGCCCTCCTTCCTTCCAAGAATTGTTAGCTGTGTAACTTAAGATGGCATAATGACAGTGGGAGAGACAGCATGGACAGATCAGGTGAAATAGTAAAGACTGGATAAATATGAAATGTGAATAGATGAAAGCGTAATAAAGGGGAACGTGCGCTGGAAGTGTCAATGACAAGAAAGAGCTGAATGACATATTTTTAAAAACTGCTGATGATGGACATTTGTAATCAAAATTAAATGTTGAATGTCATAGCATCTGTGGAAAGAAACTGAATTTATATTTCAAGTCAGAGTAGGTTTGAGGGGCACAATTTTCAGGTGATTGAAGGAAATTATGAAGGGAATGTCAGAGGTAAGTTTTTTTTAGAGAGGTGTGTGCATGGAACGCCCTGCCGTGGTAGAGCCAGATACATTAGGGGCATGCAACAAACTCTCTTAGGCACATGGATTATGGAAATATGGAGGAGGGAAAAGTCCGATTGATCTTGGCGTAGGTTAAAAGGTCAGTACAATATCATGAGCCAAAGGCCCTGTACTGTTGTTCTATGTTCTATTTGGAGACTAAAACTGGGAAAATAAGTGATTGGCAGTGAGGGGGTGGGAAGAGTTTCGGATAGAATAAGCAGTCCTGCAGCAGAGGTGACATCCAAACCCTGAGAAATTAGGACAGGTATCATCTCCACAGCCAGAGAGAGGTGACAGGGAAATGAACAAAGGATTTGTGAATTGCAAGGTGTGAATTCTACTGCACAAGTAATATGGATGATAGAAAGAAAATTACATGGGGGGGTGAGAGAATGACAGAAAACAAAATGTAGGACGAAGGAGACTTTTGTCTCCCAAAAATTTAATCATGACAGTGAGACCCCACACTTAATATGTAATTTTCAAGGTCCGATAAATGGAAGTGAAATTTATGTGGAATGGCAGAAGTTAATTTGCTGTGGCAGATTTAATGGTCAAATGCAGCAAGTTGCGTGAGAAGGGGGAGCCTGTGATGGGAGAGCAGTGTAACTCAGTAAGCAACCTTTAGAGATTCACATCCAGCCAGCTCCATCACGAGCACAACCCTCCCTACCCTCCCTACCACTGAGGACATCTTCACAAGGCGCTGCCTCAAGAAGGCAGCCTCCATCACTGAGTACCCTCACCATTCAAGTGATCAAGGAGGAGGTACAGGAACCTGAAGACACACACTCAGTGTATCAGGAACAGCTTCTTCCCCTCCACCGTCAGATTTCTGAATGATCCATCAACACTACCTCACTATTCATCTTTTACACTATTTATTTTTGTAATTAATATTAATCAGAATCAGAATCCTTTATTATCGCCAAGTATGTGGACACACACAGGGAATTTGATGCCGGTTTCCCTGAGCTCTCGCTGTACAGAATCAAAAAGCAAACAAAACAATAGTGCAAATAATCGTGAACTATATACAATGAGGTATACCTGTGTATGTACAGGTGGACTTGGTTTATAATAGACTAAATTTCAAGTGTTCATAAGACTGATAGCATACGGAAAGAAACTGTTCTTGTACCTATTTGTCCTGGTATACAGTGATCTAAACGCCTACCAGAAGGAAGGAGTTGGAACAGGAGATGTCCAGGGTGTGATGGGTCTACAATGATGCTGCTTGCTCGCTTCCTGACTCTAGATGCACATAAGTCCTGGATCGAGGGCAGCTTCACACCAATAATCCTTTCCACAGCCCTGATGGTTCTTTGGAGTCTATTCTTGTCTTGTTTGGTAGCTGATCCAAACCAGACAGTGATGGACGAACAGAGAACAGACTGGATTATTCCTGAATAGAATTGAATCAGCAGCTCCTGAGGCAGGTTGTACTTCCTGAGTTGACGTAGGAAATACAACCTCTGCTGAGCCTTTTTGATAAGAGTGTCCGCATTGGGTGTCCACTTCAGGTCCTGGGAGATTGTGACACCCAGAAACCTGAAGGTCTCCACAGCAGACACAATACTGTTCAGTATAGTGAGTGGGGGGAGTATTGGGGGGCTCCTCCTGACGTCCACTGTCATCTCCACAGTCTTGAGCGTATTTGGCTCCAGATTGTTCTGACCACACCAGAGGGCCAGTCGTTCCACCACCTGTCTGTATGCAGACTCATCACCATCTCGGATAAGGCCAATGACAGTTGTGTCATCTGCAAACTTCAGGAGTTTAACAGATGGATCCTGTGAGCTGCTGTCATTAGTGTAAAGGGAGAAGAGCAGTGGGGAAAGCACACATCCCTGGGGGGCACCAGTACTGATTGTCCGGGTGCTAGAAATGATGCTCCCCAGCCTCACTTGCTGCACCCTGTCACTCAGGAAGCTTGTGATCCACTGACAGATGGCGGGGTAGACAGTGAGCTGGGTGAGTTTGCAGTGGATTTCTGGGACAATGGTTTTGAACGCCGAGCTGAAATCAACAAACAGGACCCTTGCAGAAGGTCCTGGATTGTCGAGGTGTTGTAGTATGTAATGCAGTCCCATGTTGACTGCATCATCCACTGACCTATTTGCCCAATAAGCAAACTGCAGGGGGTCCAGCAGGGGGCCTGTGATGTCCTTCAAGTGAGCCAACACCAGTCTGTCAAAGGACTTCATGACCACAGATGTCAAGGCAACAGGCCTCTAGTCATTTAGTCCCTTGATAGTGGGTTTCTTAGGGACAGGAATGATAATGGAGCGCTTGAAGCAATTATTATGCCTTCCCATGAAACCTGTATTGCTACCGCAAAACAACAAATTTTACAACACATGCCAGTGGTAATAAACCAGATTCTGACTCTTGCCCCTCTCTTGAAGTTCCTGTAGCGTGCTTCTGTTATTAGCTCAATTTTAAATTCTGGTTCACTGAGAGATGTAAAGGGGGAGGGTGTGATTTTTGTTTTTGGCCATAGTCATTATATAATGGATTTGATGATGCAGGTGCATGCCCCTTTAAAAGTACAAACTCTTCCAATTGGGCCACTGTGGAGCCAAGTGATAGGCCTGGTCCCAGCAAACAGGACTGATTTACTGCTTACAGGTGTGTAATTGACAATGCTTCAGAGGAGATAGGCAGTTCAACATGGAACATTCACAATAAGGCCAGCAGATAACAAAGCTGAAGTGTTTGCCTGGGACACAACACATCAGTTAACAGTGCATTGTGTGCTGTCTTCTCCTCTTTGATAACCCATTTCAAAGGGATGGTTCAGGGTTTGCTTGGTGTGTTCACAATGCTCTTCCTGTTTGAGGAACAAGATGAAAACAGAATTAACACTGAAGACAATCTCAACCACTTCCCCAAAACAAAACGTGAACCACACTTGAATCAAAAGGAATTTTCTGTGCTGGTATGGGCTTTGAAAGTCTGTGCCATTGCGTTGAGTTTGTTATGATTCCACCAAATTTCTCCACTCAATCTTCTGAAGTTTTAGTTCAAAGTTCAAAGTAAAGTTTATTATGAGAGTGAATACATGTCACCACGTAGAACTCTAAAATCCTTTTCCCTGCGGGAATATTTAGCAAATCTAAAGAATAACTGTAAACAGGATCAACTGTAAACAAACTGTGCAAATGCAAATACAAATAAATAGCAATAAGTAACAAGTACGAAATAAACACAAAATAATCTGCAGATGCTGGGGTCAAAGCAACACTCACAACACGCTGGAGGAACTCAGCAGGTCGGGCAGCATCGGTGGAAAAGATCGGTCGATGTTTCGGGCCGGAACCCTTCATCAGGACTGTAGAGGGAAGGGGCGGAGGCCCTATAAAAAAGGTGGGGGGAGGGTGGGAAGGAGAAGTCTGGTAGGTTCCAGGTGAAAAACAGTAAGAGGAAAGACCAGATCTAGGTGGGGGAAATAACATGATAAAGAATACTTAAAATGATACTATTGGTTGTGGGAGCACCAGAAATAGAATGAGTGTAGTTATCCCTTTGGTTCAAGAGCCTGATGGTTGAGGGGTAATAACTGTTCTTGAACCTGGTGGTGTGAGTCCCGAGGCACTTGTACCTTCTACCTGATGGCAGCAGCGAGAAAGGAGCATGGCCTAGGTGGTGAGGATTTCTGACGGATGCTATTTTTCTACAGCAACGTTTCATGCGGATGTGCTCAATGGTTGAGAGGACTTTACCCGTAGTTTTCTGGGCTGAATCCACTACCTTTTGTAGGATTTTCTGCTCAAAGGCATCGGCGTTCCCATACCAGACCGTAATGCAACCAGTCAGCACACTTTCCATCACACATCTATTGAAGTTTGCCGAGGTTTTTGATGACATGCCAAATCTCCAGTTTCCTGAGGAAGCTCTAGGCATTATCATGCTTTCTTTGCAATAATATTTATATAACGGGTCCTCTGAGATAGTGAAACCCAGGAATCTAAAGTTACCGACCCTCTCCACCTCTGATTCTCAGATGATTACTGGCTCATGGACCTCCGTTTTTTCCGTCCTGAAGTCTACAATCAGTTCCTAGGTCTTATTGACATTGAGTGAGAGGTTGTTGTTATTACACCACTCGGACAAGTTTTCAATCTCCCAACTGTATGCTGATTCATCACCCCCTTTGATACGGCCCTCAACAGTGGTGTCATCAGCAAACTTGTTTACTTTCAGATAGAGAGAGAGCAGACAGAAATTGAACACGTTTTTGGCATGTTGGCCTCCATGCACAACATGCATGTTGTGTTGAAGTCACATAAGATGTCGAGGAGGCTAAATTTGGAGTATCGTGCTGTTGTGGACACCTACAGCAAAGATATCAATAAGCTTGAACGATTGCAGAGAAAGTTTATAAGGATGTTGCCCAGATTTGATTATAGGAAAAGGCTGAATAGGTTAGGATATTTTATACACTGGTGTGCAGGGGAATGAAGGGAGGAGATCTTGTGGAAGTGTACAAAATTGTGAGAGGCTTTTTTTCCTCAGGGTGGGTGAGACTGGAACTAGAGGTCATAGGTTTTGGGTGAAAGGTGAAATATTTAAGTGTAATATGAGGGGGAGCTTCACTCAGAGGGTGGTGTGAGTGTGGACAAGGTTACATATTAGTTTTATTTGTCACCTGTACATAGAAACATGCAATGAAATGCCAGAGGAAGTGATTCAGTTATAACAGATAAAAAGTTTTGAAAGGTATATGGACAGGAGGTGTTTGGAGGGATATGGTCCAAGAGATGTGACTTGGCAGAAGACCAGATCAGCACAGATTCATTGGGTTAAAGGGCCTGTTTCTGTGCTTTAGTACTCTGACTCTGTGATGAGGAGCTGCTGGAAGGACATCGGCTTGGTGAAAGACCGCCATTGGTCTGCCTGACACTTGCTGGTGTCCAGTACAGCCATGTGTCCATAAGGGACAGAGACTGCAGGAGTGCATGCTGGGAGATGTACTCAGCAATGCAGAGGATCTGTAGGGAAGGACCACAGTCTGGACTCCTTCTTCCTCGTGCAGAGGGACTGGGTCTAGTTGGGAAGCCCCACAAAGAATGAAAGGGTGTATAACCCTGCCAGTGGGACATATTTGAGCATTGGCACTGTGCTTTTAAACGTAGTTAACACCAAATGCATTGATCATGAATGTAGAAGTTGAGCCGTTTCTTTTTTATTGTGAAGTTTATTTTTGAAATTTAAAACCAAGTTTCCCTTTCCCTTTGCCACCCATCACTGTTGAGACTACGAGCAACACAGTACAATGATCAGGAACTCAGTATGTCAGGCAGCATCTATGGAGGAATAAACAGATGATGTCTAAGCCCAGACACTTCATTAAGACGGTTGGAACTATAATTTGTTTCTGGTTTAAATTGATATAAATTTAAAAGATATAAATGGACACAGGGCTGCACATGAGGCTGCTTAACAAAATGGGAGCCCGTGGTATTACAGGAAAGATAGTGACATGGATAGAAGATTAACTGACTGGAAGGAGGCAAAGAGCGGGAATAAAGGAAGCCTTTTCTGGTTAGCTGAAGGGGACTAGTGGCGTTCCGCAGGGGTCAGTAGTGAGACTGCTTGTTTTCATGTTATGTGTCAATAATTTGGCCACTGGAATTGATGGCTTTGTGGCCAGGTTTGCAGATGATACAAAGATCGAGGGGCAGGCAGTGTTGAGGAAGCAGGAACTCTGCAGAAGAGCTTAGATCAGGAGAATGGGCAAAGAAGTGGCAGTTGGAATATGGTGTAGGGAAGTGTATGGTCATGCACATTGGTAGAAGGAATAAAGGCGTAGACTATTTTTTCTAAACAGGGAGAAAGTTCAAAGAATCAGAAGTGCAAAGGAACTTGGGAGTCCTCGTGCAGAATTCCCTAATGGTTAACTTGCATGTTGAGTTGATGGTGAGGAAGGCATTCATTTCAAGAGGACTAGAATATAAAAGCAAGGATGTAATGCTGAGCTTTTATAAAACATTGGCCTGATTGCACTGGGAGTATTGTGAGCAGTTTTATCTAAAAAAAAGGATGTGCTGGCATAGGAAAGAGTCCAGAGAAGGTTCACAAGAAAGAAAGGAACACACATCAAAGGTGCTGGTGAACGCAGCAGGCCAGGCAGCATCTCTAGGAAGAGGTACAGTCGACGTTTCAGGCGGAGACCCTTCGTCAGGACTAACTGAAGGAAGAGTTAGTAAGAGATTTGAAAGGGGGAGGGGGAGGGGGAGATCCGAAATGATAGGAGAAGACAGGAGGGGGAGGGATGGAGCCAAGAGCTGGACAGGTGATTGGCAAAAGGGATATGAGAGGATCATGGGATGGGAGGCCTAGGGAGAAAGAAAGGGGGAGGGGAAACCCAGAGGATGGGCAAGGAGTATAGTCAGAGGGACAGAGGGAGAAAAAGGAGAGTGAGAGAAAGAATGTGTGTATAAAAATAAATAACGGATGGGGTACGAGGGGGAGGTGAGGCATTAGCAGAAGTTTGAGAAGTCAATGTTCATGCCATCAGGTTGGAGGCTACCCAGACGGAATATAAGGTATTGTTCCTCCAACCTGAGTGTGGCTTCACCCAGACGGAATATAAGGTGTTGTTCCTCCAACCCAGACGGAATATAAGTGGAATACAAGAAAAAAAGGGTTAACTTGTGAGTAGTGTTTGATGGCTCTGTGCCTATACTCACTGGAGTTCACAAGAAATTCTGCAGATGTTGAAAATCTTGTGTAACACACGCAAAATGCTGGAGGAACTCCATGGGTCAGACAGCATCGACAGAGGGGAATAAACAGTCGACTTTTCAGGCAAAGACCTTTCCTCAGGACTGGAAAGGAAAAGGGTAGAGGCTAGAGTAAAACACCCTGGCAGCTTGCAGCTCTTCCCCTCCCGCCACAACCTTATTCTTGCTTCTGCCCACTCCGTTTCCAGTCCTGGGGAAGAGTCCCGGTCCGAAAAATCAACTGTTTATTTCCTCTCCATAGATGCTGCCTGGCCTGTTGGATTGTTACTGAATGCAAGTTATCCTTTGTTCTGTACAAAAGACCATGTGGTGATACAGGGGTTGTCCAGTCCCCTTTCCCAGTCTTAATCACAAACTAATCTGCAGATGCTGGGGTCAAAGCAACACTCACAAAACGCTGGAGAAACTCAGCAGATCGGGCAGCGTCCATGGAAACGATCAGTCAACGTTTCAGGCTGGAACCCTGGTCCTGACGAAGGGTTCCAGCCCGAAACGTTGACTGATCGTTTCCACGGATGCTGCCCGACCTGCTGAGTTTCTCCAGCGTGTTGTGAGTGTCCCTTTCCCAGTCTGCCTCAAAATCAGGTTTATTATCACAGACATGTGTCGTGAAACTTGTTTTCCGGCAGCAGTACAGCACAATACTTTTTTTTAATTACAAGTTGCAATAAGAAATATTTTTTTAAAAATTAAACAAGTAGTGCAAAAAGAGAGGCAAAATAGTGAGGTAGTGTCCATGGGTTCATTGTCCATTCAGAGATCTGACGATGGACCTGTCCCTAGATTGATGAGTGCATGCAGCTCATCCTTTCCTTCTGAGTATGAAGCGCTGCCTGACAGGGAGACTGCACGTCAGATTCAGAGGAGATGGTAACGTGCATCTTTACTGGCTCGCAGCCACATACGCTCCAACTTGTTTCAGCACAGTACCAAGGGGATCTTGTTTGGAGCCTATCAGCAATTCTTAAAAGCAACAGGGTGCAGGTCAAAGCAAACAAGACCAGCTGCTCAAACAGTGACTGGTTCTGTGGTGAACCGGCGAGTGCTTTACCACAAAACAAATTTCACGTCACACGTCAGTGACAATAAACCTGATTTGGATCCTGTCAGCCTCCTCTAGATCAGCAAACAGGTAGGTGAATTCAATGAAGGCTAGAATTCCCTGGCGATCCAACAATCTGTTAAACTTGAAATGTTTTTTGGCGGTCTGAGCTGGCTGGGCCTTGTCTTCTTCATTGATTAAATTATCAGTATTCTAAAGGCATCCGTTGGTCTTGCGAGTCCATGGATCTGCGCCTGGAAAGTCTTCACTCTCCAGGGCGCAGGCCTGGGCAAGGTTGTATGGAAGACCAACAATTGCCCATGCTGCTAGTCTCCCCTCTCCACAACACCAATCGTTGTCCAAGGGAAGGGCATTAGGACCCATACAGCTTGGCACCAGTGCCGTCGCAGAGCAATGTGTGATTAAGTGCCTTGCTCAAGGACACAACACATTGCCTCGGCTGGGGCTCGAACTCACAACCTTCAGGTCGCTAGTCCAATGCTTTAACCACTTGGCCACGTGTCAGTATTATAATATTTTAAAAATGAAGTGTGGAACTGGAAAGTCCAGTGAGGAAGTTTGGTCCGGAAGTCCATGTGACACGAAAATATCATCACTCTGGCCTGCCACACAGATCAAGTGAGCAGATTCTCTCCTCTCTGTCACTGACCATTTGTTCAAGAAAAGGGTTGACAGTAGCATAGCAGTTAACGCATCTGCTTTACAGTGCCAGCGATTGCTGATCGGACTTTGGTTCCTGCCGTTGTTTGTGAGAAGTTTGTACATTCTCCCTGTGGCGGCACAGGTTTCCCCCAGGTGCTCTAGTTTCCTCCCTCATCCCAAAGGACATACGGTTAGGGTTAGTGAGTTGTGGGCATGCTGTTTTGGTGCCGGAATGGACTGCCCTCAGCATGTCACAAGCAATAATGCAAATGAGGCATTTCGCTGTACGTTTCCATGTATGTGTTACAAATCAAGCTCATCTTTAAGATCCCAGGAGTCCAGTATTGGTAAATAAAGTTCGTAAGGTACAGAAGATTAAGCTTCAAATTGAAATACTAACAGTGCTTTCAAAAACTTTGTGCATTGTATTGTCATAAAAATGATTTGATTTACCAAAGGGAAATGCAGTCCACATAGAAAGAAATTTTCAAGCCCCGGTTGAGAGTGCCTGTTTATAAATTGTACAAAATGGTATTCAGGGAATTTTGCAGCATGAGGATTTCACCAACATTCATTTCTTGTCACTTTGCTGGTTTCTGGAGACTGGCCTGGTGACGCCTACAAGAGGTCAGCATCCTGCGGAGGAGATTGGACCCTTGAACTTCTGAACTTTCCATAAGCGCTCCAGAGTTGCTGCCCGGTCCACAGGGGTGACTAATGCTGGTGATGTCACCACTGATACAGCCTCAAATTCCACTAGAATCTCTGTCACTGACATATCTCGTTAAATTTGTGGTTTTGTGGCAGCAGGCAGTGAAATACATAAAACGCACTATAAATTACAATAATAAATGTACATAAAAATATTAAATATGTATCCAAAAAGAGAGAAGTAGGGAGGTAGTGTTCATGGGGTCATTATCCATCAGAAATCTGTCAGCTGTGGGGAAGGCTCCTTCACATCCTGGCAGACTTCAGATTGACCTGCAGTGCAGTGGGGGCTCATTATGACTACAGTTAGAAGAAGCGAGCGAAATGAAGCTAACAGGTTTTAATCCTCTCCTAAAGTCGCTAGTTGCTAGCAGCAGGCAAAGCTTTCCACACAATAAACAATGTGCCGAAGGATCTGAAACTGCATCGGCATCCGCAGTCTCTTGCGTCTCCAAAACTTCCTGTGCATTTTCTCACATCACTGTGCATCCATTGTAATTCTATACAAAATTAATTGAACATATTAGATCTGTAAAGTGCCAAGCTAACCACCCCCTGAGAATGTTTACAGACTAATGTAATCTTTCAGCACCATACTGGATCAACGCCTTAGGAGCCACGGTCCTGAATTTCTAACAGCAATAGTTCAGCTGGGCCTTGGACACCAAAGTAAACATCGTGATCCTCCTGAAGCCAAAAACATTATTATCATAAACTCTATTCTGCATAACAAGCACAAAATGCTGGAGGAACTCAGTAAGTCGTGCAGCATCTATGGAGGAGAATAAACAGTTGACGTTTCAGGCCGAGACCCTTCAAGACTGGAAAGGAAGGGGGCAGAAGCCAGAATAAGAAGTTGAGGGAGGGGAGGAGCATGAGGCTTCGCCCTCCTTCCTTTCTGGTCCTGATTAAGGCCTTTGGCCTGAAACATCAACTATTTCCCACCTCAGATGCTGCCTGACCTACTGAGTTCCTCCGGCATTTTGTCTATGTTGCTCCAGATTGCCAGCATCTGCTGCACCTATTCTGAGAAATATGTGCGAGAATGTCACATCAGATGAAATGGTCTGCGGCTCTTACATGGGCAGTTATTGTATCATCCAAGAATATGTGCCATTTAGAACATAGAGCAGTACAGCATAGTATAAACCCTTCACCTCATGATATTATGCCAACCTTTTATCTACTCCATCATCAATCCAGCCCTTCTCTCACACACAGTCCATAGCTCTCCATTTTTCTTTCATCCATGTGGCAGTCTGAGAGTCTCTTAAATACCCCTAATGTATCAGCCTCTCCCACCATCCCAGGCAGTGCATTCTACTCTCTTACTACTCTGTGCTTGAAAAAATAATGAATAACACCTATCTCTGAAATCTTCCCTAAAACTGCTTCCACTCACCTTCAAAGGATCCCCTCTGGTGTAGCTATTCCTGCCCTGGGCAAAAGGTGCTTGGTGTCCACTCTATCATCTTATATACCTCTTTCGAGTTGCCTCTCATCCTCTTTCATTCCAAAGAGGAAAAACGCAGGCTCATTCAGCCTTTCCTCCTCAGACATGCTCTCTAATCCAGTCAGCATCCTGGTAAATCAACTCTGCACCCTCTAAAGCTTTTCACATCCTTCCTATAAAGCAGGGGTCCCCAACATTTTTTGCACCGCGGACCGGTTTAATATTGACAATATTCTTGCGGACCGGCCAACTGGTGGGGGGGGGCGGGTGTTCAAGTAGGGTTAAACTCACCTCAACATGTCTTTTACAGACAAGTTCAACAATGCGTGACAGGGAATGAGGAAAGGTGCAGCTGACTCATATTGTTTCCTTGCGGCCCGGTACCAGTCCGCGGCCCGGTGGTTGGGGACCACTGCTATAAAGGGGCAACCAAAACACCATTAGCTTCCTTTCTTTCTACCCTCCCAACATTTCCCCTATTGCCATCTTCCTCCCGAGAACATTGGGATTAAGGATCTAGTGTTCCCCAGCGTATATGATAAACTTTTCTTGGGCCTCCAGCCGGGTACACATATCGATTATAACCAACGTTTCAATGACAATCTCCACCATCTGATGTCTGATGAAGGTGACAAAGTTTGTCATTGAAACATTGGTTATAACTGATAACTGTACTCAGCTGGAAGCCTGAGAAGAGTTGAATGAGATTTGCTGTCTGATGCATCAAGAGTGTTGTTGCTGTGTTGCAGAAAGCAATGGGTCAATGTTTTTAAGAGATACAGCACAGTTACAAGTTTTTTCAGCTCAATGTGCCCGTCCCGACCCATTAACCCATGTGCCTTTGGAATGTGCAAACAGTCAGGAATCTGTACATTATCCCTGGGACAGTGTGGGTTTCCTCCGGGTGCTCTAATTTCCTCCCACATTCCAAAGTGTTTTGTCTTCTGCTATGATGTTAGATGTAAAGCAAGACTCTAATGTTTCTACCATTTTAGTCTTCCCCTATAAACAATGTTGCTGTCTCAGCCTTTTAGGAACCCATATTCACTGTTGCTGGTCTCTGTTTTACACTGCTTTAGAAACTTCGATGATCTGCTTTCATCTCTCCTCTCTCTCTCCCCCCTCTCTCTCTCTCTCCCCTCTCTCTCTCCCTCCCCTCTCTCTCCCTCCCCTCTCTCTCCCTCCCCTCTCTCTCCCTCCCCTCTCTCTCTCCCCCCTCTCTCCCCCTCTCTCTCCCCTCTCTCTCTCTCCCCTCTCTCTCTCTCCCCTCTCTCTCTCTCCCCTCTCTCTCTCCCCTCTCTCTCTCTCTCCCCTCTCTCTCTCTCCCCCCTCTCTCTCCCTCCCCTCTCTCCCTCCCTTCTCTCTCTCCCCCATCTCTCCCCCTCTCCCTCCCCTCTCTCTCCCTCCCCTCTCTCTCCCTCCCATCTCCCCTCTCTCTGTTATTGCTTTTCCATCAGATTCTCAGCTAAGCTTTGCACATTTGAAAAATCCAACCCCCCCCCTCCACTCCAGTTGTCGAGACCATTGTCATGTTTTGCCACTATTTGCCGCATCTCCCTTTGTCTGTTGGCTGTGGCTGTAGAATGTGTCCAGTGGTATTCCATTGTGTTCACGACTATTAATCTGTTTTCTGTGTAAATGCTTCCCAGTGCTTAGACATGGAGAAAATCCAGGGAGAGACATGAGCTATTGAAGTGTTGGAAGCAATGTTTCAATTTACTGCTTCCTAGTTATTCGGCCCAGAAGAGACCCTTCATCCCATCTTGCCCATGCAGGCCATCAGGCACCCAGTAGACAAATCCCATTTGCCACACGCAACCCCGGAGAAACTCAGCAGGTCAGGCGGCATCAATGGAGGGAAAAAACGGGCAACATTTTGGGCTGAGACCCTTCATCAGGATTGGAAAGGAAGGATAAAGAAGCCAGAATAAGAAGGTAGGGGGAGTGGAAGAGGCACGATCTGGCAAGGTAACAAGTAAGACAAGGTGGCAGAGAAGATAGGTGGGTGCGTGCACGGTGAGAATCTGGGAAGTGATGTATGGAAGAGGTATAAAGGGTTGATGAAGAAGGAATCTGAGAGGAGAGGGCAGTGCACCAGGGGGGAAAGGTAAGGAGGAGGGGAATCAGAGGGAGGTGATGGGCAGATGAAGAGAAGAGATGGTAGCCAGAATGGAAAAAGTGAGAAGGGGCGGAGAGATTACTAGAAGTTAGAAAAATTGATGTTTATGCCATCAGATTGGGGGCTACCCAGACGTAATATGAGGTGTTGCTCCTCCAACCCGAGAGTGGCCTCATCACGGCAGTAGAGCAGGCCATGGACAGACATATTGGAATGGGAATGAGGGCTGGAATTACAATGGTTGGCCACGCTGAAGTCCTGCTTGTTGTGGACAGTGTAAAGGTGCTTGGCAAACCTCAATCTGTGTTGTGTTTCATTACCGTAGAGGAGGCCACACTGGATACAGCATCCGACAGGTGAAGTGTTGCCTCACCTGGAAGGAGGGCCCTGAATGGAGGCGAGGGAGAGGCTGAATGGGCAGGTGGAGCGTTTGTTCCACTTGCAGGGGTAAGTGCCGGGAGGGATATCAGTGGGGAGGGATGAATGAGCAAGGGAATCATTCTCTTTATGCCCCCCGGTATAATGCTTGTCATAGATCTGATTTACGTGTTTCACTTTGAACTCTGTTTGATAATCCTCCTCGGGTTTTAAGAGTGGTGAAACTGACCACTGGCCCTGTTTCTCCTCGTCAGCAGTGCCATGAGACCAACCAGGATTTGCTCTGCATATCTCTGGCAGCCCAATGTTGGAGTTTTTGCTATCGTGACATGCACATTCAGAGGCAGAGAGACATACAGCACAGAAACAAGGTCCTTTGGCTCACTGAGTCTGTGCCACTGCCAGCCATCCATTTATACCATTAGAACATAGAACAGCACAGTACAGGCCCTTCAGCCCACAATGTTGTGCAGACTTTTTAACCTACTCCAATCTAACTCCTTCCCACACAGCCCTCTATTTTTCTTTCATCCATGTGCCTATCTAGAAGCCTCTTAATGTTCCTAATGGATCTGCCTCTACCAGCAGTGAGTTCCATGCGCTTACTGCAGTCTGTTTTTTAAAAAAATAAACACGACTACCTCTGACACTCTCCTGTACTTCCTTCCAATCACCTTAAAAGGGTGTCCCATTGCCACCCTGGGAAAAAGGTGCTGGCTCTATTCCTCTTATCTCTACACCTCTATCAAGTCGCCTTTATTCTCTACTCCAAACCTCATTCAAACTTTCTTCACAAGACACATTCCCTAATCCAGGCGGCATCCTGGCAAATCTCCCTTTCACCCTCTCTCAGGCTTTGACATCCTTCTCATAATGAGGCGACCAGATCTGAGTACAGTAGCCCAAGTGTGGTCCAACCAGACTATTCCAGTATTAACGCAAGAGATTCTGCAGATGCTGGAAATCCAGAGCAGCGCACAAAACACTGGAGGAATTCCAGCAGCTTCTATGGAAAGGAATGCATTTCGGGCTGAGACACCTCATCAGGACTGGAAGGGAAGGGGGAGGAAGCTGGAATAGTCCTGTGTAGGGAGGGGAAAGAGTGCAAGCTGGGAAAGTGACAGGCGAAGCCAGATGAGGAGGAAGGTAGGTAGGTGGAGGAGGGGGAATGAAGAGAGAAGCTTGCCATCATGAAGAACATCCTCATCATTGAAAACTTATGTTTCTGGCGCAGTGTGTAGCTGGTTGCGCAAATAATTCCATTGGTTGCTAGCATTGCAAATAGTTCAGCATGCTGCCGTCTGCACATGTCAGTGCTAACGAAGACTGTCTATGAACACTTGCTCGAATTACTGTGTTCAATAATGTTGTGAAGACAAATGGTTCTTGTAGTTAACCTTGTAGGTTTTTGCATAAGTATTTCTTCCGACTGCTGCAAGGTGGTGATCTTGTAAACGCACGCTTGCGTTGGAGTTAGTTCAGTTTAGTCTGTTTTTCAACGTGCTAAACTGGGTCTCGCATGAACTCGCGATCAGATCCACGGTAGATGAACAACAAATGTTCCCATTGCATCTGTCAGCCGTGACCAGCACCAGTCAACCAAAGGTCATGGCTGCACTGGTATAATTTGGTGAAATTCTGTCCTTTGATTCAGCTTGAAAGGGCTTAAGCTTTAGTATTTTTATTTCCCATGAAGGAAAGAAAGATTTTGCAATAACCTGCCTAGAAATTGGATCTTGTGCAGCGCATTAAAGTAGATGGTATTGATATTGGCTTGTTATTGTCACATGATACAGAGGAAAGCTTGCCTTGCTTACTGCTCGTAAGATCAGAATCACATTTATTATCATCAATATATGTCATGAAATTTGTTCCTTTCTGGCAACAGTGCGGTGCATAAAAATGATCGTTACAATAAAAAATATTTTAAAATAATAAATAGTGCAAAAAAAGAACAAAATAGTAAGGTGGTGTTCATGGACCATTCAGAAATCTGATGGTAGAGGGGAAGAAGCTGTTCCCAATAAGTTGAGTGTGGGTCTTCAGGCTCCTGTACCTCCTCCCCGATGGTAGTAATGAGAAGATTCCACAACATATTGAGACAGAACAAGATAAAACAATAACAAAGCAAATGAAGATGTACGGGGTCTTTCTTTTGTTACATTTAAAATGGCGATTTTTGTTATGTTAATCTGTGGAATGCGGCTTTGTTGTGTTTTAACGCTGCAGAGAGTTTGCGCTAGCAGTTTATTGTGGTTTAGAGGGTGATAAGAGGGTGCTATTAGCCAATGGGTGGTTATGTATCGTTTTGTTTTCGGATGCCATGCTGTATGATATGACTGTGGACTGAGTTTTGGCGGGGAGTCGGGAGGAGAGACGAGGAGGACGGCGGACGTGCGGAGAGGCTCCGGTCGATCACTTCGGGTGGTCCCGAGCCGTGGGTCGACGGAATTCGGGTGGTCGTCTGACGTCGAACTTGAGCTCCAACGGTAGCGCGCGAAGAACTTGGACTTTGAATAAGTGTTGGCGCCTTTTTTTTCATTACTTTCCTCTCTGTATCACATGTATATTAATGCCCTAGAATTAGTAATATCTATAAAGTGTATGTGTTAAAATTTACTGGGTGTGCTGGCTGATGATTGATGTTTGTGATTGATTCGGGCGACGATTGACCCTGAGGGGACTGCTGAAGCAGGTGCTGGGCGGGATTTCCCCTAGACATACACGAGCCAAAATAACGGAACGTTACAAGTGGGGGCTACCGTCAGGGATTTGGATTTTTTTTCGGGAAAGTTGTACTTGTGGTTGCGGTAAGTGGTGTGAAGATGGAGCGAGATAAGATTGTAAGTTGGTGTGAAATGGAGGAGGTACCGGTGAATCATGCGTGTGTGGTAAGCGGGGTCGATTATCGCATTCCGGCAGAGGTACTGGTGCGAGGGTTGAGTTTGATTAAAGGTATCGGGCAGGTAGAACTTGTAGCTAGAAGGGGTGGGAAAGAACTGGAGGCTTGCTGGATGTTGGTGTGGGCGAGTGCCGACGTCATGGCTTTAGAATTACCAGCGACAGTCCATGTCCAGGGGGAGGCGGGGCCGTGGGGTCTCCATACCCTCCCCGAGGACGCAAGTGAGGAGGTGCCGGAGGAGCTAGTTGAGGCCCCCGGCCGGGTGCCCGTAGCAAGAGGTAGAGGTGCGGAGTGGGAAGGTTTGGCCAGGCCTCGCCCCCATGGGCTTGAGGAGACTGCCGAGTTAACGGCTGCCATTATCTCCCTGGCGAGAAGGGTTGAGGTGCACCGCCCGAAGCTGAGAATTTTCTCGGGAGCCAAGCCCACCCCGGAAGGGGAGGATGACTATGAGACCTGGGTTGAAGATACATCCCAATTGTTAGAGGTGTGGCCAGTTTCGGATGAGGAAAAGAGACAGCGATTGGTGGAAAGCTTAAGGGGCGGGGCAGCCCGGGTGGTCCGCGATCTGAGAGCGGCACGCCCCTTGGCTTCCCTATCGGAGTGTTTAGACGCTTTGGAGGAAGTGTTTGGACTGTCAGGGGATCCCTGGCGGCATTTAGCAGAGTTTCAACGGATGGGGCAGAGAAGAGGGGAAAAGCTCTCCGACTATGCTTTCAGGCTGGAAGGAAAGCTTACGGGGTTGCTGCGACGAGGTATAGTGAGGGAGGACGATGTGGCGGAGTTAAGGATGAGCCAGATATGTAGCGGTTCCCGGGAGGATGACAGGGTGGCTTGGAGTGTACGGCAGTCATTTAAGCAGAGCTCCCCTCCATCATTCGGACGGCTGATCCGAGAGGTACGGGCCGAGGAGTGTGCTTTGGGCCGACCAGGGGGCTCGGACCCTCAGGGACGGTTTTCAGCGGTTCAGGAGGTGGTAGCCGGGATGAGACCAGAGAAATCCAAGGGGTCCTCGGGGGCCCGTATCGGGAGGAGAGAGGCGGCGAGTAGTGGGTGCTATAACTGTGGGAGAGAGGGGCATTTCCGCCGGGAATGTGAGTGGCCGGGGGCGTGCTACCACTGTGGGGAAGCTGGCCACTTACGGAAGGATTGTGAGAGACGAAATGCGCCGAGGGGGGAGGGCCCCCAGGCCACCAAGAAGGGAGAGGTGTCGGGAAACTTAAGAGAGGCTCAGTGAGGGAACGGACTGGAGTCTCGGGAGGAACACGTTCCCAGAAAACCCCTATGGAACCCCGGAACAAACAAGCCCAAATTCCTGATGGGCTGGTGGGACCCCGTTCCAGCGTGTCCCTACGGATAGAGGGGATCTTTGCGAAAGCCATCCTTGACACCGGGTCGCAGGTTACCTTACTGTACCGGTCGTTCTACAACCAATATCTGAAGCATTTGGCAGTAACTCCGTTTAACGCATTGGAGATTTGGGGCATAAGTGATGGTGATTACCCGTACGATGGATACTTGTCAGTGAGAGTGGAATTTTCAGAGGGAGATGTGGGAGTATCGGAAGCCTTTGAGACGCTGGTGTTGGTTTGTCCGGATCCGGTGGAGACCGGTGGTGCTGCCCTGTTGGTGGGGACTAACTCCCCTCTGGTGCGACGGCTCTTGGGAGCCTGTAAGAAGAAGGGGGGGGAGAACTTTTTGGAGACCCTCTCGGTACACCCCGTGTTCCGAGGAGTGTACGAAGGAGTGAGTGACCCCCAGGGGCTGGACCCGGAGTGCAAACGAGGGACGGTGTGGTGCACTCAGGCGAGGCCTAAGGTGATACAGCCAGGGGAGGCGGCATTAGTGATGGGAACCCCCAGATTCCCCGGATTGCCGCCGGGAGAGGCCCTGCTAGTAGACGCCCCCGACGACCTGGAAAGGGAGTTCTGGTTCCCGGCTGGGGCGCTGGTGAGACCTGAATTGCAGAGGCCCTCAGCTGTACAGGCACGGCGGATGGGGGTGATGATACGGAACATAACGGAGAGGGAGATCACCTTTAAGCGCGGGATGCCCCTCGCGCACTTGTTCCCGGTGACGGTGATGTCCAGCGCCCCTGTGAAGCCCACTGGAAGAGAACTATTGGGAGACGGGGGGCGGCTGACCGAGGAGGCCTTTAATTTTGAAAACTCCCCTGTACCGCTGGCGTATAAGAGCAGGCTGGTGGAGAAGATGCTGAAGTTAGGGGATGTCTTTTCTCAGGGCGAGTTTGATGTAGGGTTTTCCAAGAGCACTCGGCACACCATTCGGGTAACAAATGACACCCCGTTTAGGGAGAGGTCGCGGCGGTTGGCCCCAGCAGATGTGGAGGATGTGCGGCAGCACTTGCGGCAGTTGAAAGATGCCGGGATTATTGCGGAGGCCCGAAGCCCATATGCGTCCCCCATAGTGGTGGCAAGGAAGAAAAATGGGAAGGTACGCATGTGCGTGGACTATAGGACCCTGAACCGCCGCACTGTTCCCGACCAATATACGGTCCCGAGGGTGGAAGATGCATTGGCCTGTCTAAGTGGTGCACAGTGGTTCAGTGTATTGGATTTGCGGAGTGGGTATTACCAGATTCCGATGAGCGAGACTGATAAGGAGAAGACAGCCTTTATCTGTCCCCTGGGGTTTTTCCAGTTCGAACGAATGCCCCAAGGTATCTCGGGGGCCCCAGCCACCTTTCAGCGGCTCATGGAGCGGACAGTGGGGGACATGAACCTGCTGGAGGTATTGGTGTACCTGGACGACCTGATAGTGTTCGGATCTACGTTGGAGGAACATGAGGAGCGGCTGCTGAAGGTGCTGAGTCGGCTGAAAGAGGAAGGGTTAAAACTTTCCCTGGATAAATGCCAGTTCTGTAAGACGTCAGTCAGTTATGTTGGGCACATAATCTCGCGAAATGGAGTGGCCACCGATCCGGATAAGATAGCCGCAGTCACCACCTGGCCGAGACCTCAGAAGGTGAGCGCCTTACGCTCGTTTTTGGGGTTTTGCGGATATTACCGGCGATTCGTGAAAGGATATGCGAAAATGAGTCATCCATTGAACCAGCTGTTGTGTGGCTATCCACCTATGGGGGGGAGGAGGAGGAAGGGAGACCGAGGGTCGGAGGTAGGAGGATACTTGAACCCGGGGGAGCCTTTTGGAGTGAGGTGGGATGCTCAATGTGAGGAGGCGTTCCAATCTCTAAAAAGGGCGCTGACACAGGCCCCAGTGTTGGCTTTTGCTGATCCCCGGAAGCCGTATGTTCTACACACTGATGCCAGTCACGAGGGTCTTGGGGCTGTTCTGTACCAGGAACAGGGAAACGGATTGAGGCCAGTGGCGTTTGTCAGTCGGAGCTTGTCGCCATCTGAGAGAAACTATCCCACTCACAAGCTGGAGTTCTTGGCATTGAAATGGGCGGTGGTAGACAAGTTGAGTGACTACCTATACGGGGCCCAGTTTGAAGTGAGAACTGATAACAACCCCCTCACTTATATCCTGACTTCGGCGAAGCTGGACGCTACTGGGCACCGGTGGGTAGCAGCCTTGTCTGCCTATGAGTTCAGCCTGAAGTACCGCCCGGGGAGTCGGAACATCGATGCAGATGCCCTGTCTCGTCGGGCGCACGACGAGTCGGGCACGGCCGAGGAGTGGAAGAGTGTCCCTGCCCAGGGAGTAAAGGCCATGTGTCAAGTTGGGAGCGACGGGGAAGTAGGAGCACAGATGGGAACGGATCGGGCAGTAGATCAACTGGGGGCTGACGGTGACGCGCTGCCCACTGGTTACTGTAATGTGACTGCTCTGAGGAACCGGCAGCTGCCGGAGTTGAGTCACCAGGAAGTACAGGCGGCTCAGCGTGATGACCCAAGCCTTGGCACTATCTGGTACGCGGTTAGCCAGGGTGATATGGGGCAGGTGGAGAAGGCGAAACATGCCTCCGTTCCTCTACTACTGAAGGAGTGGCCCCGGTTGAAGCTGAAGAACCACGTCCTGTACCGAGTCACTTCGCCTCCGGACCACCCCCGGCGCTGGCAGCTGGTCATGCCCGAGAAATATCGAAAGGCTGTGCTTCAGGCTCTACATGATGATTCCGGGCACTTAGGGGTAGAGAAGACCTATGGATTAGTCAAGGACCGGTTTTACTGGCCCCGGATGAGGGGGGAGGTGGAAGAATACTGTAAGACCTGTAGCCGTTGCGTCAGGAGGAAGACCTTGCCTGCGCAGGCGGCTCCGTTATCCCACTTGCAGAGTGCAGGACCCATGGACCTGGTGTGTATGGATTTCCTGTGTATTGAGCCGGACACCAGCAATACCGCGAATGTTTTGGTCCTCACGGATCACTACACTAGATATGCGCAGGCTTTTCCTACTAAGGATCAGAAAGCGACTACAGTGGCGAAGGTGTTATGGGAGAAGTACTTTGTTCATTATGGCCTTCCCCGGCGGATCCACAGTGATCAGGGACGGGACTTCGAGAGCAGGCTTATCCATGAATTGCTGGATATGCTTGGGGTTGAAAAGTCCAGAACCACCCCCTATCACCCTCAGGGTGATCCTCAGCCCGAGAGGTTTAACCGGACCCTGCTGGACATGCTCGGCACCTTGGAGATTGGACGGAAGAGTAAGTGGAGTCAGCACATCGCCCATTTGGTTCATTGTTACAATTGTACTCGCAATGATGCTACGGGGTACTCGCCCTACTATCTGATGTTCGGACGGGAAGCGAGGTTGCCCATTGATCTGTGTTTTGGGACTGAAGCGGGGGAAATACCTTCGAAGCCATGTCTGAAGTACGTGTCCGATATGAGGAGAGAGTTGAAAAGGGCGTACGAGTTGGCTGAGGCGGCAGCCACCAAGCAGAACCAGCGGAATAAAAGGAGGTATGATCAGAAGGTAAAGTTCGTCCAGCTATTGCCGGGAGACCGAGTCCTCATCCGGAATTTAGGACTACAGGGTAAGCACAAGTTGGCGGACCGTTGGGCAGCCACCCCATATGTGGTGGAGAGTCAGATGCCGAATCTCCCGGTTTACCGGGTGAGACCTGAGGGCGGGCAGGGGCCTGTCAAGGTACTCCATCGGAACCACCTGTTGCCTCTGGGTCGAGAGGTGAAGATGGACCTAGAGTCCGAATGGGAGTTTACTCCTAGTACGAGGACTCTGCGAGGGCGCGGGGCGCGGGAAGAGGCCGCTGCGAAGAAAACGGGGCCGGTCCCCACCTCGAGAAGGGATACGTCATCGGAAGATGATGATTCGGACGTGTGGTACCTGCTTCCGTTCGCTGATTCCCCGGTGCGGGGAGAAGAGACTCTTGGCCCTTCCATCACTGAGTCAGGGGGACCGAGGGAGGGTGTTGCAGAGCCGCCTGTATTACAGCCAGCATTGGGGGAGGAGAGGGTGGAGGCAGAACCCGAGCCAGAGGGCTCACCGGGGCAGAGGGATCCCGGTGAAGGGGAAGGTCCGACAGATCGGCTCGAGGGGTCACCTGGGGTGTCTGAACAGGGAGAGTCCACAGAGGAAGTCCTGAGGCCTCAGAGGAGTAGGCATCCCCCGGAAAGACTCACTTATATAGCGCCGGGAGAGCAGGGTGTAATCTCTACTGCCCTGCAAAGTTATGTCACTGCTTTATGCACCTGGGTTGGGTTTTGTGTTTTACAAGGAGTACTAGTGAATTCTGTTAACATCATGAGGGCATGACTTTTTTTAGGTGGGGGGAGAGTGTACGGGGTCTTTCTTTTGTTACATTTAAAATGGCGATTTTTGTTATGTTAATCTGTGGAATGCGGCTTTGTTGTGTTTTAACGCTGCAGAGAGTTTGCGCTAGCAGTTTATTGTGGTTTAGAGGGTGATAAGAGGGTGCTATTAGCCAATGGGTGGTTATGTATCGTTTTGTTTTCGGATGCCATGCTGTATGATATGACTGTGGACTGAGTTTTGGCGGGGAGTCGGGAGGAGAGACGAGGAGGACGGCGGACGTGCGGAGAGGCTCCGGTCGATCACTTCGGGTGGTCCCGAGCCGTGGGTCGACGGAATTCGGGTGGTCGTCTGACGTCGAACTTGAGCTCCAACGGTAGCGCGCGAAGAACTTGGACTTTGAATAAGTGTTGGCGCCTTTTTTTTCATTACTTTCCTCTCTGTATCACATGTATATTAATGCCCTAGAATTAGTAATATCTATAAAGTGTATGTGTTAAAATTTACTGGGTGTGCTGGCTGATGATTGATGTTTGTGATTGATTCGGGCGACGATTGACCCTGAGGGGACTGCTGAAGCAGGTGCTGGGCGGGATTTCCCCTAGACATACACGAGCCAAAATAACGGAACGTTACAAAGAGTATACCAGCCACAAAACAAATCAGTGTGACCATGGTAGGCTGGAAGACCCATTTCTCTGCTGTACAGCTCCCTAATACGTAGAATTACAATGAAAAATAAAGCACACCATTGAATAATGGGAGTTAACACACGTTCTGTGCTTCGTATTTATTGTTTCTACCATCAGGGAGGAAGTACAGAGGCTCAGTGTTTTAGGAACAGCTGCTTCCCCTCCGTTTTCAGAGGTCTCTGAACGGTCCATAAGCATTATCTCATTATTTCTCTTTTGCATTATTAATTTATTTTTGTAACAGATGTTGTTTTAATGTCTTGCACTGTCCTACAACAGATTTCACCACACCCCAGTGATAGTGAGCCAGATTCTGATGTCCTCGTCCATCCTGAGCTGTCAGTGACGGGTGTTGTCCATGTCATTTTTATGCCTCTCATGGAGAGCTAGGCTTTTTTCCAAGTCTTCTGAGGACGTCCCAATGCTTCTTACCTGACATTTCCAACCAACAATCCACACCCACTGACTGAACTCATACCAGTACATCCCTTCCCAGCTATCATACTACACCAACCCTTGCTTTGTCCCCTCCCCTCCCCACCACCCGTCAAGGACCTCTGCCTTTGCAGAAGGGCAGCAACTTCTGGCAAAGTGCACCATGCCGCACAGCATTCTGACTTGCAATTGTGTTGCCGTCTCTTCATCACTGGATCCAAATGGTGATGCCCTCTCAGCAACGTTGCAGGATTGCATTCAGCAGATCCACAACAGCACCTGTCTGACTGCATTTAGGGGTGGACACTTGCTTGTGACACCCAGATACTGAACAGTGAATAAGAGGAAGCACCTCCACTCCCTTCTCAGCCCGTCTGGCACTGATTTTCACTGCAAACTGTTGGTAATTTCATTCACCCCACAGCCTGAATTTTAGAACACAGAACATGGAATAGTAGAGCATAGAATGTGTCTGTCAGCCCATGATGTTGTGCTGTCCTCCAATATCAATCTACACAGCCCGTATATTTTTCATCCATGTGCCTATCTAAGAGTCTCTTAAATGTCCTTAATGTATCCGTCTCTACCACCACCTTCAGCAATGCATTCCAGACACTTGCCAAAGTCAATTTCTTATCCAAGTTTGTTTACATTACCATATACAACCTTGAGATTCATTTCGCTGCCATTTACAGGAAAATACAATAGAATTTATGAAAAACTATACGTAAACCAAGACTGACAAACAACCAATGTGCAAAAGAAGATTAATTGTTCAAAAAGATAATACTGAGAACAAGAGTTTTAGAGTCCTTCAAAGTGAATCTGTAGGTTGTGGAATCAGTTCAATGTTGAGGTGAGTGGAAGTTATCCACACTGGTTCAGGAGCCTGATGGTTGAAGGGTGATAACTGTTCCTGAATCTGGTGGTGTGGGACCTAAGGCTCCTGTACCTCCTGCCCAATGGTGTTCGCGAGAAGTGAGCGTGGCTTGGATGGTGGGGTCTTTGATGATGGATGCTCCTCTCTTATGACAGCGCTCCTTTTAAATGTGCCCAGTGATGGGGAGGGGTTTACAAGCCTACCCCCAACATCTTTACTGAACATTCCTGCACTTACCTTTAGAGCATGTCCCCTGTCATTGGCAAAAAGTTGCTGGCTCTCCACTCTATCTATGCCTCATATAATCTTATACATGGAACATGTCAAGGATCAGACTCCATGATTAAGCGGAGATTGATAGGTTGCTGATTGGCCACAGCATCAAAGGGTTTGGGGAGTGGGCTGAGGAGGGGGAGGAGAATGGATCAGTCATGATTGAATGGCGGAAGAGACTCAATGGGCCAAATGACCTAATTCTGCTCCTATGTCTCATGGTCTTATAAGGCGACTTAGTAAAACTTTTGTTAAAGTGTAGCTGGAATGTTAGGCACCGTTCTGGTCTGAAAACAATGGTGAATACACTAGACAGAGAGAGCAGGAATGGAATGCTGCTGATACAAGAAGAGACCAGGGAGACTGGATTTGTTTTTCTTGGCACAGAGGAAGCTGAGGGGACCTGGCAGAAATGTACAAAATTATGATTAGCATGGATGGGATGAACCATGAGAACCCCTGCCCACAGCAGAAACCTTGATAATAACCAGTTGTGTGGGGGGTTTGAGGGCGAGGTTCAAAGCAAATCTGAGGAAAAGTATTTTTCACTCAAGACGGTGGTTACAATTTGGAACACGCTGCCCAAGAGACTGAACACATCAACTTTACTATTACATATAGAAGGAGAATTTATGGAATGTATATGAGATGCTTTTGTAGATCGGCATTGAGGAATCCTTAACAGGTTAGTCCTTTTAAACTGAGGGCAAAGTGTAGAAATGTTAATGTGGGAATCACTTTGCAAATATTGTGAAGGGCAGTGCAACTTTGAGGGGAAAACATGGTGGAGCTGTGGAAAACTTTGTGGCTTCAACCTAGAAATTTCAAGGCCTCCTGTAGCCCCACCACAGGCCCAAATTCCTCCCTCCCCACACACACTCAGCTGGAGCAAGGCTTTCGTGGCATCAACATCAAAGATGTTAAACGTGAGGGTTCTTGCCCCCTTGCACTACATGGAGAGATGCTGTCACCAGCTCAGACAGATAGATGTCTTTCAGAGATCTCTCCTTTGTGATAATTATTGGCTCAATAACTTGGTATGTCAGAACCCTAAAGAGATAAGTTGCAGTATTTACATATTTCAAGCATCTCTGAGATTCCAGTATTTTGGCTCCTATGTTGTGTCTGGGTTATTGAATTCAACCAACTCCCTTGCCCCAGCTTTGTCCCATTCTCAGCATCTGGGGTGTTTCATCAACGTTCCACCTCCAGCACCATCTTGGAGTCAAGGATTCCCCGCACTAGAGCCCATATTTTTGGTCAAAAACACCCTTCAAGCAAGTTTTGTCATCAACGGCACTCTGCTTGGGTTTTAACCAGTATGGAAAGACAGGAGAGTGTGGACAGGAACATGCCACATGTCTGTCAGTATGCTCCCTACTAACCATCACCATGAGCTCTACGCTGCACGAACAGCCTTCAACAACTCAAGGACGTCTTGCGAGCTACTGTGGCCACCTGTCTCGACCATTCATCGCTGGCCTGTCTCCAAATCCTTCCTATCTATCTACTTGTTTATAGTTCCGTCATTCTCTGTCATCAGTGTATTGCATATCATCCACAGCTTTTGGGCCAGAACATCATAGCCCTTTCGGGGAAGAAATCCAGCTCCTTTCTGAAAAATGTTTTTTTCAACCTTACGATAATTTCCATTAGCCTAAAACTTTTGGCCGGGAGGAATTTATTCCAGTTGCCTGTTTCTTATTCTCAATACCAGCAGAGCATCATCCCAACGTGAGCCTCCAAAACATAAGACTAGTTGAAAGAGAAACATGGAGGTAGGGATAAACATGTGTACTTCGTTCTTACTTTTAAAGACACGTTCATCATGTCGCGGTAGTGTAATGACATATGTAATTTACGTACTTTTATAAATAACCCATAATGAATGCTTAATCAAACTATATATTTACACTTACTCAAATATTACTGAAATGTTAAATACACAACAGAACACTAATTGGTTAAGTTGACCATATCAAATTTAATTTGTAATTCCAAATACTGTGTATCTACTCATACCCCTTCTCCCAGAGTAAATTTGTTATCAAAACACGTACATGTCACCATATACTATCTTGAGATTCATTTTATTGCAGACATTTACAGGAAAATAAAGTACAATAGAATGTATGAAAAACTACCCATGAAGTTTATCAAACAACCAATGTGCAAAAGAAGTCAAATTGTGCAAATAAAATTAATAAATATTGCTGAGAAGATGAGTTGAAGAGACCTTGAAAGTGAATCTGTAGGTTGTGACATCAGTTCAGAGCTGAAGTTATCCAGGCTGGTTCAGGAGGCTGATGGTTGAGGGGTAATACCTGCTCCTGAATCTGGTTATGTGGGAATTAAGGCTCCTGTACCACCTCCCCAGTGACAGCTGCAAGAAGAGAGCATGGCCTGGGTGTTGGGGTTCCCTGATGGTGGATGCTACTGCTTTATTTTGCACTTTTTGTTTTGTTTTGCTGGTGGTACCTTGAACAATCTAATGCATCTATCAAATATTAATCCATATTGACTTACACAATCACAAGCACAATCGATCCAATGTTTTCCTGCTGTTACTAAATGCAAAGTGATTGGTTTCTTTATTGGTTCCCTGATAAATTATTCTTCCGAAAATTGCCTTGAATGTGGTCATAGACTGTTTTTTTCCACGAGTTTGCTATGCCTTCCTGAAGATTAAAGTTCTTTTACTACTGTATTACCATTGCATCTTACCTCTCTAATTTGTTGATTTTATTCTACCCAATGTGTATCTACTTTCAGGAGCCGTTTTTTTTCTTTTGCTATTACTTAACTACACCAGTGCCAGTTCTGCATCCTGATTTCTCCCCCTACCTCTGAGCAAAGTTCCATTCTCTCTGGAGTACTGCAATTCGTGGAATTCGCTTTCCGTGAACAATCGGGTTGGCATGGACACCAATCTCTAGGTACTAGGCTGCGCAGTGTGTACGACAATACTGGCGCCGCTCTTTTCAATTTGATTGCGTTGCATTTAATAATTGTAGAATAATTAGAACATTAGAATTGTTACAAAATAGTTTCTCTCTCCCTCTCTCAAGTCATTAGGGAATTAAAACAATAACAAACAAGGCAGTGATTATTTTGAGAAAATTGCTCGGCTGATGGAGTTGGATGCATTTTTTTTGTATCTCAACCACAGGGACCAACATATTGATTTACTTAATCTGTGGATCTGTGGACAGGGTAGATAACAACTTCATAAAATATTTGCTGGCGGTCGATTACTGTGAGAAATTATTCTTTTTTTTCTCTCTCTGCTTAGAAACGGTAAGTCACCATAGGACCATAAGACACAGGAGCAGATTTGGGCCATTTGGCCTACCAAGTTTGCTCTCCACTCCATCATGGCTGATTTATTATCCCCTCTCAACCCCATTCTCCTGCCTTCTCCCTGTGACCTTTGATGCCCTGACTAATCAAGAACCTATTAATTTCAGCTTTAAACCTACCCAATGGCTTGGCCACCACAGCCATCTGCGGCAACGAATTCCACAGGTTCACCACCTCTGGTTGAAGAAATTCCTCATCTGTTCTAAAAGGACATCCTTGTAACCTGAGTCTGTGCCCTCTGCTCCTAGACTCCCCCATTATCGGAAACATCCTCTCTACATCCACTCGATCTAGGCCTTTCAGTATTCAATAGGCTTCAAAGAGATTCCATCCTCTTTCTTCTAAACTTCAGCAAACACAAGTCCAGAGCCATCAAGTGCTCCTCATAGGTTAAACTGTGTTGGATAAGTGAGAGAAAGGACTGAGGAGATGGGGTTTCGCATCATGAATGAAGTTTTTCTTCTTAAGTGGAGACCCAAGATGGTGGAAGACTTGGGTGGCTTGGGCAGCATCTGAGGGCTGGATGGTGCTTTGAGACAAGACTTCCATTGGAATCCTGCAGTGAACCATGATTGACCTGAAGCATCAACCATCTCTCTGCCTCCACAAAGGCTGTCTGACCAGCTGAGTTTCTCCAGCAATATTTTTGGTCCTCACTCAGCATGGCTTAATGACCACGAATTGTTGGTGCAGATGGCCCATGGGATTCAACAACCAGTCCCTCTGAATGGAATCCAGAATGAAAACAGCAAGGGTATCCGCTAAATATAAATACAGCCGTGAAAGACCAACAAACCCACCTCGGGGGGGGGGGGGAGAGGGTGACAAACACACCTGGGGGGGTGGGGAGAGGGTGACAAACACACCTGGGGGGTGGGGAGAGGGGGTGACAAACCCACCTGGAGGGGGGTGAGGGTGACAATCACACCTGGGGGAGAAGGTGACACAATCTCCAAGGGTTGGGGAATAGGTCCGTTAATCTGGATGCATAATGGCGGTACGGCAACTGCTCTGCACGTGACTGCGAGACATTGCCGAGTGGTGGATACAGCTCAGTATGTCATGGGAACCATTTTTCCCTCTATCGACCCAGCTTACACTTCTCACTGACTCAGTAAAGCACCCAGCATAATCAGACCCACACCCCACCCTGGACATTCTCCCTTCAACCTTCTCCCATTGGGCAGAAGATACAAAAGCCTGAAAGCACTCACCATCAGGCTGAACAATAGCTTCTGTCCCACTTGAATGGACCTCTTGTGGAATGACTCAATCAGTACAAGCAATATACAAGACAGACATTCCATTGCATCTTGCTATATGTGCCAATAAAAACAAATACCAATTCCAATACTAATTCAAGTTCAGATTCAAGTTTATTGTCATTCAGCCATTCACATGTATACAGCTAAATGAAGCAACGTTCCTCTGGGGCCAAGATGAAAAACACAGTACATATATCACATACAGAACATTAAATAATTGTAACACTGTAATCAGATAATAAAGTATTCTGTAGGTGCACAAGATGACATAACGTGCATATACAATATATAGTTAAATATACGTTAGTATAATGCTACTGGTGCTGTCATAAATAATGTGTATGGGGCGTTCAGAAGTCTCACAGCCTGGGGGAAGAAGCCTAACACTCCTTGTTTTTATTCTGTGGTTCCTTCTACCTGACGGTAAAGGGATTCCGGGAGGGTTCCTTGAAAATGCTGAGGGCTCTGCAAGTGTTCTAGATAGGAAGAGAGAGACCTGAGGGTTCACTCAACAGTCTTCACAAACCATTGCAGGATCTTGCAGTCAGATTCCCATGCCAGACGGTGGTACAGCTGGTCAGGACACCCTCGATGGTAGTCTGGTAGACTGTGTTTAGAATGGCGGCAGGGAGCCTCGCTCCCGTCAGTCTACTCAGGAAGTAGAGGCGCTGCTGTGCTTTCTTGCCTGAAGACCAGGTGAGATCATCCGTGATGTGCACTCCAAGAAACTTGGAGCCCCTGACTCTCTCCACAAAGGAGCCAGTGATGGGTAGTAGGGAGTGGTCTGCCCGCACCTTCGGGAAGTCCACAGTCATCTCTTTAGTCTTGTCCACGTTGAGACTCACGTTGAGGTGTTCACAGCAGTCCACAAGCCACTTCACCTCCTCTCTATATGCCAACAGGTGAGAGGTGAGTCGCCTGGGACTGTTCTCATTGGAATTCAGAAGAATGAGAGGAGATCTGATAGAAACATATAAAATGATGAAAGGGATAGATAAGATAGAGGCAGAAAAGTTGTTTCCACTGGTAGGTGAGACTAGAACCAGGAGACATAGTTGCAAGATTTGGGGGAGTAGATTTAGGATGGAGATGAGGAGGAACTGCTTTTCCCAGAGAATGGTGAATCTGTGGAATTCTCTGCCCAATGAAGCAGTGGAGGCTACCTCAGTAAATATATTTAAAACAAGGTTGGAAGATTTTTGCATAGTATGGGGAAGTAAAGGTTTTGGGGAAAAGGCAGGTAGGTGGAGATGAGTTCATGGCCAGATCAGCCATGATCTTATTGAATGGTGGAGCAGGCTCGACGGGCCAGATGGTCGACTCCTGCTCCTATTTCTTATGTTCTTATGTAACTCAACGTTGTTGCTGAAAAGGCCAACCACCGTTGTGTCATCATGAACTTAGTGATGTGGTTACAGCTGGATCTAGCAGTACAGTCGTGTGTCAGCAGTGTGAACAGCAGCGGGCTGAGCATGCAACCCTGGAGAGTGCCAGTGCTCAGTGTGATGGAGCTACAGATGTTGCTGCCAACTCACTGTCTGGGGTTTCTCCTTAGGCACATGGAATCAAAAAATTGGAGGTTATGTGGAGTGGTTTAAAAAGTCGGCACAGTGAAAATCTAGAAATGTTGCATCTGGAAAAACCTCTGCATTCCTAGGATTCTGGTCCAACCTCTATTTCACACTTCACCCCACCCTCCATCTCTCAATTTCTCCTGCTGAGGAGCTTGCATTGGAAGTGGGGACTCCACGGATCTATGCTGTCACTGAGAGATTGGTCATTTGAGCCTCACCGTTAAACCAGAGAAGAAGCTGCTGAGAAGCGTGGACAGGGCTCAGCATCTACAAGCATTGCATGTCCCCGGGACATGGGCGGAAGCCCCACAGGGTGACAGGGCAAAGGTGCAAACTCCACACAAGCAGAACCTGAGGTCAGGATTGAAACCAGGTCCACTGCCAGATGTACCACCTGTGGTCCCCCCCCCCCCAATCTAGGTCAATAGACAATAGACAATAGGTGCAAAAGTAGGCCATTCGGTCCTTTGAGCCAGCACCGCCATTCACTGTGATCACAGTTGATCATCCACAATCAGTATCCAGTTTCTGCCTTATCCCCATAACCTTTGATTCCACTATCTTTAAGAGCTCTATCCATCTCTTTCTTGAAAGCATCCAGAGACTTGGCCTCCACAGCCTTCTGGGGCAGAACATTCCACATATCCAGGGTCAGACACAAACACACCCAGATCCCATCAGACTCAGGTCACATAGTTAGATTCTGTCTTGGTGTCCACACGGGTTACTGAGCAGGAAGCCATTCTGCTGGATATTAGTAGCTCACACATCCAAAAATGGAGAAAGAGATGTCAGAATGATGAAGATATTACTTGGTGTATTGAAGTAGAACAAGATAAAAACAATAACAATGCAGAATCAACCATAAAAGCTGCAGAGAAAGTGTACAGGTAAAAAAAAGGGGTGAATCATAATGAGGTTGATTGTGAAGTCAAGTGCCAACCTTATCATTACTAAGGAGCCATTTAATAGTATTGTAAGAGCAGGCTAAAACTTCTCCTTGAACCTTGTGGTACGTGCTTTCAGGTTTTTGTATCTTCTGCCTGATGGGAGAATGGAGAAGAGAGAATGTCCGGGCTGGGTAGGGTCTTTGACTATGTTGGGTGCTTTACTGAAGATTCCATAGAGAGGAGGCTGGTTCCCATGATGAGCTGAGACATGACTTTCTGCGTAACTCTGCAGTTTCTTGCAATCATGAGCAGAGCAGTTGCCATTACCAAGTTGTAACGCATCCGGAAAGGATGCGCCTAGTGTGCAGATGAGTGGTGGAACCTTGGTGGTGGGGTTGGTTAGAGTTGGGAATCTGAAAAAAGTGGAATGGGCAGGGGTTGGGTTAGTGTGTAATGGGGTGGTCGATGGTCTGTGCAGTCTTGCTGAGTTGTAAGGTCCGTTTTCTTGCTGCATTTCACAATGATTCAGACTCTAGCAGGCAGGCAGGCCGTTTGTGTGTGTGTGCGCATTACAGTGAGTTGATGGTTGGGAAAGAGTGCTTTTGTAAAAAGTATGAATACCTGGCTCAGCAGAGCTCAAGCACCAGACAGGCCCCAGTTTTATTTCCAATTAAGCTTCTCGATTGAATCCACTCCAACACCAAACTCTCTTCTTGGGCTGGGATCAGTTAATGCAGCACAGGAACTCTGCAAGTGTTTTTGTTCTGCAATAGAAAGTCATACTTTCCTGAACATTAACATGTGGAAAATATTAAGTAAGAGGACTATTTACTAACAGGAATGGGTAGACCCAAAGAGTAAAACTTTGAAGCTTACGGTAGAGCAGAAATGGCTTGCAACAGAGGTCAGGGAGTATCTGAAATAACTGTAGATTAACATCTTGGATTTAAGCTGCTTATAAGTCGCGAGCCTGCTGCGTACTTCCTGCATGTGTGCGGATGTCTCAAGGTCAATGGTGTGAAGATAATTTACAGGGATCCTGTACTGGAGGGATTGAACTTCACAATGACCCCATAGTCTTTGAGGAAACCCCAGGACCACCAAAGGAAAGGATTAGACTCGTCTTGGTGGGGTGGTGGGGGTTGGGGTAGATGATACAAAAATTGTACGTGTGGTTTTCAATGAGGAAGAGAGCTGTAGACTATAGAAAGGTGCAAACAGTCTGGTCGGTGGAGTTTTACCCAGCAGTAGGATACCGAGAGGTTCAGAGGGAGTGCAGCTCCATAGATTCTTAAAGGCCGCAGGGAAACATGATTTAATCAGACATGTGGGATGTCCTCTTTCTTATCTGAGGCATTGAATTTGAGAGTAAGGAGATTACCTGGAACTGTTCAGCCACGGCTTAAATACTGTGTATACTTCTGGTTACCACGTCACAGGTAAGATGTGATTACATTGGAGAGGATGCAGTGGAGATTTGCGAGGTGGTTACCCGCACTGAAAAATTAGCTGTGGGAATAGGTCAGAGAGAGAGTGGCTGCTTTCTTCGGAAAAGCACTGTTAGGAGATTTCAATGGAGAATATAAAACTGAGGGGCCTAGAGAGAGTACAAGTGTCACTGATTCCCTTTTGGTCTCCTGATCTCTCTTGTCTTCTCGATGCTCTTCCCCCACCACCAGTTTCTGCAGTTTGATTGTTTGTGATTTTGTATTGCTATGTTTGTACTCTGTTCTTTGTTGGTGCAACTGTAACGAAACTAATTTCGCTCGGGATCAATAAAGTATGTCTATCTATCTATGTCTATCTAACACACTTCATTGCTAACGTCCGCCACTCCCGTTACAAATTATTGCCTTGACACACTGTTGTCACGTGGGATGAATGGGACCCACACGACCAGGTTCAGGAACAGTTATTACCCTACAGCCATCAGGCTCCTGAATCAGTGTTGATAACTTAATTTTTGAAGTCGTAGAATACTGCAGCACAGAAACAGGCCTTTTAGCCCATCTAGTCCATGCTGAACTGTTAATCTGCCTAGACCCATTGACCTGCACCCAGTCCGTAGCGCTCCATATCCCACCCATACAAATTTCTCTTAAATGTTGAAATCAAACCTGCATCCACCACTTTCGCTGTCAGCTCGTTCCACTCCCTCTCCACTCTCTGACTGAAGAAGTTCCTCCTCAGGTCCCCTAAACATTTCACCTTTTACCCTTAACCCATGACCTTCAGTTCTGCTCACACCCAACCTCAGTGGAAAAGGCCTGCTTGCTTGCATTTACCCTATCTATACCCTCATAAATGTGTATACCTCTATCAAACCCCCACTCATACTCCTATACTGTAGGGCAGGAGTTCCCAATCTGGGGTCCATGGACCCCTCGGATAATGGTAAGGGGCCATAGCATGAGAAAGGTTGGATACCCCTGCCCTAGGGAATAAAATCCTAACCTGTTCAACTTTTCCCTCTAACGCAGGGACTCAAATCCTAGCAACATCCTTGTGAAGTTTCCCTGCACCCTTTCAATGTTATTGACATATTTCCTGTAGGTAGGTGATCAGAAATGCACACAATACTCCAAATTAGGTCTCACCAATGTCTTATACAACCTCAATATAACATCCCAGCACTTTGATTTAAGAAGGACAATATTGCAAAAGCTTTCTTTAAAACCCTATCTATCTGTGATGTAGCTTTCAAGGAATAATTGGTCTGTATTCCCAGATCCCTTTGTTGTATTCACCTACTGCTCACTGTGTAAGACCTACCCTGGTGGGTCCTCCCAAAGGGCAACACCTCACACTTGTCTGAATTAAATTCCATCGGCAATTTTCAGCCCATTTTTCCACCAGGTGTGCTGCAAGCGTCGGTAGTCTTCCTCACTGTCCACAGTGCTCCCTATCTTGCTGGTTCTGAAAGTGATTCTACGATCTACAGACTCTTTGAAACTTATTCTCCCTGCATCATCTTTGTTTGCACTGTTTGGATTCTTCTGCACATTGGTGTTTTGCAGTCTTTGCTTGTGTATAGTTTTTCATAAAATCCTGTTGTATTTCTTTGAGACAGCCCTTGGAATACTGTGTTCATTTCTGGTCACTTCACTACAGGAGGGATGTGGAAACTATAGAAGGGGTGCAGAGGAGATTTACAAGGATGTTGCCTGGATTGGAGAGCATGCCTTATGAGAATAGGTTGAGTGAACTTGGCCTTTTCTCCTTGGAGTGATGGAAGATGAGAGGTGACATGATAGAGGTGTATAAGATGATGAGAGGCATTGATCATGTGGATAGCCAGAGGTTTTTTCCCAGGGCTGAAGTGGCTAACATGAGGGGGCATAGTTTTAAGGTGCTTGGAAGTAGGTAAAAGGGGGATGTCAGAGGTAAGTTTTTCACACAGAGAGTGGTGGGTGCGTGGAATGCACTGCCAGCGACAGTGGTAGAGGCAGATACAATAGGGTCTTTTAAGAGTCTCTTAGGTACATGAAGCTTAGAAAAATAGAGGGCTGTGCGGCAGGGAAATTCTAGACAGTTTCTAGAGTAGGTTACATGGTCGGCACAATATTGTGGGCTGAAGGGGCTGTAATGTGCTGTAGATTTCTATGTTTCTATCTACCTGTGATGTAATGCTTCCTCCCCATAGTACAGATCATTGACTTATGAAGGGCCTTAGACCTGAACTGTTCCTCTCTGCACAGACGCCACCCCACCTGCTGAGTGTTTAACAATTCCTGCTTTTATTTCTCATTTCAAGAACTGCAGTTTCAGCTTTTTTTAAACTATTTGTTCATAATATTTGGTAAACTAAACAGAATTGTTGTTGGCTGGCCCAGTGCTGTTGTTGAACTAAGACGAAGGGGGAAGTACCATTTACAGCAAACTGTTTATTTCTAGAGCAAAAGGAACAGAAGGCACCCTGAATAAAAGGGAGGTGATTCCTCTGGAAAATACTATAAGTGAGGAATAGTTGCATGTAAGTTATTGTATGTGAATACCGTTAGTCATGTACATACTGTTGGGTGGCTACCTAGCTTGATTGGAAGGAGACTTACCCAGTTACCTCTACTCCAGCCTTATATACCGTACACCCTTTACAGACATCCCACCTCTCCCAGAAGTTCCGGGAGTCTCCCGCATATTGATAGCGGCTCCCTGATGCCCGCAAATTATATACAATATCCCAGAAATTGATTTTTTTTGAGAGTGCGAGAGCGAGAGAGCGTGAGAGAGAGAGAGCGCGCGCGCGCACATCATGGCAGAGTGTTCCAAAAAAAGAAAATATAAAACGTACTTCACCCCAGACTACACTAAAGTGTACCCCTGCCTAATAGGGCTCAAAAATAATGACAGTGTTGCTTGCTGCACTGTTTGCAACAGTGACTTTTCTATTGCCCATGGTGGATTAAGACTGTAAAAGACATGTTGAGGTGAGTTTAACAGGTGTCATTTGTTCATTAGCATAGCTAACGTTATTTAAACTAGCTGGCTAGCTGCTAAGGAGCTATTCTAATGCAGACATCCCACCTCTCCTGGAAGTTCCAGGAGTCTCCAGCAAATTGATGGTTCTACTCCCTGAAATGAGTTTTTGCAGGGTGGGATGTCTGCCTTTAACAACTGACTGTATGACAATCATCCCATGTTAAATGAATTCACATCCCTGCGCACTCTACTCCTCTCACCTGGAATGGAACCGAGTCATCCACAATTCCATGGATCTGCTGAAAGGGGTGGGGGGAAGGAGGACTCGAGAAAGGTAAGTTACAAGTTAGTCAGATGCTGCTATTTGTAGGAGGATTTTAAATTCATGTTTTATATACAACCGCCTTTCCTGCCTTTGAGTTGTTTGTTAACAATATCGGCAAATCTTTCTGAGAGTATTGACTGAAAACAACAGAGGATTTCCTACATACTGGCTCTTCAGAGCATCACTTCTAACATTACATCAAAGCATAGTGATTGTGTTGTAAACAAGCACAGCACTCAGTTTGGAAGCTGCCAGGTTTCAGGTGAACAGCCAGGTCTCTCTGTAGTAGAAGAGATGTTGGTTAAGCACAACCTCAAACATTCCCTCCCTCCTCCATCACCAACACATTGACTGCAAAGTGTGTTGTCTGTAAAATGCACGGTTCCCATGTCAATGCACCAACCCGGCAAGTTTATAGTCTTAGAGCACTACAGCATAGAGGCCGACCCGTTGACCCATCCAATGTATTCTGCCTAGTCCCAACTACCTGCACCTGGGCCATATCCCTCCATACCGATCCTATCCATGTACTTGTCCAAACTTGTCTTAAACCTTACAATTCATCCCGCATCCACCACATCTGCTGGTAGCTCATACCACACTCTCACTATCCTCTGAGTGAAGAGTTGTCCCCTCAGATATCCAGTCAAATACTTCACCTTTCATCCTTAACCTATGACCTCCAGTTCTAGTCTCAGCCAACCTCAGGGTAAATGCAAACAGGCTTTTTCTACTATCTATAGTATAGCCCTCACAATTTTGCGCACTTCTATCAAATCTCCCCTCATTCTCCTACCCACTGGGGAAAAATGTCCTAACATAGTCAACCTCTCCCTATAACTCAGGGTCTCAAGTCCCTTCTACATCCTTGCAAATTTTCTCTGCCCTCTTTCAATTTTATTGATGTCTTTTCTGTAGGAAGGTGACCAGAACTGTACACAATACTCCAAATTTGGCCTCACCAATGTCTTGTACAACTTCAACATAACATCCCAACTCCTGTATTCAGTACTCTGATTTGGCCAATGTGCCAAAAACTCTCTTTGCACGCCTATTTACCTGTGATGCAACTTTCAAGGAATTATGAATCAGTATTCCCAGTATTCCGATATTGCCATGATAACCTTCCCTTCAATGTCAACGAAACAAAAGAACTGTCATTGACTTCACTAAGGGGGAGGTGCACATGTCAAGGGGACGAGAGTTTCAAGTTCCTAGCAATAAACCTCACCTGTCATTGTCTAATCATGTACACACCATTGCCAAGAAAGCTCAGTGCCTCTACTTCCTCTGGAGTCTGAAGAAATTCAACACATCCCCATTGACACTCACCAATTTTTACCAATGCACTGTAAAAAACATCCCGTACTGATGCATTGTGCTTGGAACGGCAACCACTCCGCCTACGACCGCAAGAAACTGCAGAGAGTTGTGGACGCAGCTCAGCACATCACGGAAACCAGCCTCCCCTCCATAAAGTAGCCTCAGTAAAGCAGCCAGCAAAACCAAAGAGCACACTCACCCCCAACATGCTCTCTCCTCTTTCCTTCCATCAGCAAGAAAGGGCAATAAAAAGAAGTAAGCGGTAAGCAGTGCGGCCGGTATGGGAGTGACAGCGTTGGAGTAGTCAGGCTTTGGCTCAACAGGCTTGGGCAAGCATTGTCGGAGATTCTAAGTAAGTTTCTGCTTTTTTTTTCTGTTAGTACATAGTTAATGCACTGAGAATAGGTCCAGAGTTAGTGGTATGTTCCTCGTGAGATGTGAGAACTTTGGGAGACCTCCAGCCTGCCTGATAACTACTTCTGCACAGAGTGCAGTGAGCTGCAGCTCCTTAGAGAACATGTTAAGGAACTGGAGCTGCCGCTGGGTGCCCTTCGGCTCACATGGGGAAATGAGGAACTGATAGGTAGGAGCTACAGGGAGATAGTCGCCCCTAAGTTGCTGGAGGCAGGTACTTGGGTGACTGTCAGGAGAGGGAAAGGGAATGGGCACCTAAATGGGGAGAAAATTCAAAACTCAGAGGCGCAAAGTGACTTGGGAGTCCTGGTTGAGTCAGTGGTAAGGAGTGGTAAGTGATAAAGAATGCAATGTTGGCATTCATCTTGAGAGGGCTAGAATATTAAAAACAAGGATGTAATGCTGAGGCTTTATAAGGCACTGTTCAGATTGCACGTGGTGTTTTCAGAGCAGTTTTGGGTCCCTCATCTAAGACAGGATGTGTTGGCATTGGAGAGGGTCCAGAGGAGTTTCACAAGAATGATCCCAGTAATGGAAGTGTTGACATGATTTGTATTTGGCCCTAGGCCTGTACTCACTGGTGATTCGAAGAATGGGGGTGGGGTTCTCATTGAAAGCTATCGAATGTTGAATGGCCTCAACAGAGTGGATGAGGAGAGGATGTTTCCTATAGTGGGGGAGTCTAGGACCAGAGGGCACAACTTCAGAATAGAGTGACATCCATTTAGAAAAAGATGAGGAAAAATTTCTTTAGCCAGAGGGTGGTGAATCTGGAATTCAGTGCCACAAACAGCTGTGCAGGCAAAGTCATTGGGTATATTTTAAGTTGGAGGTTGATGGTTTCTTGTCTAATTAGGGCATCAAAGGTTATGGGAAGATGGCAGGAGAATGACATTGAGAGATAATAAATCAGCCATGATGGAATAGTGGAGCAGACTCAATGGGCCGAATTGCCTGGTTCTGCTCCTTGTGTTTTTTGGTCTTATATCCTACATTATGTTATTGATTTGCTTTGTACTGATGTGATGAAATCGTCCATTTGGATGCCATGCAAAGCACAGTTTTCCAGTGGGCAACACGCATTAAATACTGGAGGAACTCACAGCTCCTGATAAAGGGTTTAGCCAGAAACATCAGCTGTGCCTTTTCTGCCATGGATGCTACCTGACCTGCTGAGTTCCTCCAGCATTGTGTGTGCGTGTGTGTGTGTGTGTGTGTGTGTGTGTGTGTGTGTGTGTTGCTCTAGATTTCTAGCATCTGCAGAATCTCTTGTGTCTAAAGTTTTTTTGCTGTACCTCAATACCTGTGACAATAATAAACCAGTTTAACAATTTACACAATCCTAGCTCTTCTCACTTTGGAAATAGAAGGCTGGTACTTCACGTCTGGGTCTAAACCCTTGAACTGAGGTGGTATTTAGCCCTGAGAGTCTGTAGCGGTTTATCGGAGCATATTGCCATCAGTTCCAAGGCCAGCTAGCGAAAGCCAATAAGTTCCAGCCACTTTCAGCAAACACCCACACATCCATGAGTTTAAAAGAAGATGACTATTCCGCACCCTCCTAGTTTCATGGGCTCCGTTATGCTTTTCTTACTGAATCCCTCCCCTCTCACCCCTGAACATTCTATCATTCATAAATGGTAACTCTGAGAAGGTTACCCTCATTCTGTCAGATAAAGCCACACTCACTCAGTTGGAAATTGTTGTAACGTAATTGAAACAGACGACAAGTGAATTCCCTTATGAAATTGCAGCCACATTATATTTGAGGATGCAGTGTATTCTATTATTTATCATTTTTGTTTATTTAGAGATCCAGCACGGTAACAGGTCCTTCCATCCCAACAAACCCACGCAGCCCTTTTACATCCATGTGACCAATTAACCTTTGAACTCACACATTTTTGGAACATGGGAGGGAACAGGAGCACCCGGGGCAAACCCACTGGGTCACCGTGACAATGTACCAACTCCTCACAGACAGCGGTGGGAATTGGCCCCACTCAAGAAAAGAATATTCCCCTCAGCAGTGACAAGTGCCCATTTTACCTGAAAGCATGTGTCAGCCTTTGACCTGAGAGCTAGCAAGCGATCAGGAGCTTGCTGGTACTGTGTCGGAGGCAGGAGATTCAGCCCTGTTCTGTGCAAGGCTTTTATACATTATATTTATCTGCTCCACCCACTTGTTGCTCCCATAAATGGTCAGAAGCATTCCCTGAGCGTAAATAGAATGGAATGAGGAGGTGAGGCATTGACTTCAGAATGCCCTCGGGTTCAGGCAGAATTATAAAATACGGATTCTGATTAATTTTATTTATTACGTTACATCAAAACACCCAGTGAAATGTTTCATCTGCATCAGCAATCAACAGATGTGTTGGGAGCAGCCTGGAAGTGTCGCCACGTAATCCAGTGCCAACATAGCGTGCCCATGATGCTTGGCAGAACAACACAAACACAAGCCCAGTGTAAGCTTTTCGTAGTTCGGAGCATGTGCTTAAGGTTGGCAGAAGTTCAAAGTTCGAAAGTTCAAAGTATATTTATTATCAAGGTGCATTTCTCACCATGTGCCAACTGGAGATTCATTATCTTGAGGGCATTCATAGTCAATAGGAAAAAACACAACATAATCAGTGAAAAAACACCCACAACAGAGATGGAGCAACCAATGTGCAAAAAGCAACAAACTGCAAATACAAACAGAGAGGAAAAATAATGAGCAATAAGTATCTAGAACACGAGTTGTAGGGACCTTAAAGGTGAGTTCATAGGTTGTGAAGTCAGTTCAGTGTTGGCGTGAGTGAAATTATCCCCTCTCCTTGAAGATCCTGATGGTTGAGTGGTAATAAATGTTCTTGAACCTGGTGATGTGGGATTTGAGGCTCCTGCACCTCCTCCCGGATGGCAGCAGTGAGAAGAGAGCATAGCCTGGATGGTGTGGGTCCTTGATGATGGAGGCTGCTTTCCTGCACCAGTGCTTCTTATAAATGAAAGGTGGCCAGTTTCCCCTGAGATTGCCTGAGTTAATCCACCAGGTAACACTGAGAACATAAACCATAATATGTACTTCCTAGTGGCCAAGTGTTTTAATTCTGATTCCCATTCCTGCTCCGACATGTCAGTCCATGGCCACCTCTTGTGCCACAGTGAGGCCATCCTCAGGGTGGAAGAGTAACACCTTATATTCTGTTTGGGTGGCCTCCAATCTGATAGTGTGAATATTGATTTCTCCTTCACGTAAAAAGAATTTTCCCTCACCCTCCCCACTTTTTCTATTCCCGCCCCCCCCGGCCTCTTGCCTCTTCTCACCTGCCTATCATCTCCTGCAGTGCCCCTCCTCCTTCCCTTTCTCCTGTGGTCCACTCTCTTTTTCTATCAGGTTGCATCTTCTCCAGCCCTTTACCTTTCCTACTCACCTGGCTTCACCTATCACCTTCTAGCTAACCTGCTTCCCCTCCCCTCACCTTTTAATTCTGGCATCATCTCCTCCCTCCCCACTTCCTTTCCAGACCTGAAGAGGGGTCTCAGCCCAAAATATTGACTGTTCGTTAATTTTCATCGATGCTGCCTGAGTTCCTCCAGCATCTTGTGCGTGTTGCTATGTACATTGTTTCTCTCCCACTGGGGCGAGGTCGTGTGGTAATGTAATAAGGCACAAAGAAATGATGCATTTGGAATTCCGGCTGCACAGAAACCAGAATTGCAGAGAAGCACAGCACGGGAAACAAGCCCTTCAGCCCTTCGGTGTTGAGACCGAGTAGATGCACAGGTGTTGCCGCATGCTGCCTCGGCAGAGCTGGCCAAACTTTGAGGTGGGTTGCTCTGGAGAAGGTAACTCTGTCTCCCGCTGTAGGTCACTTCATTATTTTGGTGATATTGGCTCCAATGAGTGATGGCCCAGTGTTGAAGGCAGTTGATGGATCAAGGATCAACTTTATTCACCATATACTTTTAAGTGTATTTGGAATTTGTTGTGGGGTGTTTGTCAGGGTACGACATGCAGCAAAAAACAATATTCAATGGTTATAAAGGATTGTATAAAAATGAAGTTAAAGGTTTAAGTATGGATATGGAATAAAATGTGAAGAAATACATAAATAAGACTATAAGACATAGGAACAGGGTTAGGCCATTTGGCCCATCGAGTCTGCTCCGCCATTCTATCATGACTGATCCTTCTTTTTTCCCCCCCTCAGCCCCAATCCCTGGCCTTCTCCCCATAACCTTTGACACCGTGTCCAATCAAGAACCTATCAATCTCTGCCTTAAATACACCCAACAACCTGGTCTCCACAGCTGCCTGTGGTAACAAATTCCACAATTTCACCACCCTTTGGCTAAAGAAATCTCTCCGCATCTCTGTTTTGAAAGGGTGCCCCTCTATCCTGAGGCTGTGCCCTCTTGTCCTAGACTCCCTCACCATGGGAAACATCCTTTCCACATCTACTCTGTCTAACCCTTTCAACATTCAAAAGGTTTCAGTGAGATTCCCCCCCACCCATCCTTCTGAATTCCAGTGGGTACAGACCCAGAGCCATCAAACATTCCTCGTATGATAACCCTTTCGTTCCCAGAATCATCCTTGTGAACCTACTCTGAACCCTCTCCAATGCCAGAATATCTTTTCTTCGATAAGGAGCCCGAAACTGTACACAATACTCAAGGTGAGATCTCAGCATGGCTTTAAAAGCCTCAGCATCACATCCCTGCCTTTGTATTCTAAACCTCTTGAAATGAATGCTAACATTGTATTTGCCTTCCTCACCACCGACTCAACCAGCAAGTTAATCTTTAGGGTGTTCTGCATAAGGACTCCCAAGTTCCTTTGCATCTCAGATTTTTGGATTTTCTCCCCATTTGAAAATTCTCCACACATTTATTTCTACTACCAAAGTGCTTGACCATGCATTTTCCAATATTGTATTTCATTTGCCACTTTCTTGCCCATTCTCCTAATCTAAGTCCTTCTGCAACACTGGAACACTGTTTCCTCAACACTGCCTGTCCCTCCACCAATCTTCGTATTATCTGCAAACTTGGCAACAAACCCATCTATTCCATCATCTACATCATTGATATACAGCATAAAAAGAAGCAGTCCCAACACTGACCCGTGTGAAACACTACTAGTCACTGGCAGCCAACCAGACAAGGATCCTTTTATTCCTACCAATCAGCCAATACTCTAGTCATGCCAGTAACTTTCCTGTAATACCATGGATCCTAACTTGGTCAGTAGCCTTGTGTGGAACCTTGTCAAAAACCTTATGAAAGTCCAAAATATACAACATCCATTGCATTCCTTTATCTATCCTACTTGTAAACTCCTCAGAAAATTCCAGTAGGCAAGATTTTCCCTTAAGGAAACCATGCTGACTTCATCCTATTTTGTCCTGTGTCACCAAATATTCCATAACCTCATCCTTAACAATTGACTCCAACATCTTCCCACCCACTGAGGTCAGGCTAACTGGTCTATAATTTCCTTTCTGCTGCCTTCCTCCTTTCCTAAAGAGTGGAGTGACATTTGCATGTATTTACAATGTAAACAGTGTTATAAAAATCTGCTAGAAGTCTTGAGCAACACACACACACAATGCTGGAGGACTCAGGTCAGGTAGCACCCATGGAGGTAAACACACGATTGATATTTGGGCTGAACCCTTCATCAGGACCTGCTAAATTCCTCCTCTTGTGTGTTGCTCACCATGAAACTGTCACGCATGCCATACAAATGGAGGACTTCATCACATCAGTGCATTGAGGTAGTACAAGGGAAATCAGTAACAGAATGTAGAACATAAGGCTGTAAAACACGGGAGCAGAGTTAGGCCATTCCGCCCATCAAGTCTGATCTGCTATGCCATCATGGCTGATTTATTATCCCTCGCAACCATAATTCTTCTGCCTTCTTCCTGTATCCTTTGACATCTTTCCTAATCAGGAACCTATCAACCTCTGCTTTAAATGTGCCATATGACTTGGCCTCCACAGCAATCTATAGCAATGAATTCTACAGATTCACCACCGTCTGGCTAATAAAAAAAATCCTCCTCATTTCTGTTCTAAAGAATTGTCCTTGTATTCTGAGACTGTGCTCTCTGTTCGTAGACTCCCCCACTATTGGAAACATCTGCACATCCACTCTATCTAGACCTTTCATTATTTGATAGGTTTCAATGAAATCCACCCCCTCCCCCCCCCATCTAAGCTGCACAGATGTTGCCTGATCTGCTTTGTGTATTGCTCAAGGTGATATTAGTTCTGTGGTGGTTTCTGTACTATCCTTGTACCCTCTGAAACCAGACCAGTGTAACTTCCTCTAGTGAGCTGATTACAGCAACAAGGTGAAAATCATCTGTTACGTGACCTGGAAAATAAGCTCTGACACTGAATGTGAAAGTGAATACACAAAAGTCAATTACCAAGACGAGCATCTGTGATTATTTGTTGCAAGAAGTGGCAAGTACAGTTAGAACATTTGGATTCCATTCTTCCTATGTTTAATCTCCAGGGTTTATAAACTGAAGCACAAATTTATTTGAGTTTTGGCCAATTTACAAGGATAAACTAGGCTGAGCTACAAGTTATTCAGTGGTGGAAATTGCTTCAATATTACAACTAAGCCTGCGCCAATTTGTGGTCCAAGGCCCCTTCCTTTCCATGGTTTTATTTGGTTCCAGTTGGCCCTCCCAGAGGTGCTCAGTGGGAGTTGCAGGCAGATGTCCATAGTTACATGCTTACGAGCTGCATTAATGGCGAGCTACACAAGTGGGTACGTCCCTCATCTGTCTTCATTAAGGTTGTTGTAGATTCTAACTGAGCTTCATCATCAGGCTACCTCAGGAAGACCAGAAACACAGCAGCAATCTCCCTGAGGTTTGAATCAGGATCAGCTTTATCATCACTGACGTAGGTCGTGAAATTTGTCAGTTTGTGGCTGCAGTACAGTGCAATACATAAAATGCACTACAAGTCTACACTATAAAATTTAAAAAGTAGTGCAAAAATAGTGAGGTGGCATTTATGGGATCATTAACCATTCAGAAATTCGATGGTGGAGGGGAAGAAACTGTTCCCAAGACATTTGTGTGTGTGTGAGAAGCAGTTCCCAAAACGTTGAGTGTGGGATGTTTGGTCAATCTTCCTGATTAGTTACAGCAGGTTATGAAATGGACGTGTTTCAGTTTCTGTTTGTGATGGGACCACATGAATTTAAGCTTGCAATAACCAATTATCAGCTTTCAACGGAATTCGGAGCCTGTACATCTTGAAAGACACAGAACATCCTGGCATGACCAAGACAGCCAGCAGCACATTAGCTAGGGCACTGACGCAGTCCAGAGGAATTCTGCCATTTTAAAACTAGCTCTCTGTGCCCTGTGCATACTTGCTTAGGTACATCCATTGTCAAACATCAAAGTAATCATTTCAAGGTGGAATCATTTCTTTAAATAACACAGGGAGCAAGTGTGAGCGTGTTGGAGAAGTGGGATAATGTTAGAACCTGTTCCAGCAAAGGGGAGTGGCGATGAGCGGAGAGTTTATAGGGTGGATCACAAAAACTCACCAGGTTTGAAGTGTATCTCAGCTCCTCTCCCAATAGCTCAATTGTACCATAAATCTTGGTCTACAGTCAGATTGTTTGATGTTCCGGTGAGATAGACTGCAATCAGGTGATAGTGGGAGTTGCTGGTGAGGTCTACAAACACTTAACGAATATTTGACTTTTTATCTCTTGGGGGCTGCTGAGCTTCGTGTCTCTGGGCTGCTTAAGGACGCACACGGCGCTTCTCCCATACGCGCTCTGATCGGTGCAGATAACGCCAGCATTTTCAGCGGTGCGTGTGGCTAGAAGTTCTTTGTGAATAATGAGAGAGCTGGAACAGCTCTTGTATGTTAATTAACGAGGTATCACTTCACATTAATTAGAAATAACACCATTCAAGACTTCTGTCACCTTCCTGCGCCGCATTTGATGGAAGGTCACAGCTAATTCAGAATAAAGGCGAACACTTGGAAATCTTGGGTTTCTTGTTGAATTTATCACTTCTAGGTGCGGTGGGCTTCGGTCTTCAGCATTCCTTGTTCCCCAGTTTCTCTGTGCTTCCCTGACACAGAGCCTCCACCGGGAAAACCATCCTGAGGGAACATTTCTGACGCAACGGGAGGTTATTCGGCGTGAGAAATGTTGAGAAAGATTTAAAGGGGAACTGGGAGGCACCTTTTCATACAGAGGTTAGTCCATACGTGAAACAAATTGCCACACGGAGTACCAGAGGCAGGTGCAAAGGTGCTTGAAAGGCATTTTAGACAGCTACATGGACTAGATGGGCCAAATGCAGGCAACTGGGCTGGGACTAGTTTTGACGGGAGGCGTTTGCCTTTATCATGCCAGTAGAGGAGACGTGTCGGTTTCCTTCTCCCAATCACGAAAGCTAAGAGGGAATATCAGGCTGCTGATGTCCTGGGTAAAGTGAAGCCAAAGCGACAGCCTTGCCTCGCTGGCCATAGCAACTTCCCGCCAAGACAAGGTCAGGAATGTCATTGAACGCAGCAGGCCAGGCAGCATCTCTAGGAAGAGGTACAGTCGACGTTTCAGGCCGAGACCCTTCATCAGGACTAACCGAAGGAAGAGCTAGTAAGAGATTTGAAAGGGGGAGGGGGAGGGGGAGGGGGAGGGGGAGGGGGAGATCCAAAATGATAGGAGAAGACAGGAGGGGGAGGGATGGAGCCAAGAGCTGGAAAGTTGATTGGCAAAAGGTATTTGAGAGGATCATGGGATGGGAGGCCCAGGGAGAAGGAAAAGGGGGAGAGGGAAGCCCAGAGGATGGGCAAGGAGTATAGTGGGAGAGACAGAGAGAGAAAAAAATTAATGATAATAATAATAATAATAAACAAATAAATAACGGATGAAGGCTTCCCCCTCCCCCTTTCTTTCTCCCTAGGCCTTCCGTCCCATGATCCTCTCCCTTCTCCAGCCTTGTATCCCTTTTGCCGATCACCTGTCCAGCTCTTGGCTCCATCCCTCCCCCTCCTGTCTTCTCCTATCATTTCAGATCTCCCCTCCCCCTCCCACTTTCAAATCTCTTACTGTCTTTTCTTTCAGTTAGTCCTGACGAAGGGTCTCGGCCTGAAACGTCGACTGTACCTCTTCCTAGAGATGCTGCCTGGCCTGCTGCGTTCACCAGCAACTTTGATGTGTGTTGCTTGAAATTCCAGCATCTGCAGATTTCCTCGTGTTGGCGTTCAGGAATGTCATCATGGGAATTGGGGCGAAAAGCTGGGGGTCGGGGAGATATGGTGAGCTGGTGAGCTGCAGAGCTGCAGGTAAGCTTCAGAGCTGAATATTGCCAAAGCTGAAATCAGAAAACACAAAATATTGGTTTTTGGCTCCAGCTAGATGGAGAGCAGTGAAACAGATTAGATTTTTTTTTGGATGAAGGGTCTTCCCTCTGCAGGTCAGCTGGAGCTACTCTGACCTCTGAATCTACAGGGTCAGAATCAGATCCTGGTTCAATGCCACTTTGTTTCGTGGCAGCAGTACAGTGCAAGATGTAAAAATAGCTTTAAGTTGCAGATAGATGGAGACATAGGTAGAGTGCGCTAAAGAGGAATAGTGAGGTAGTGTTCATGAACTGGTCAGAAATCTGACAGCAGACGGGAAGAAGCTGTTCCTAAAATATGGAGTGTGGGCCTTCAGACTCCAGCACCTCCTTCCTGATGGCAGCAATACAGAGGGCATGTATCAACTGGCAAGGCTCCTTAATAATGGATGCCACCTTCTTGATGCACCACCCTTTGAAGGTGTCCTGGATGGCAGGGAATTTTGTGTCCATGATGGAGCTGGTGAAGTCTACAGCCCTCTGCAGCTTCTTTTGATCCTGCACATTGGAGTTTCTGTACCAGACAGTGACGCAACAAGTCAAAGTGCACTCCACTGTACATCTGAAAAAAAATTCCAGAGGATTTGGTGACATTCAGATCACTGTGATGGACAGTGACCTGTAGGCTGTTGATCTTTGGAGGGGTTACTGCATTATCATGGGTGCCTTCATCTGGAAGTGATGCTGAGCTGAGACACCACCTGTGAAAGATATTGGATATGGCCCAGTCCCGCACGGGTAAAACCCTCCCCACCATCGAACACTTCCACGAGGGCTGTCGTAGGAAAGCAGCATCCATCACCAGGGACACCACCACCAAGACCATGCTCTCTTCTCCCTGCTGCCATTGGGAAGAAGGTACAGGAGCTCAGGAGTCACGCCACCAGGTTCGGGAACAATTATTACCCCTCAACCATCAGGCTCTTGAAACAAAGAGGATAACTTGAAATATTCATTGAAATATTCCACAACCTATGGACTCACTTTCAAGGGCTCTTCATCTCATGTTCTCAATATTTATTGCTCATTTATTTATTATTTATTTTTTCTTTTATATTTTCACAGTTTTTCGTCTTTTGCATACTGGTTGTCTGCCCTGTTGGGTGCAGTCTTTCATTAATTCTATCATGGTTATTGCATTATTGAGTATGTCCACAAGAAAACGAATCTCGGGGTTGTATATGGTGACACATGCAGTATGTACATTGATAATACGTTTACTTTTGAACTTTGAATAGGAAGATAGTCATCCACAATGGCTTGAACTTCATGTAGTCATCAATCAATGTCACTTAAAAACAATACAGTCTGCTGGAGCTTCCTGCATTTGAGTTAGCTCCCTGTGTTTAAAAATTCACAACATTTCCAAAGATCATCAAAACCATAAGATACAGCAGGTAATTTAGGCCATTTAGCCCATTGTATCTGCTCCACCATTCCAGCATGGCTGATTTTGTTTTGTTCTCTCTTGACACCATTCTCCAGCACCTTCCTGTAACACTTAATCCCTTTACCAATCTGGACTTCTACCTTAAATACACCCAATATCTAGGCTTCCACAGCCTCCCATAGTAACAAATTCCACAGATTCACCACCCTCTGGCTGAAGAAATTCCTCCTCATCTCTGTTCCAAAGGAACATCCCTTTATTCTGAGTTGATGCCCTTGGATCCTGGACTCTCCCTACCAATAGAAACATCCTCTCCATATCCGTACAATCCAGGCCGTTCAGTTTCCGATAGGAACATCCTCTCCATATCCGTACAATCCAGGCCATTCAGTATCCGATAGAAACATCCTCTCCATATCCATACAATCCAGGCCATTCAGTATCCAATAGGTTTCAAATAGATCCTCCCTTAGCATTTTGAATTCCCTCGAGTACGGGTCCAGAGACACGAAATTCTCCTCATACATTAGCCCTTTCATTTCTGGGCTCATTCCTGTGTACCTCTTGTGGACCCTCTCAAAAGCCTGCTCATTTTTCCTTCAGTAAGGGGCCCAAAATTGTTCATAATATTCCAAAAGCGGTCTGACCAATGCCTTATAAAGCCACAGAAGTGTTGTTGCCTAATAATCTTTCAACTCTAGTTGGACTCTCATGTAGAGAAAAGCCATTGACGTGGATGACCCAAGGTTGCTTCAGCCATATTGATCTATAACAGGAAAGGGACAATATCAACAGGAGGGAAAAATAGGAAAATTAAAAAAATAAATTTTAAACAAAAATTTTAACAGAAAAGCAAGTCTACCAGCACTAAAAAGTAACAAAGCCTGTTCCAAAGTAAAGAAAGAGGAGGCTCACTTGCAGTGGCATTTGTTTGATTTGTGTCTTGGGACTTTGCCTGGAAGCAAATCCAGATTCCATTCATCTGCGATCCAAGCACAACAAGTGCTGGTGTGTGGGGATGTAGCGCTCGGCGCCTTGAGCTCTGAGCCTGGTTTCCTGGCAGTGAGCTTAATCCAAAGTCTTCAGTTGCCGCCTGTGAAGGATCGACCGAGGAGCTATCCATCAGCGTTAAGCGTTGAACCAAGACCACATCTACTCTCGCGTGTGAACACACAATATTCTAATGGTGAGATGGTCCAGATTCAGATCCATTTATTTATCACGTGTACAGTGAAATGCGTCCTGTGCGTTAACAACCGCTACAGCCTAACGCTGTGATGTGTGCAAGTGACCCGCCACACATTCTGGCGCCAACATAGTATGCCCCGCAATGCTTAGCAGAGCAACACAGAACACATCACAACAAAGCAAGACAGGACATACCAAGTGACAAAGCAGCAACAGCAAGCCAAGCCCTGCACCTCCCTCCCTCCGTTCCACCCATACACACACACACATACAGTCCTCCTCCTCCATAACAGGCTGTCACCGGCTTCCAGTGAACTCATGGATTCGCAGACGTTGGTCTTTGACTTCCCCAGTTGAACTGCAGACCCAGGCTTCTATCACCAGTATCGACCCCAGGATTCGCTGATGACATGAATGGGAACCCCAAACACTAGCGCTCGAATTTCGGTCTCACCAACCTAGGAAGTCTCTGGCCCTCGTGCCTCCTGCCGGCAGAGAACTCTGAGTGCAGAACCCGCCAACGGCTGGCTGACCTGGGCAACCACTAGACTTCATCTCGCTGGTCTGCCAGCATAACATCTGATCACGGGTGTACCAAGTCCGTGTTGCTGACCTTCGAATGCGGAGTGAAGGCCTAGACTCCTGCCTTGCCTCTGATTCCCCCACTTCCAGCCCTTCGAGCTGCGCCGCCCAGCAATACTCTGATTTAATCCTAGTTTAACCACAGGACAAAATGCAATGACTAATTAATCTACCAACCTTTTGGAATGTGGGAGGAAACCGGAGCACCCGGAGGAAATCCATGCGGTCACAGGGAGAATGTACAAACACCTACAGGCCGTGACAGGAATTGAACCAGGATTACTGGTACTGGAAAGCATTGCGCCATCCATGTCCCCTACCTTGTCCCTCAGCCCTAATCTGACCTCTGACTCCCATCTCTATCCCCAAAACCATCACAACGAACCTAAATGAAACAACTAAGTGCGAGTCATGACCTCAACAGAGACCGCAGCTCTGCGCCATCTTGACCAGAAGGCGCTGGCAGATATTTATTGCTTGACCAACAACATGAATGTAGCTCACATCAAAGTTGCTAGTGAATGCAGCAGGCCAGGCAGCATCTCTAGGAAGAGGTACAGTCGACGTTTCGGGCAGAGACCCTTCCCCAAATGTTGACTGTACCTCTTCCTAGAGATGCTGCCTGGCCTGCTGCGTTCACCAGGAACTCTTATGTGTGTTGCTTGAAATTCCAGCATCTGCAGATTTCCTCATGAATGTAGCTCAAGAGTTTTTTTGAAGCATTTGTGTCAATGTTCAAAGTAAATTTATGATCAAAGTACATATACATTACCATATACGGGAGGAGAAGATGGCGGCGCGACGCAGCACGCGCAGCTCTCCGGTGAAATGATATTGTATCTGTTAAATAGGGGCTGTGGACAATTCTGATTTGATGGAGACAGACGTGAGAAGCGTAGAGGAACATCTGGAGAAATTTCTGAAATGCCCATTTCACTGCCGCTGCAACTGTGCGATTGAGAATCTCCGCAGGGCAGGCCCCAAAATCCCTGGCTTTGCCTGCTGCTGGCTACCGAGGCTGGGGTTGAAGCGTTCGGCAGAGATGGCGCTCGGTACTCGCTGTCGGAGGGCTGATCGGAGCTCGAAGTTTTCGGACGACTCAGAGTCAGACTGTGGTCGGGCATGGCAGGGAGAGTTTTCTTCCTTCTCCCGTCTGTGTGAGATGTGGGACTTTCGAGAGACTTTGAACTTTTTTGCTGTGGTCTGTTCTTCATCAAGTTATGGTATTGTTGCACTGTTGTAACTATATGTTATAATTATGCTTTTTTGTTAGCTTTTCAGTCTTGGTCTGTCGTGTGTTTCTGTGATATCACACCAGAGGAATATTGCATGCATTACTAAATGACAATAAAAGAGGACTGCGTGTCCTCATAATCTAATCTAATATACTACCCTGAGATTCATTTTCTTGCAGGCATTCACGGTAGATACAAAGAAATGCAATAGAATCAACGAAAAACTACTCATGAGCACTGACAAACAACCAACATGCAAGTGAAAGACAAACTCTGTAAATACAAAAAAAAGTAATAATTAATGAATAATGTTGAGAACATGAGTTGTAGACGAGCCCTTGAAAGTGAGTCTATAGGTTGTGAGATTAGTGCATTATTGTGTGTGAAGTTATCCACATTGGTTCAGGAGTCTGATGGTTGAAGCAATGTACCTCTGTGATAATTACTGCACTGGTATATTCACCTACAAGCCTCAGGAATGTGTCATCACAGGAATGTTTTAACCAGACACTTGGCTAATATTTCCTGACTAACTGCAAAACTAGCATTAACGAGAACACAGTACAAATATAAGTGGCTTTGTCATTTGGGAAATTGCATGCCAGGAGTGTTAACTTCGGGAGTGGATTATAATGTGCAAGCACAGTGCTGGTCCAAAGTGAGCATCTGTTCTACTTGGCGAATGCTTACTGCCGTTTGCAGCCCTAATAAGGTACTGATGATGGTTCGGGTTGCGTGCTGAACAGAAACGAATGGCTAATTAGATGGAAAAGCCTTCACATTGAGGTGACACAAAATGTTTAGCCTACGATGATGACTAAGTGTGAATGGGTGAGAGACAGCAGGAAGAGCAAAGAGCTGTGAGAAATCGAAAACACCGAGGTGAGAACGAGAGCATCGAAGGTTACTTGTGGTAACCGCAGGATCCACATAGCAACCTCGTGTGGCTGATGGAGGAGTCGTCATGGTTGTGGTACAGGAGGTTGCTTTAACATATGAGGAGCATTTGAGGGCTCTGGGCCTGAACTCCCTGAGGGGGAATCTCATTGAAACCTACCTAATATTGAAAGCATTAAATAGAGAGGATGTTTCCTTCAGTGGGGGAGTCTTAAGACCAGAGGGCACAGGTTCAGAATACAAGGACATCCCTTTAGAACAGAAATGAGGAGGAATTTCTTTTTCCTGTGGAATGCATTGCCACAGACAGCTGTGGAGGCCGTCATTGAGTATATTTGAAACAGAGGGTGATGACTTCTTGATTAGTAAGAGCGCAAACATTGCGGGGGAGAAGGCAGGGGAATAAGGTTGAGAGGGAAAATAAATCAACCATGACCAAATGGAAGAGCAGACCCGATGGGTCAAAAAACCTAATTCTGCTCCTATGTCCTTTGGTAACATGATGATGTGGAAGATCAACCAACTAACTAGGATCAGACAGAAGATATAAACGGGTTATTGTTTGGTTTTCAAGAGGTGATATCTTGGGGGTCAAGATATCAGGAGTCAGTCTGTTACTGAGGTCCCAGATTGTGGCTTGTGTAATTGCCTTGGATGAAGACACTGAAGGAATGGCTGCTAAGTCTGCTGCATAAATTTCCACAGATGTACTGTGGAGAGCATCACTGTCTGGAACGGAGGGGCCACTGCACAGGGAGGTAAAAAGCTGCAGAGGGTTGTAATCTTACCCATCTCCATCATGGGCAGTAGCCACCCCACCATAGGGGACACCTTCAAAAGGTTGTGCCTCCAGAAGTCAAGTCAAGTCAAATTTATTTATAAAGCACATTTAAAAACAACCCTTGTTGACCAAAGTGCTGTACAAACCATAACAGGTAGCTAAAATCACAAGTACAAGAAACACAGATATAAACAAGGCACACAGCTTATAGGCACAAAATAAACAACTCATGGACCTAATCACAAGCCAAAAATCAGCCACATCAGGAAGATTCAAACGCTAGTGAATAAAGGTAAGTTTTGAGCCAGGACTTAAAAGAGTCAATGGAGGGGGCAGATCTGATAGGGAGGGGAATGCTGTTCCACAGTCTAGGGGCTACAACTGCAAGGGTGCGGTCACCCCTGAACGTAAATTTAGATCGTGGGACAGCCAGGAGCCCCAAGTCAGCCAACCTGAAGGACCTGGAAGTAGAATAAGGGGTTAGAAGGTCTGCGATATAGGAGGGGGCCAGCCCATGTAGGGCTTTATAAATAGACAGGAGAACCTTAAAATCAATTCTAAACTGTACTGGTAGCCAGTGGAGAGAGGCCAGGATAGAAGTAATATGGTCCCTCTTCCAGGCACCTGTCAGGAGCCTGGCTGCGGCATTCTGGACCAGTTGCAGGCGTGACAGGGACGACTGACTAATCCCAGTATACAGGGAGTTGGAGTAGTCCAAGCGGGAGGATACAAGGGTGTGGATGACTTTCTTGAGATCTTTGAAAGAGAAAAACGACTTGATTTCCAGAAGGTGACATCCATCTTTAAGGATCCTCACCACCCAGGACACTCTCTCTTTTCTATCTGGAATATGGTCTCCTGAATAAAGCAAAGGTATCAATTCATTGGGAACAACTTGGAAAAGATTTACTCCAGCAGGTTTATGAAGAGATTAATGGAGATTAGCATTATTGGTCCCTTGTGCATACAATGGAATGCGTTGTTTGGGTCAATGACCAACAAGGCCCAAGGATGTGCTGGAAGCAGCCCACATGTGTCGCTATGTTTCTGGCACCAACATAGCATGCCTGAAATGTACTACACGGAACCCGTACATCTTTGGGATATGAGAGGAAACCCACGTGGTCTTGGGGAGAATGTATAAACTCCGATCACCTGTGCTATAATGCAGATCCCTGTGTATCCATATCTCTATCCCACATCATTCAATGTGCAAAGCTTCTCAGCAGTATGCATTAGAAAACAGTAAATTATAGCTGCAGATTTAAAAAAATATAGGACTACTTAATGCATAGTGCAAACTGAGAAGAGTCTGTGACTAAAGGACAAAAGAGGAACATGCTAGGCTTGCATGGACCGCAGTTCAGAATAGTGGGAAGAGGCTTGATTGATGTTGAGTGAAAGGCCCGTCCTTTGGTGAACAAGTCAAGGGTGACTTGAGCGTGGCCTCTGAGTGCTCTCAGACGCTGGCACTGTTTGCATTCTGCAGGCTGATGAACAACGCTGGGTAAACTTGGGCTCTGGAGTGGAGGTGATGTCGGTCGTACTGCTTCTCATTTGCCTTGAAGATTAGTCAGCTCCGATGGGCCATTGCAGTGAGGGAAGTGTGGGGGAGCGATTCACCCACTCACTTTCGAGGACTCTACAACTCATGATTTCAGTATTTATTTGTATATCTATTTAATTTTTTTTGCATTTGCAGTTTGTCTTTTGCACATTGGGTGCTTTTCAATCTTTGTGTAGTTTTTCATTGATTCTGTTACGTTTCTTTGATCTATTGCAAATGCCTGCAAGAAAATAAATCTCAAGGTTGCATATGGTGACATGTATGTACTTTGTAAGTACGTGGAAACACATTGAGATAAATTTACTTTGAACTTTGTTTTGGAGCTGTTGGTGTAGACTGTGGCTTGTGTTGTCATCATCCAGCGAATGTGGCTTGGAGAAGGTTTTCTGGAAGCAGCTACAGTACATTTGCTTCATTGTCCTGGAGCAGTCCAAGGGTTTTTTTGTGTGAGATCAGATGCAGGTTAAATAGCTGGTGGGCTGTCACTGCCTCAGGGTTGGCTACTAATGGGAGGGTTTCAATTCAAAGTGGGTGGAGTACTGCAGATGTGCTGCATTAATTCAAGGATCCCTTTGTGTTCAGGTACCCATTATGTGGCCAATACCTGAATGATTATACCCTCATTTATCTCCGTAGTTGATTCCAGATTTTCTGCTGCCTATACAGCTGTTCTGACTGAAAAGCCATGACTTAATAATAGTAAATTCAAACATGTGTTGCAAATTAAAGTTCCTTTCCTACACTAAAACCATAAATACCAACACCAAACAGGAAGTTCTGAAGAAAAGCAGAGGTTCTCTCCCTAGCACCTTGGACAATATTTACCCATGAACTGTCCTTGCTAAAACAGCAAACATTCTCACACTGGTAGCCTTATGCACAAAATACTGGAGGAATTCAGCAGGTCAGGCAGCATCTCTGGAAATGAATAAACAGTTGACGTTTCAGGGAAAAGACCCTTCTTCAGGACTGGAAAGGAAGTGGGGGGGAGACTCCAGAATAAAATAACAGATGGAAGGAGGATAGACAGAAGGTGATAGGTGAAGCCAGGTGGGTGGGAAAGATAAAGGGCTGGAGAAAGAGGAATCTAATAGGAGTCTGATAGGAATCGGACAGAATCTGGTGTGTATGGGCACAAGATGACTGCTGCTTTCCTTCCACTGAAACAGTGACTTCTTCAAAGAGAAGATCAAGTTCATTATCACTGATACTGTTGTGAAGTTTTGTTGTTGTGGGGCAGCAGTACCGTGCAAGACGTAAAAATCAGGGTGACTTATAAATAAATGAGGAGTGCAAAAGGGGGAATTGGCGAGGTAGTGTTCATGGTTTCATGGACCGCTCAGAAATCTGATGGTGGAGGGGAAGAATTGAGTGTGGGACTTCAGCCCCTTGTACCTCCTCGCTGATGCTAGTAATGAGATGAGGGCACATCCCGGATGGGGAGGGTCCTGAAGGATACGTGCCGCCTTCTTGAGCCACCGCCCTTTGAAGACCTCTTCACGGCGGGGAGGTTTGTGACCGTGATGGAATTGGCTGAGGCTACAACCTCCTACAGTGTTTTTCACTCCTGCACGCTGCAGCCTCCATACCCGACCCGACACAACCAGTCAGAATGCTCTCCACCATACATCTGTAGAAATTTTCAGCAGCCTTTGCTGACGTACATAATCTCTTCCGGCTCCTGACGAAGTAGAGCCATCGTCAGTGTGTTGCACCCAGGATAGCCAGAGTGGAGCATTACGGAGACAGAGCACAGAAACAAGTCCTTCAGCCTACCAACCCCATGCCAGCTATCAACCACCCATCCGGCATGAATCCTGCTGTATTCTCCCCAGACTCCTCCTCCAATTCTCTCGCTCACCTACACTCTAGTTACAATTCTAATGACCTTTTAACCTATTGACCTGTTCGTCCTTGAAGTGTCAAAGGAAACCCACCCAGTCCCAAGGCAAACTTGACAACCCCATTTAGACAGCACCCAAGGGGCAGGAGTGCTCTGAGATATCCTTCGATTCAGAGAGGTGCTATATAAATGCAAGTCTTTTTTTTGTTCCAACCCCAACATACTTGTACAGAAGCTTCATTATAAAGTGCTCCTGTAGCCGCAAAGCTCGTCTTTTTCCAAAGAAGTTGATTGCAGGGCAGGACGTCATTGTGACTTCGATCCAGGGATGAAAGCTTTCGCTGTGTATAAATGCAAAGCTCAGTAAAGCAGAACTGAATCAAAACTGGACTTCGTCAGAGAGGTTTTATGAGCGGGCTTAACCTGTCGCACAGGGGTTAACAGGAAGGCCACTGCAGTTGAGGGCTTTTGTCTTTGTTTATGGGAGTGGGTGAAGGAGGTAGGAGAGGGCTTCGGGTCCTCAACAAATAGGGGGAACTAATATATATTCATTGCTAGTCACAAGCAGCAGACCCAGGGAAGCACTTTGCCGAGTTGGTGATCTAAACTTGCAGTGAACTAAGACGAAATGTCAAAGTCAGTACCCATTGATGTGGAAATGTGTCTTGTCCTTCTGCATAAAGACTTGCTATTCGGCAGGAAGTAAAATGTCTTCGCTGACTGGTGTGAGTGTAATATATGGGAGAATAATTGTAGTCAGGCAATTGATCTTCTGGCAAGGAGGTGCTTTAAAAAGTGGCAGGTTTTGTGATGCAGCCTAGTAAAGAGCTATGGTACTGACAGCTCATAAATCTGTTGGGCTTTCTTCCACCCTGACCACTGAATTGTAAAAGAGTCCATTTTATAATAATATATATATTTAATTAATGGCCTATTTCTCACAGTTAGGGAGGTTTTGCTGCTGGTTACTAGGCACTTTAATGAAGTGGTAGAGGGCCACGCCCATTTCCTCTCTGTCACACTCCTCACCGAAAATGCCACTGTTGTTGTTTGTGCTTTTCCGACCAGTACCTTCCTCACCTGCCCTTGTCAGAGTGGAAGCAGGGGCCTGACCCCAAGATTAATTGAGACTCTGCATTATAAATTGGAGATAAGCTGTAATCTGCTAACACAGACGTTCGATAGACCGCTCAGCACGTTAGGAACAGCTTCGTCCCTCCGCCATCAGATTTCTGAATGGCACATGAACACTACAGTTATGTTTTGCAACTCCCAAAACATAAAATGAATCAAAAGAAAAACACAGACCCAGGAGATGTATGTCTACTTTTTTTTAGTTTAGTAAGGTGCACACTGATGACATGGTGGCGTAATGACGTATGCCATTCCCATACTTTTACATATAACCCGTAATATAAACCTAATGCGAGGTGTGATCTGTGTTTAGACAATTTAATCGCTGGCACAGATCAGAGGTGAGAGCCAATTTTGCTCACTCTTCGTGATGGTCACTCCTCTCTCCATGGCGCTGAGGCCATGAAGACTGCCCCAGCTGTTGTGTGTCGTTTCTGCTAATATGATGAACTGATAAGCGAGGCTTTGGGCTGGCTCCAGAGTTCGGCTCTGAGGGCTCCATTTGGTTCAGAATGCTGTTGCTCGCTTCAATTGTTTGCATGAGTTGTGTTTTTTTCCCCTTCCTCTTGGGCATCAAGCGTTGGTCTTTTATTTTTTTCTTTAACTGGGTTCTTTCAGGTTTCTTTGTTTTGTAAGCAAACAGATCTCGAGGTTGTCTAACTTATACATTCTTTGGTAATAAGTGTTTGAATCTTTAATTAGTTAAACAAAGAATTAAAGATTCAAACAATATATTTACAATATTACTCAAATAATATGGAAATATTAAATACACAACTACCTCATTATTTCCACTTTTTTGCACTTAGTTTTTAATATTTTTATTGTAACTTATAATAATGCTTTTTTTAGTGTATTGCACTGTAATGCTGCCACAAACCAACAAAATTCATAACATACACGTGACATTTCCAGCCTACAAAAAGTGATGGATATAGCCTAGCCCATCACGAGAAAAGCCCTCCCCACCATTGAGCACGTCGGCATGGGGCTCTGCTGCAAGAAGTCAGGTCACTCATCAAGGACCCCCTCCGACCAGGCCATGCTCTCCTCTCACTGCTGCCATCAGGAGTGCAGATACAGGAGCCTTAGGTCCCAGCCACATCACCTGGTTCAGGAACAGTTATAACCCATCAGCCATCAGGCAACTCGATCAGCGTGGATAACTTCACTCACCACAACAACGAACTGATTCCACAGCCTATGGACTCTCTTACAATGACACTTCAACTCATGTTCTTAGTATTTATTTATTTATGTGCTTGCCCAGTTTGTGATCCTGATGAGGGGTCTCGGTCCAAAATGTTATCTGTAAACTCTTTTCCATAGATGCTGCTGAGTTCCTCCAGCATTTTGTGTGTGCTGTTCAGCCCCGTTTGTCTACCTTGGCACACTGATTGCTTGTCAGTCTTTGTGTGTAGTTTTTCATTGGTTCTATTGTGTTTCTTTGTTCTACTGTGAATGTCTGCAAGCAAGAAATATCTCAGGGTAGTACGTGGTGACATAAATATAGAGTCATGGAGTCGTACAACACTACTGCACAGAAATGGGCCCTTCGGCCCATCTAGTCTATGCCAAGATCTCACACACTGACATATGGTTGTTCAGGCCTGGAGAACTCCAGTGTGCTATATGTTACTATCGGTTTATTATTACCACATGTGCCATGATACAATGAAAAGTTTGTCTTGCACTCTGTTCATACAGATCAAATCATTGCACAGAGCACTGAGGTAGAACAGGGGAAAGCAATAGACAAATATAACAAAGGTCAGTGGTGTTGTGAGTAGTACGGAAGGTTGTTCTAGGTGGCAATGGAACATTAACAGCATGCAAAGCTGGGCTGTGAAGTGGCAGATGGAGTTCAATCCGGTAACGCGTGAAGTGGTACATTTCAGAAGATCAAATTTGATGGCAGGATTCTTAGCAGTGTGGAGGAACAGAGGAATCTTGGAATTCAAGTACGTAGATGCCTCAAAATTGTCGGTCAAGGTGACAAGGTGGTTAAGAAAGCATATGGCATAATGGCCTTTGTAAATCGGTGCAATGTGTTCAAGAACTGCAAGGTAACATTGCAACTCTACTAAATTCTGGTTAGACCACACCTGGGATATTGTGTTCAGTGTTGATCACCTCATTATAGGAAGAATGTATAAGCTTTAGAGATGGTGCAGAAGAGATTCATCAGGGTGCTGCCTGGATTGGAGAACACGTATTATCAGGGAAGGTTAGGTGAGCTAGGGCTTTTCTCTCTGGAGCGAAGGAGACTGATAGATGTGTATAAGATTATAAGAGGTATAGATAGAGTGGACAGCCAACACCTTTTCCCCAATGTGGCGATGGCAAAGGGACATAATTTTCAAGCGATTGGAGGATAGTATGGGGGGGAGCGGGAATGAGAAAGGTAAGTTTTTTACACAGAGAGTGGTGAGTGCATGGAACACACTGTGGGGGTGGTGATGCAGGCACGTACGTTAGGGACATTTAGGAAACTCTTAGATAGGCACATGGGTGATAGAACAATGGAGGGCTATGTATGAGGGAAGGGTTAGATTCATCTTGGAGTAGATTAAAAGGTTGGCACAATATTGAAGGCCGAAGGGCCTGTACTGTTCTATGTTCTCATAACAGAATGAAGAATAAAGTGTAACATCTACAGAGAGAGTGCAAAGAAGATAAATAATAAGGTGCAGGATCATAATGAGGTAAATTGAGGTCAAGTGTCCATCTCATCGTACCAGGGAACCATTCAATATTCCTATAACAGCGGGATCGCCTTGAACCTGCTGATATGTACTCTCAGGCTTTTGTATCTGCTGCACAGTGGAAGTGGGGAGGGAAGAGACCAGGGTGGCATGGCAAGGGAGCAGTTGGTATAATGCTTTACAGCACCAGCAATCAGCAATTGGGGCTCAATTCCCAACAGCCTCTGGAAGTAGTTTGTACAGGACTACGTGGGTTTCCTCCAAGTGCCCCAGTTTCCTCCCGCACGCCAAAGACATACAGGTTGGGGTTAGTAAGCAGTGACCATGGTAAGTTGGCGCTGGTGCTTTGGCGACACTTGCAAGCTGACCCCCCCCCGCCCCACCCCCAGAATGTGTTGGTCATTGACACAAATGATGCATTTCACTGTATGTTTCAAAACACATGCGGCAAATAAAGCTAATCTTTCTTTTTCCCGGTCCTAGTCTCACCATCTTCAGGGGAGAAAAGCCTGCATGTGATTACCCAATTTATGCCCCTCATCATGTTGTATTCCTCTATCAAATCTCCCCTGATTTTTCTACACTGTAGGCAATGAAGTCCTAACCTATTCCACCTTTCCCTGTGACACAGGTCCTTAAGTCCTAACAACATCCTTGTCAATTTTCCCTGCATTCTTTCAATCTTATATCTTTCCTGTATGTATGTGGGCAGGACTGCACACAGTACTCCAAATTCGGCCTCACCAATGCCTTGTACCGCTTCTACAAAACATTCTAGCTCCTGTACTCAGGGCTCTGATTCATGAAGGCCAATGTGCCAAAAGCTCTCTTTGTGACTCTATCTACCATAATTCCTGGTGGAATTCCTGGAGGATCTGTATTCCCTGATCCCTTTGTTCTACTGCATTCCTCAGTATCCTGCTGTGTAAGTTATACACTGGTTTGTCCTGCCAAAGTGCAATGCCTCACACTAGTCTGCATTAAGTTCAATCTGCCAATATGAATGACAGAGGCTTCCAGGTCACTGGACTTGCACTTGGTGTACCGTACCATACAAGTTGCAGACCCAAACATTCTTCACTTACAAGTCATCATCTTCCACAAGATATGAAGTAAGGAAAAACAGCGCTGGACCAATCAGATAAACACAAGTTCAAAGCCAGCGTGAGGAAGTACTCTTCGCACAAAGTATGAATAATAACTGGAATAATTCCCAGACAAACAGCTCAGGAGCAAAATTATTCAATAGTCATTTGATGTCGGAAGTGGTTTGGAAAAAAGTGGAAGACTTCAAAGCAGGAATGTTGAAATTTCCATTTATCTTTGCAATCTGAATTGAGAAAAATAGTTTTAAAATTTCATTCAAATAATTAATTCTAATATCAATTTGTTCTTTTTACTTTTCCCACATTTTCTCTTGCTGAACAGTTCCCATTCAATTATTTAAATTAATTTTTTTTAAAAAGAAAAAATTTGAGATCAAGTCCCTGAAGTTCTGAGGTGTGTGTTCTAAGCAGAGAGCTTGGAATGTGTCAAAGCTCTCACTGAAGCTGCACTAAAATGAAGTACGTTTATTTATAACACAACAGATCGTGTTGCTATTATGGTCAGGAAAGCTCACCAATGCCTCTACTTCCTCAGGAGGCTAAAGGAATTAGGTATATCCCCATCAACTCTTACCAATTTTTATTGACACATCATAGAGAGCCTTCTGTCTGGACGCATAGCAACTTGGTCTGGCAACTTGGTCTGCATGTGACCACCGAGAGATATGGACACAGCTCAGCACATCATAGGAACCAGCCTCTCCTCCATGGATTCTTCTTGCTGCCTCAGTAAAGCAGCCTGCATAATCAAAGGCCCCACTCACCCTGGATGTTCTCCCTTCTCCCCTCTCCCATCAGGCAGAAGATACAAAGCATGGACCACCAGGCTCAGGACTGCTTCAATCCCACTGTTACCATTCCTGAACAGAGCTCTTGAACAAAAAGATAGACTCTTGACCTCACAATATACCTCATTATGTCCTTGTCCTTTATTGTTTACCTGCTCTGCACTCTTTCAGTCATTTCATATGTTATTTTGCATCATCATTTTGCCGCCTTCTAGCTCAATGCTCTGTGTAATTATTTCATTTGTCTGAGCAGTCTGCAAGATAAGATTTTCACTGTATGTGTGACAATAATAAACACCAGTCTTTAGTGAATACAGTAATCCATTTAATTTGACTTGCTTTTCCTACAAGATGACTTTGGTACCAAGAAGAACTTTCTGTGTTGCGCTGCTGGTGTTGACTAGAGAAAGCTCGATGAGAGCTAGTTGTCAACTCTGTGCTATGGCTGACAGATGCAGATAGAGGAGCCCAGCGTGGAAGCACATCAAGACTACAGGATATGCCATCTCTGTTGGAGAGCTGGCAAGGAGTGGGTGACTCTGTGTTCAGTGGGTGCAAGTTTTGGAAGAGTAGTCTATGACGAAGCAAGAACCGTAAATGCAGAAGATACTCAGCAATTCAGGCAGCATCTGTGGGAAGAGAACCAGAGTTAATGTTTCAGATCAGAGACCTTGCTTCAGAACTCTATCCATTTCCAAAGGCACTCCCTGACTTGCTGAGTGCTTCCAGCATTTTCTGTTTCTATTTCTGATTTCTTGATATCTAGCATCTGTAAGTTTGATTTTATTTTCAAATATATAAAACTGGGCATTGTATAGAGGAATGAAGCAAGACTAAAGATTTGTTGTCAAAAAGTGTGAGCCAGTGGAGTTTTTAATAGACCTGTCTGTTAAATGAAAGTCTTAACAGAAGGATTTTGGAGCAAAGTGGTGATGGGCATTGGGCAACTCGTATAGGGGGAAAGAGCTAGTCTGTGAAATACTTTGGACTCGGAGTACACCAGGACAAGTTGCTCATTGTCTGATCCAGTTGTGATACATGGCCTTTACTGTCTTTCAGTGCTAGAAAGAGAAGGGGAGGATGTGAGGGGTTGGTGATCAGGTTCAACACACATAATGCAGGAACATGCGAGGGGACATGAATGGGATGTTGCTCCCCAATTGAATTCAATTTTAATAGACCAGTGGGGGTACGTGAGACCCTGGTTCAGTGCAGCATTGATCAGCGGACCCTCCAAAGTTCATCTGGCATGGAGAAAGGCCGATGAAACTTTTCAATTCCAAAATTCAGGCCAAGTGCAGGCAAATGCTAATGGCTTGGTAGGCACCATGACAGATGGGCTGAAGGGATAGTCTCCAAGTTACCATACTGTATGACACTGTTTTGTGCAGTTCTGGTCATCACATGTAGGTAAGATGGGACTAAACTGGAGAAGGTACAGAAAAGATACACCAAGATGATGCCCGGGATGAAGGTTTTGAGTAAAAAGGAGAGTCTGGATAGGCTGGGTCTGTTTTCCCTGGATTGTGGGAGACTGAGGAATGATGTGATAGAGGAACGTAAAATTATGAGAGGCCTAGAGGTTAGTAGTCAAAGACTGTTTCCCGTATTAGGAGCTCCTAAAACCACAGGTGAGAAGGAGGAGGTAAAATGCGGATCTGATGGGTAATTTTTTTGTTCCAACACAAGAAGTAGTTGGTATCTGGAATGAGCTGCCAGAGGAGGTGGCGGAGGCAGGAATGGTAACAATCTGAACAAGTACTCAAGTGAGCAGGGCAGGGAAGGGTATGGAATGAATGTAGGCAAGTGGGATTGGTACAGGTAGGCATGATGGTCAGCATAGATGTTGTGGGCCAAAGGGGAGGGTTGAGCTTGTGACGGAGCTGGCTAAGTCCACAGCCTACTTTTTACAGTTTGTAACTGTCCATCACCACAGAGTGCAGAAAATTAGGGGAGTTGCCAAAATTCTGAAGTCAAGGACATGTATTCTGTGAGCTCCAGCTTTAGCCCCACTCAGCATGAGAGGGGGGAAGAGGTGAGACCTGGAAACAGGGTCTCTGAGCCAGAGGAGGAGAAACAAGGGCAGCAGCAACTCACCAAAGTCGCCGGTAACAGAAGGAAGATTTGGATCGCTGCTAAGAGGAGGACAAGGCAACTTTGGGTTTCCTCCAAATTGTATACCCTCCTGACCTTCAGAAATTCTGTCACTGCTCAGTCAATCTCTGTGAACTCAGGAACTACAGAGGGGGGATTTCCTCCATCACAGGCCCATGGTAGGCCAAGAAGGAGGCTGCTCCTCAGCTTCTCAAGGGAGAATAGGGTGGACAATAAAGTCTACCAGGGGCATCCATAATTGGGGCTTTTTCCAGGCAATCCAATGAGATGCGTCTGACATAGGCCTGTTGCAGAGGCAGGCAAATTTCAGTTGGTCCAGGTTCTGGCTTAGACAGGAATTAATTCTAGCCATGACTAACCGCTTAAAGCACTTCATCACAGCAGAGTGCAGATGACAACAGAGCTAACAGCCGCATGTCTGTCACTAGTGGCAAACAACCACTAACCAGCAGTGTGCGGTACGACAATATATCAAAACCGTACCATATGGGGCACATATACCACACAACGTACCCTAGAAAGCAACATACAAACCATCAAGTTTACACAGATTAACTCAAACCAGTAATGATACTGTACGTGTAAAACTTTGTAACTGAGCCAATTTATACGGAGACAAGAGTGCATAACTGCAAGCGAACATTTACTCATTTCCTTAGTCTTAGAAATGTTTAGAAATGTGCAGGTTTCTTCACCTGAAAAGGCAAGGAACCTTTGTAGAGGTGGAGGCTGAGCCACTGAGTATCTTCAAGGACGAGATCAATTTATCTCTAAGTGTTACAATGCATTTTCCCCAATGGAGAGTTCAAAGTGCAGGAAAGTGGTGCTGAGGTCACAGATCAACCATGATCTTGTCAAGTCGCAGTGCAGGAGTGAGGGAGCTGAATGTATCTCATGACCCCCCCCCCCAACTCGAGAGACAGAGAACAGTACAGCACAGGAACGAGCCCTTCTGCCCACGATATTGTGCTGCATCTCTAATAAAGTACGGGGGTCCCCTGATTCGAGCCATCACGACGGCCAACACAGTGTGAGTGTGAGAAACACTTGTTGCTGTTGCGATATTCATGCTCTCCGCTGTTGCTGGGGTGAAGCAAAGAGCCAATGAGAAACTAACGACATTGTTAACGAGCCAGTGTTGGCTGGTACTCTGTGTGGTACATAACGTTTATAGATGTATGCCTACATCCAGTGCCTTGCCGGGTCCCATTGAAGATCTCTGTCCTCTCCAGCAATGTGCTTTAACACGTGTGGAGCCTGGCCTGAACATTGGGCTGCCTGTTCCTTCAGCCTTCCTGCTGGAGATGGTGTGTGGCTTCCATTCAAGAGGAGCATTTTTATTGGGGAAATTTAGCATCAGTCTAACAGGAGGGAGGGGTGGAGGGCAGCTTCTGTAGTGATTTCCCATGAGTGTGGAATGAGACAGGTGCAGCTGGCTTCTGCGATCGGTGTACTGAGGAGTGTGGGTCACCCGGAGTTGCTCGGACTTCATGAACCAGGCAGGCGTCTCCCAGTGCAAGTGACTGTCTCCTCATGGCTGTGCTAGATTACCTCACCGGTGGCCTCCCACTCTCCATTCTCCACACACCTGAGCTCTTACAGAGTCCATCTCCACCCCTGTGCATCCCATTCTTACTAAGTGCCCATATGCTTGTGAGCCTCATGGACCCTCTTCAATCAGCACCTGGATTTCAGCAGGTTTATACAAACCCCCAGGCTCCATCACCATCACCAGTTCATCCCAAGTTTTGGTCCCTTCAGACCTGGCAACTGTGCTCTGAGCCCCCTCAGTCCCCGGTACACTCTAACTCGCTCGAGAGGTTGGAAAGATTAGCTTTATTTCTCTCATGCGCATTAAAACATTGTTTTGCGTTAACAATCAAGACAATCCATGAATTGTGTTGGGTTAACCCGCAAGTGTCAACATGCTTCTGCCAACAATGTAGCGAACCCACAGCTTATACCCTAACCATACATCTTTGGAATTGCCCCCCTCCCCCAGGGGATGCGCACACAGTCACAGGGAGAATATACTAACTCCTTACAGACGGCTGCAGGGGATTGAAAACCCATCAGTGATCGCTGATGCTGTAAAGTGATTGCACTAACCACTAGCCTATCAAGCCCCCCTCTCTCCCTGATCACATGGCCCTACTTCCACTTCTTCCTTCTTCAAAATTCTCCTTTAATTAGGCTCTTGGTCATCAGTTTTCTGTCTCTGTGTCCTGGTGTGTTCGGTAACACTGCTCGGATGCATTGGGTGCATTCCTATATCACTAGGCCGTGGCCACTGCAGGCAGACACTGACCGGGAACATCACTCCAACTGACTCCTGTCCCTCTGACAGGGCTGGGAAGTGTTGGGAAATGAAGTATAAGTTCCCGTTCCTCTGCTGGGACGTGCCAGTGCATGGAGTCAGTGTGGATGTGGGTGGTCTACACAGCCACTGAAGCCTGAGGCCTAAAGGGAACGCAGGGCCACTAGGCAAAGCGACAATCACACGGCAGCTTCCTCAGTAACTCTCTGGAGGAATGCCCTTTCATTTCAAGAGTTTTAATAAACTGAATTAGTAATCTGCAGTGCAGTTTGCCATCACATAAGACCACAAAACATAGGAGCATTATTAATCCATTTGGCCCATCGATTCGTCTCCACCATTTGATTGTTACTGATTTATTTTCCCTCTCAACCCCATTCCCCTGCCTTCTCCCCATACCCATAACCTTTGACACCCTTGCTAAATAAGTACCTATTAACCTCTGCTTTAAATATACCCAATGATTTGGCTTCCACAGCCTTCTGTGGCAATAAATTCCACAGATTCACCCACCCTCTGGCTAAAGAAATTCCTCCTCATCTCTGTTCTAAAAGATATTCCTTCTATCCTGAGGCTGTGCCCTCTAGTCCTGGACTCTGCCACTACTGGAAACACTCTCTGTATGTCCACTCTATCTCAGCCTTTCAGTATTCTGTAGGTCCATATACTTATCCAAACTTCTCTTAAAATCTTGCAATTAAACCCACATCTACCACTTCCACTGTCAGCTCGTTCCACACTCTCACCACCCTCTGAGTGAAGAAGATCCCCCTCAGATTTCCCTTAAATATTTCACCTTTCACCCTACGCCCATAACTCTAACTCTTAACTCTAGTTTTAGTCTCATTCAACCTAAAAAAAAGTCTGCTTGCATTTACCCTATGCAAAGTTCTCTTCATTTTATCTACCTCTATATGATCTCCCCAATTCTCCTGCACTCCAGAGAAGAACGTCCCAACCTATTCAATCTTTCACACTTGTGGTTACAGCTACGAGTGCAGTTGATACAGTCACGAGTGCAGAGCAGGTAGACCAATAAAACGCAAGACAAAGTCAACTGGAAGATCAAGAGTTCATTTTATTGTACAAGAGGTCCTTCCAAGAGTCTGATAGCAGTGGGATAGAAGCTGACCTTGCACCTGGTGGTTCTTGTTTTCCAAACTTTTGTCCTTCTGCCGGATGGGCGGGGACAGAAGAGAGAATGAACAGGGTGAGATGGTTCTTGGATTATGCCACTGCTTTATTGAAGTAGCAGGAAATGTAGGAGGAGTCAGTGGGGGGGCGGGCGGCGGAGAGGCTGGTTTGCGTAATGAACTGGACAGGGATGCGGACTTGGGCAGGGCAGTTGCTGTACTGACACGGATGTGTGAATGCTCAGAAGACTGCTCGAGAGCTTGTACCAAGATGCAAACAGTGTTACCATCGCGAGGTGTCCCCAGGACTGGAGGTGACAAAAAAATAACAGAAGCTGTAGTTCCAAGCCAAGGGGCTGGTCAGTTAAAACAGAGGTGCATGAAAGTCTCTTTCACGAAAGGTGGTGACACTCTGTGCCTGTGATGCTGCTGTAAGTAAGATCTTCATTACTGCTCGTGCAGGGATGTACTTGGCCCAATGACAATAGACTTGACTTTGACTTTCAATCTCTAGATTTCTCTATCCCACGAGGCTGGATCAATACAAATACTTCATGTGGAGGGAGGTAGATATTTTGAAACGTTGAGGTCTTGGGGAACCAGCCAAGGAGCTGAGGCCCGCGTAGACCAGCCGGGATGCTGTAGAATGGTGGGGTGGGTTTGAGAGCCCTGGTGACCCACTCCTGCTCCTCAGTGTTCAGGTGAGCACAGAGCAGAGCACAGCTTGAGTTCACCTGAAACAAACAGGTGCCGTTACCCAAGCACTCCAGAGGAAAGCTGTAGTGTCACCTTTAACAGGCACTTGACTGTTGGGCTCCTGTCCATCTTCTACCATTTAGCTTTTTTGCCACGTATTCAGTCTGGGACCGAGTGGATTCATGGACATCTCGAACCCCAGTAACCACTCACCTCTGTTCCGCCCCTCCACCCACCCTTTTCTTTGCTTTCCCTCATTCTGGTGGTTTTCTCACCCCTTCCCTTCTCTCCTCCCCCTCCTCATGACCTGCCCATCACCTCCCTCTGGTTCCCCACCTCCTTCCCTTTATCCCATGACTCACTGTCCTCTTCCAGTAGATCCCATCTTCTTCAAACCTTTTTACCTCTGACGCTATCACCTCCCAGCTCCTCACGACTTCCCCCTCCTCACCCACCCACCTTCCCTCTCACATGCTGGCCTGCACTCTTTCCCACCACCTTCGTCTCCTGATTCTGGCTTCCTTTCCAGCCCTGATGAACAGCCTCAGCAAAAACACCGACTGCTTATTCCCCTCCACGGACGCCGCCTGACTTGCTGGGTTCCTCCAGCATCTTGTGTGTGTTGCTCAACATTACCAGCATTGGCAGGAGACCTTGTGTCTCCAACAATTGGCCTCCTTAAATAAAATTGGGCACTGCGCGGCAGCGTAGCAATTAGTGCGACGGTCTACAGTGCCAGTAATCACCCACTGGGGTTCAATTTCTGCCTCTGTCTGTATGTTTTCCCCATAACGTTGTGAGGTTCCACTGCTGGTCCAGTTCCCTGCCACATTCCAGGGATACAGGGTGAGGGTTAGCGGGTTGTGGGCACGCAGAGTTGTCACTGGAAGCGTGCTGACACCTGCCGCTGCCCCCAGCACAATCCTCGGACTGTGCTGACCATCGTTGCAAACAACACGTTTCACACATTCCACCGTACGTCTCGATTTTGGGTCTACATGTGACAAGTACCGCTAATCTTGCAAAAAGAATGACCTGAACAGAATCAGAATCAAGTTGATTATTACCAGCAGGTGATGTGAAACTTGTTAATTTAGCAGCAGCAATTCAATGGAATACATAATCTAGCAGAGAGAAAAAAAATAAATAAAATTTTAAAAGTAATAAATAAACAAATAAATCAACTGCACATATTGAATAGATTTTAACAACATGCAAAAACAGAAATACTGTATATTAAAAAAAAGTGAGGTAATGTCCAAAGCTTCAAAGTCCATTTAGGAATCGAATGGCAGAGGGGAAGAAGCTGTTCCTGAATCACTGAGTGTGTGTCTTCAGGCTTCTGTACCTCCTACCTGATGGTAACAGTGTGAAAAGGGCATGCCCTGGGTGCTGGAGGTCCTTAATAATGGACACTGCCTTTCTGAGACACCGCTCCCTAAAGATGTCCTGTGTACTTTGTAGGCTAGTGCCCAAGACGGAGCTGACTAGATTTACAACCCTCTGCAGCTTCTTTCGGTCCTGTGCAGTAGCCCCTCCATACCAGACAGTGATGCAGTCTGTCAGAATGCTCTCCACGGTACAACTGTAGATGTTTTTGAGTTTATTTGTTGACATTGAGTTTGGGATTCACAGTAAAAAGAATGTTGGGTTAATAGAATTTATGCGGCTATTTTGTTTAAAATAGCTGCATCGTTAGGAGTATCTCATTAAGAGAAGTTAACCTTTTCTTTATTGTCTTAAGCCTTGCCTTTCCCACTAATCAGATTCTAATTTATTCAAAAAGGGTTTGAAACAATTCAGACAGCCCATGCCTTGCATGTCTCCTCAAAAAGAAAAATGTCTGGATGTGTGTACTGAGCCAATGGCCTGGGCAAGTGAATAAATTCCTCATTAATTATATGACCTTTAATTCTGGGTGTCTACACAAAAAGAAACTATGCTGCTTCATTGAAAGCAAGACCTTTCCGCATTTTCCTGCCCCATGGATATTGCACTAATAAATTATCTTTGATAATGACTTCCCTTGGGAAGGAAACTCAGCAGCTAGTCGTAGGAAGAGGAAATGGGAAATAGGTGTTCACAGATAAATAGTCGATGTCTTTGAGGAAACAGCTTGCTGGCCTTTGCGTGGTCCACAAAACGAGGCCCCAAAGTCGCAACAAGGCCTTTCTCGGGGCAGGATGGGACACACCTTGAGGTCCCAAGGGAATGAAAATGGCAGCCAGTGCAATCGTTTTCGCCCTAGTGGGAGCTGTCACCAGCTCTGGCCAGGAGCCAAACAAGTCAAAATGATTTATATCTACAAGCTGTCTCTTTGAAAGTGCACTCGAAGACAGCTCGCTTCTTTCATTCATGGTCTAGCGCTATTCAATCTCCCCACCCTCTCACGAACCCTCACACCAAACACACATCCCTGGTCAGAGTATCTGTTATGGCCTCAAACCAATGTTTGTTTTAACAAAAGTAGTTATTATGCTTTCTACTTTTCTGTCCGTGTCCTGACAGAAGTTGACCTTACTAAGGACTATAAAATCATAAGGGACTTAGATAAGGCAAATAGTCATCTTGTTTTCCCCGGGGCAAGAGAGTCCAAAACTAGCGGACATAGGTTTGTTATTCCATATCCATCGTTTAACCTCTAATTTTATTTTAATATATAATTCTTACTCTTTATAATTGCTGATCGTTGTTTTTTGTTGCCGTGGCCAATACATCACAGCAAATTGCTAATCTATGTAAATATGTATGGTGAATAAAGTTGATGCTCGATCCCTGAAAAGGGACACATCTAAAGGGATGAGGTCTTTTTCCCCGCAGTGGGCAGGCAAATGGAATGAGCTCCAAGAGAGTATGGTAGAGCTGGGCACCGTTATGACATGTAAAGGACACCAGGACAGGTACACAGATGGGAAAAGTTTAGTGGATGGGCCAAATGTAGGACAGACACACAGAAGGGAAAGGTTTAGCAGATGGGCCAAACATAGGCAGATTGAATTTGGTATGAACGAGCTGTGCTGAATGACTCTGTTACAACATCTTGCATCTGATTAGGGGCAGCACAGTAACACAAGGCTGCTACAGCACCGGTAACCCAGGTTCATTTCCCGAGCTAGCTGTAAGGAGTTTGTACGTTCTCCCTGTTTCCTCCGGGTGCTCTGGTTTCCTCCCACATTCCAAAGACAGACAGACTGGTTAGTGTGTTAACTGGTCACATGGGTGTAACTGGGCAGTGTGGCCTCATCGGACCGGAAGGGTTGTATCATGCAATAAAAATAAATAAAGTGACAGTGATCGTTGTGTTAAACTTAGAAAGGTTTATTGTAGCAAATATCAAAGAGTTTTATCATGGGTCATGGATTGGTACTAAAGCCCCAAGCTCTCTCCTGGCCGTGGTTCAAGTTCCACTGCTGCTAACTGGAGATAAACTAAATCTGGCATTCGTGTAGGGTTCCTGTACCACTGGAGCTGAGATAAAAGTGGGCAGAGAGAAGCTCCCCGTTAGTACCCTTGGCTAAAGTTACTCCTTCAGCCCAGAGCCTTACAACAGTGTGCCTGCTCAACTTTGTGCTGCAGCTGGTGGGAGAAAGCTGCTTGCTAGTTGCCCAAAGTACACCAGTGACTACACTTGCAAAGTACTTAATTCACAGTAACACACTTGGGATATCCTGCACTTCTGAAAGATAATATAAGCGCACAATACCTTTTTGCTCATTGATAACAGTAAGGGAATAAAGTGTGTTTTGCCATGCTCATTAACAACACGCACACACACATACAGAACACACACAGACCCACACAACAGAAACAAACATGTACAAGCATGTGCGCATACAAAGACATACGCACACAGATTCAAACATGTACAAACACACATACAAGTATGCACACAAACTCAAGTCTGACTGTCAACTTCCATGTACAGCAATGCACGTCCTTCAATCAATCTTCGAATTTTATTTTAGTTAACAAATCAGAGAAGTGATCTGATTCTCTACGTCAACTGCGTCATCATCTCTGCTCTGGCAGTTTTTTGTTAACTTACAATTAATTTTGTGTATCTCTATTGTCTCCTTGAGTGCAAGGATTGCCCGTCCCCTGTGGTATTGCAGTGAATTCCTTTAACTCTGCAGTGATGTTCTCATCTTCTCAGTATTATAGAAGTCAGAGGTTGGCAAAGAAATGCCTCTGCTGCTGATAATCTTCACTGACCCTGGTTTTTAAGACCAGGCTCTGGTCAGCTAAATACAACACTTGTAGTCCTCCTCCCCCGCCCCCTCACCACACCTCCTTATAGTGGTTTCTGACCCCTTCTTTTCCAGTCCTGCTGAAGGGTCTCAGGCCAAGATGTTGGCTATCTATTTCGCTCCATAGATGCAGACTGACTTGCTGAGTTCCTCCAGCAATTTGTGTGCATTGCTGAAGATTTCCAGCATCTGCAGAATCTCTTGTGTCTGTGCTTTGGTGAACTGGGGAGAGGCCCCTCAGAATTCTCCTACCACTTCAAGATTGACATCTGTTGGGTGATGTTTATTCTGGGCTTCCACATTAACACGCACATTCTTAACAATCTCAACAAGTTAATGGCTCATTACAGCTTCCTACCACAACATAAGCAAATGCTATATCAGTAATTACGTTCCGTAGATACATATTACCACCCTTGGTCAACAGTAGGTCACTGCTTCAAGCTCCAGTACAGAGATCTGCTCACCTAATCTAAGCTGTCGTGCGTAAGCAGCTCAGAATCAGAACCGGTTTATTGTCACATTATGTTGCGGATTTTGTGTTTTTTTTGTGGCAGCAAGGCATAAAAAATTACTATTAAGTTACAATAAGAAATCAAATAAACACCTAGTGTAAAAGAGGTAGTGTTCATGGGTTCATGGACCATTCAGAAATCTGATAGCAGAAGGAAAGAAGCTGTTCTTAAATAGTTGTATGTGGGTCTCCAGACTCCTTTACCTCGTACCCAATTGTAGTATGAAAATACGGCATGTCCCGGATGGTAAGGGTCCTTAATGATGGATACCTCCTTCCTGAGGTACGGTCGCACTGGTGGGGAGGCTTGTGCCTGTGCCGGAGCTGGACGAGTCTACAACTCTCTGTAACCTCTTTCCATCCTGTACGTTGCAGCCTCCATACCCAATAGTGATGCAACCAGTCAGAATGCTCTCCATGGTAGAGCTGTAGAAATTTGCTAGAGCCCTTGGCGACCTATCAAATCTCCTCAAAATCCTAATGAAGCATATTCACTGGCGCATCATCAGTATGTTGGGCCCAGGATAGATTCTCTGAGATGTTGACGCCCAGGATCTTGCGGCTGCTCACCCTTTCCACTGCCCACCCCTCAGTGAGGATTTCCCCTCCCCGAATTCCACAATAAGTACCTTGGTCTTGCTGACGTTGAGTGTGAGGTTACTGTTGCGACATGCCTCAAGGTGTCAGATGCTTCCTGCTTGGCTTATCTCAGTGATATCACGTACCACCGTGAAGCCAGGTTCACTGAGAACCGAAGCACCGTCCACCACTTTGCAGGATGCGTGCCTGCAAAGGCCTTCTGGTCAAGATGGCACCTGGGTCGAAATCTTCCAGATAGCAAATGAAAATTTCACCCTAAATGTGTTTCTGGGACTGGTAGAGCCTGCAAGTTATAGTTTGGAGACTGTCTGAGTGATCCAGTGTTTTGCTGTCTCCGAGAAGATTCTGGGAAGCGAGCACCTACTCAGATGGCCTTGATGTGAAGGATCTTCGAGACAGGGCGCAAGCCACTATTTGACTCCATTTTGCCATTGATAGCGTCCTTTAATCGCTGATTAAAGCATCAAGGAAGATTGAGACATCGAGGCGAATGCAGAGGTGAAAATTTCAGCGCCAACTGCCTGCCTTTTGACCGCTGCCGGAGAAGGAGTCTGTGAGAGGCCTATCACTGTGTGGCTCGCTGTGGCAGGTGGGTAGGCCTCTCTGCCTCGTGTGGTGTCCCGCTCTTTTGATGAATGTTGGTGATATCATAGGGTGGTATCTTGGTTCTGCATTTATGAATTGGACTACTGCAGTTTTAGACTGTGGACTTTTTCAGACTTATGGTTTTTATATTCTGTGTTTTTTTTAATCACTTCTCCTTTTCCGTTTTGTTGTGCGAGGGGAGGGTGTTTAGGAGTTGTTGTTCTGTTCGTGCTCAGTTTTTTGTGTGGGGGAGGGGTAGTTTTTTGGTGGTGGATGTTCTTGTTCAGTTTTGTACAGTGAGAGGGTTTTTTGGGGGGGTTGATGATTGAGATGACATTCTTTTTTGTACTGGTGGGAGTGTCGGTTTGAAGTTTCTCTCTGAATGACTTTCATGGTCTTTCTTTGTTTTGTTGCTATTTGGAAAAGACAAATTTCAAAGTTATATATGGACACATGTTTTGATAATAAATCATTAGACTTATAAATTCATGTCTGTACATTACAACGGAGTCATAGCGCAAAGATTTTTACGCCCTCATGTTGTGGGACGGATGCAAGATTTAAATAAATTCAAATTCAAATGAACCTTTGGAAAGAAGTGCAGTGGCCTTTGTCGAGGTTCCCAACCAAAGTTCAAATGTAAGTTTATTACAGATGGATGACCAAGGGCTTTGCATCTATGGACTGCTTCTAGGATCACACACAGGGACAATTCTCCACTGCTACCAGAGGACTATCAACCTAGTGAACACTGTTTGGCACGAGGAAATCCACAGATGCTGGAAATTCAAGCAACAGGCACAAAATGCTGGTGGAACGCAGCAGGCCAGGCAGCATCCATAGGAAGAAGTACAGTCGACGTTTCGAGCCAAGAGTCCTGACAAAGGGTCTGGGCCCGAAACATCGACTGTACTTCTTCCTATAGATGCTGCCTGGAACACTGCCTGGTCTGTCTGAGGCTTACTGTTCCTCCAGGGTGAGATGAATCTTCCAAGAACCAGGACCAGGGGCAGCGAGATGCTGAAGCTGTGTACAGTGATTGCGAAGGTTCCTCAGGGAGCGAGAACTTCTCCAGCCATTGTGTTCTCCCGCTTTCCCCTTTCTGAAGTCCACAATCAGCTCTTTGGCTTGCTGACCTTGAGTAAAATATTTTTGTGACAGCACTCAACCGGCCAATCCACCTCACTCCTGTACACTGACTATAAGTGAAGCAACTCCAGCAACAGCTGGCATCTGTATAGCATCACTAGTATAAAAGGTGGTCTTTCAACTGACTGAACAAAAATGGATTCAGCCAAAGGAGACAAATGGACAATCAGGTAAGGCTGGGTTGGAGAGGAAAATTATAAAGAGGAAAGAAATGTGGAGAATCAAGGGGATTTCAGAGTTTTGTGTTTTATACAGCCAACCTCTGATTAATCCTGTCCACTAGATTACAACACTCTGCTGTCCCTGACTTGGTATCGGTGGGCTGTGAATTCAACGTAACCTCCCAGTAACTGCACGTGTCCCTTGTCCCGGGTGTGATCGCAAACTGATCGAGCTCAGTGTGTGTGGGCTGCGGTTTCCCTCGGGCCGAATCCGAGATGGGATTGGAATCCAGATGTCTGCAACTGAACAACTCCGGCCACTGTGTCTCACAGCCAGCTCTCGCTCTGGATATTTCTGACCTGCAAGCCAAGCATTCCTGATCCTTGGTGAATTGTAGAGGTTCTCGTGAATAAAAGTGCTTGTGTAGAGCTGATGTAATTTTCATGTCGGCATTTATTTCAAAGAGAATTATTATGGTCGTGTACATTTATAATACCCCATTGTGCCTGTGTTTACATGCTGGAATTTATATTTTCATTTACACGACAGGAATTTCAAGCCACAATGTTTCTTTGAACTGGTACCAAGAAGTGGGAGTTCTTTTGCCCCATATTAAATCCATCACAAAGCATCTCTGCATTTTTATTGTAAACCTGCAAGACGGTTATGTCTCCAGATGAACACAAATGGGGCTTATTATTTGCACATAACCTGCAGATTTCACTTCATTGGTACTTTTGTCATGTCTGCTCAGCTCATCCACCCAGTATAAGTGCTTGTTTGGTAACAGATGATTATAGTTTTGTTTTTCTTGTATATATGCAATTTACATTCTTGCATAGGAAACCAAATTTGTGAAGTAGAGTTACCTTAATGATGGGTTTGACTTTCAGATTCCAATTTCTGGGATGAATTTCAACTTCCTTCTTCCGCAAGTATTCTCAAGGATCGGTTGCTTTGGGGGTTGGTTGCTCTTATTCAAGTGTCAGTGAGGCAGTTGCGAACATCACAATTCACACCCACAACTCATTGTAGCAGAGAGAATCCTCAATTTTACCTTCACACAGACACGTGCCTGCTCCTCCACATTCTTTCCAAAAGCGATCACGCCATTTGGATCAAAGTGAGGAGGTTTAGCCACAAGCTCTCATCCAGACCCAGGGGCACGGGGTCAAGTACGCTCCGTGTGGCCCTGCATCTGTGTTACCCTTAGTGTTGTATTTCTCATCAGACCACTAGAGGATCTAACACCTTTCACCTTATTGAATGCTCGTCGTACAGATGTAGCTATCGATGTGACTGTGCTAGCACCATAAAATACTGAATCCTTGTCAATGGGGTAGAGCTGACATTACTGGTCAGACAGTCCAGGTGGAGGGCGCTGTTGTGATGGACAATGAATGGTCATCCCCACGTCTCAAGGTGTATCTGAAGCCAGAGGCTGGCACTGGGAATATAACTTACAGCATTGTAAAAGTCACAGAACACAGCACGGTACAAGCCGATAATGTTGTGGCAACTTTTTAATAATATTATTCTCAAATCAATCTAACCCTTCCCTCCTACATAACCCCCAATTTTTCTATCATCCATGTACCTATCTAAGAATTTCTGAAATGCCTCTAATGTATCTGACTCTGCGACCACCACACCAAGCAGGACGTTCCATGCATTTACCACTCTCTGTGTGGAAAAAAATACTTACCTCTGACTCCCCCCGCCCTATATTTTCCTCAAATCACCTTAAAATTATGGTCCCTTGCATTAACCATTTCCACCCTGGGAAAAAGTCTCGGGCTGTCCACTCGATCTCTGCATTTTTATTATCTTGTATATCTTTATCAAGTCATTTCTTGTTCTTCTTCACTCCATAGAGAAAAGTGGTAGCTCACTGAATCTATCCACATAAGACATGTTCTCTGATCCAGGCAACATCCTGGATATTTCTGTAAAAAAATCATTCACTGCTTCATTTGGCCATAGAGATAATTATTATGTATCTTTTTATTATGATGGAGTTTAAAGGGATTACGGGAGGCAATGCATGCTGCTTTGCTATCTTGGTTTGCCACTTCTGTTGGATTCTGTGTAATTTTGTCATGCTAAAGTATGATTCATTAAACACCAACGGATGCTCCACAGACTGGTAAAATTCCATTTGGATGACTCCATTCCACCAACCTGCAAATTAGGAACAGTGGAAGGCCACTCAGCCCTTCTACCCTGCTTGCCCCATTCGGTAAGATCACCTCTGCATTAGTTATTGGATCCATCTGCTCTACACTGGCATCTGTAGTGCAGTCCAAATCAATAAGTGGGAAACAGATATCTTCCTCATTAAGCCTGGAGTCAGGCAGGGTTGCCCATTCTGTTCTCTATTGTTTGTGTGCAGTATACAACCCTTTGCCAAAGCCATCAAGAAGGAACCAGGTGAGAACCTCCCTCTGCAAGGACAATGTCACCATCTTCTGCTCAGATCCAAGCTCAGTTCGCAGACTGATCAGCATCTGCGACCAATTTAAGTTGGCATCAGGGGCCAGAGTTAGCCACACGAGGACTGAAGCCACGATCTTCAGTTAATTGGCCCAACTGATTCTGTATCCCCTTCGCCATCTGGTCCAATTATGTGAAGGTACTGGGGATCTGGTTCGAAGGGGCTGAGCCATGCAACAAGAATTGGCTGGAGCAGATTGGGAAGGTAAAACAGAAACTGGGACCGTGGGGGAGGCGCTCACTACTGATAACTGTGAAGAATCTGGCCATCAAGTGTGAGGTTCTCTCAGGACTGAAGTACTTGGTGTAGGCATGGCCCAAATTTCACTTCTCCAGCTTGGGAATCACCCGAGCTGTCTTCAGATTATGGAATGGGTCAGAAGGGTCATGATGCACGAGTCCCTGGACAACAGCAGCAAAAACATACCCAGTGTTCCCCTTACCCTGATGACCACCATCATGCGTGGCTGCATCAGGCTGTGTGGGGAACCTAACTTCATGGGTACCGAGCACTGTACCAACGCATGCAGAGGTTCTCTCTGTTCCTGGGGTTTGCGAGGGATGGGTCTAGCCCCATTGCCACACTACATGGAAGATTTCTTCTAGACCAACACCTTTGACCACAAGTCCATCAGGCAGCAGTCAGCACCGAACATCCTGCAGACACTGCAGGAGAAGGACTTGATGGATACAGTGGGGTGTTTTCCTGAGCAGACTGTCCAGACAATCTGGCAGAATGCCTCATTGACAGACCTCACCAACAGGAACCAAGGCCTTGCCTGGCTGGCGGTGAGAGGGGCCCTCCCAGACACGGTGAAAGTGATGCCCAGAGCATCACTTCCACCGTGTGCTGCCTGCAGGATAACTAATGGGGACAAGAACGTTGCTCACCTCCTTGCAGACTGTGGGTTTGGGAAGAGGGTGTGGAGAAAGACGCAAGAGCCCATCCCAAGCAGCTGCGTGACAGAGGGCTCTCTGATCTACCGATCCCCAGGGATACACGAGGAGACAAACATCAGGTGCTGCTAGCAGATCGTTCCCCTCGGGGAAGGATGCCCTTTGATCTGCCCGAAACTTGTTAGTCTCCCAGTACCCTGAGGTGCCCAGACAGGAGTGCTGCTGATTGGTAAACTCCAGGCTGCAGGCGTACGTGCGAAGGAACACTCTGACGGTAGGTGCTGCCACCACAAGGGCTCGTCAGGGAAGGACCACAGTACAGGGCTCTTCCGCCACTGGAAAGGGAGAAGCCAAGTTGGGTGAGGAAGCCCCTCGATCATTGTGGTAGTGTACCACCACAAGGGCCACATGAATGACAACAGTCCTATTTGTTTTAAGGAATATGATAAAGCATGATGTAACACATTGACTATGAATATAAGAATGAAAGGCATTGCACAGTTTATTCTTGTAAATGTTTTTTAGTATGAATGAAGTTTACTTTGATATAAAAAAAAGCTGCTGGTATTTTGGGCTTGCTTGATTGGAATCGGTTTATTATCGTCCCATGTGCTGAGATACAGTGAAAAGCTTTCAACTCAAACCATTACACAGCGCTGTGAGGTAGAAGTTACAGAATGCAGAATCAAGTGTAACAGCTGCAGAGAACGGGCAGTACAGACAGACAATAAAGTGCAAGATAGTAATGAGGTAGAGTGTGAGGTCAAGAGTCCATCTTATCCTACTAGGGAGCTATTCAATTGTCTTATATCAGTGGGGTAGAAGCTGTCCTTTGAGCCCAGAGTTCTGTGCTTTCAGGATTCTGTATCCTCTCCCCTATGGAAGAGGGGAGAAGAGAGAATGTCTGAGGTTGGTGAGTCTTTGATTATGCTGACTGATTTACTGAGGCAGCAAAAAATGTAGACAAGGTCCGTGGAGAGGAGTCTGGATCTCGTGATGTGCTGTGCTGCATCCACCTCTACAGTTTCTTGCGGTCACATGTAAAGTTGTTGCCACACCAAGCCGTTAGGCATTCAGCGAGGCTGCTTTCTACAGTGTTTGTCAATAAAAATTGGTCAGGGTCGAAGGGGACTTGGCAAATTTCTTTGGACTTTTGAGGAAGTAGAGGCATTAAAATTTAAGTAAAGTTATTATCAAAGAACGTATATGTCAACATATGCAACCCTGAGATTAATTTTCTTGCTGGCATCCACAGTAAATCCAAAGAAACACAACAGAATCAATGAAAAAGCACACTCAAGGTGGACAAACAACCAATGTGCAAAAGTTAATAAACTGTACAAATACAAAAAGAAAAAATAATAATAAATAAATAAGCAATAAATATCAAGAACATGAGATGATGAGTCCTTGAAAGTGGGTCTGTAGGTAGTGGGATTAGTTCAGTGTTGGGGTGAACAAAGTTAAGTGATTCAAGAGCCTGATGGTTGGGGAAGTAACTGTTCCTGAACCTGGTGGTGCGTGTCCTGAGGCTCCTGTACCTCCTTCCCAACAACAGCAGCAAGGAGGGAGAGCATGGCCTGGGTGGTTGGGGTCCTTGATGATGGATGCTGTTTTCCTACAATGGTGAGTCTTGCAGATGTACTCAATGGTGGGAAGGGCTTTACCCTTGTTGGACTGGGCAGTATCCACTACTTTTTACAGGATTTTCCATTCAGGGGCATTGGTGTTTCCATCCCAAGCCGTGATGCAACCAGTCAGTTAACTCTCCACTGCACATCTTGGCTGTGATGTTTATGTGGATGGGCGAGGACAGGCAATTGGTGCTTTTTACTCCTAGGAACTTGAAACTCTCATCCTCTCAACCTCAGCACCATTAATGTAGACAGGAGCATATGCACCACCCGCTTCCTGAAGTCAATGGCCAGCTTTTTAGTTTTGCTCACATTGAAGGATGTTGTTGCCATGATACCATTACCAAGATCTCTATCTCCTTCCTGTACTCCAACTCCTCTGCAAATCTAGTATTATCTGCCAACTTATAGGTGGAGTTAAAACAGAATCTGGCCACAGTCACGAGAGTACAAGGAGTAGAATAGGGGTCTGAGGACACAACCTTGTGATGCACCGGTGTTTAGAATGATTGTGGGGGAGGTGTTACTACCTGTCCTCACTGTTGGTTAGGAAGTCAAGGATCTGAAGTTCAAAGTTCAGAGTAAATTTATTTTCAAATTACATATACTACCTTAAGATTTATTTTCTTGCAGATATTTACAGGAAAATAAAGAAATACAATAGAATGTATGAAAAACTATAACAAAGTCTGACAAACAACCAGTGTGCAAAAGAAGACAAATTGTACAAGTAATAAAAAAGTGAATAAATAATACTGAGAACATGAGTTGTAAAGTCCTTGAAAGTGAGTTCATAGCTTGTGAAAGTCAGTTCAGAGTTGAGGTAAGTGAAGTAAGTTATCCACACTGTTTCAGGAGCCTGATGGTCATAGTGTAATAACTGACCCACCAGTTCAGGAACAGTACTACCCCTCAACCATCAAGCTCTTGAACCAGAAATTACTTTCCTCATCTTCACTCACTCCATCACAGAACTGGTCCCACAACCTATGGGCTCACTTTCAAGGACTCTTCACCTCATGATCTTGATACTTATTGTTTATTTGTTCATTATTTTCTTTCTTTTTGTATTTGCGCAGTTGCTTGCCTTTTGCACATTGGTGTGTTACTGAGTTGTTGGGTGCAGTCTTTCATTGACTCTGTTTCGTTTCTTTGTACTTACTGTGAATGCCTGCAAGAAAATGAACCTCAGGGTGGTATCTGCTGACATGTACTTCGATAACAAATTTACATTGAAATTTGAAGCTGCAGTGTGGGGTTCAGTTGCAAAGGGAGGTATTATCCTCATGGCAGGGGTTTTAACCAGTTTCTCTACAGTTGGCCGCTTGGATTTGATGGTGTTCATGTTGGGAGGGAGCATTTCAGGTGCATCTCATGGTATAAATGGGAATGGATGGGGCAAGCCATGGAATGGAAAGATGATGAGCGGTAGGTTAAGATGTTGCTGTTGTTAGTAACTAAAAGCATTGTGATGGTGTTCCCACTAGTTTTAAACGGTCCTGTAATGTAAATGAGGCATAAACTACAACTGGTATCGATGGAGTAAGTGGGTCTCAGTCACACAGCTCTCAGCACTGGACAAACCTTTAGTGAGAAGCTTTCCATCTGGACTGTATACCCAAGGTAATTGCTTGTGTGAAAAACATAGAAGTGGCTAAAGGCAACAAGCAGTGAACTATTTATCTTTCCTTTCCTTTGTTCCTACTTGTCCTTATCTCTGTGGTTTACATTCTAGGTAGAGTGGCCCCTTTGCCACACTGCTGGGCTTTTTGTTTGAAGTTAAACCACAAGATGAATGAGCAGATTTGGGCCATTTGGCCCATCGAGTCTGCTCTGCCACTGCATTTTGGCTGATTTATTATCCCTGTCAATCCCATTCTCCTGCCTTCTCCCTGTAGCATGTGCTACCCCTCTAAGCAAAAGCCTATCAGCCCCTGCTTTAAATATACTCAATGTCCTTGTATTCTGAGATTGTGCCCTCTGGTCCTAGACACCCCCAATATAAGAGTCATCCCCTTCATGTCCCCTCTAGGGGTCCACAGGTAGGGGTCATGGCATAAAAAAATTTGGGATCACCTGATCTAGGCCTTTCAATATTTGATATATTTCAATGAGATCCACCCCCCTTGCCCCATTCTTCTAAATTCCATTGAGTACAGGTCCAGAGCCATCAAACGCTCCTCATATGTTAACCTTTTTATTTCCATTAACTGACAGAAACTTTCACTGGCACAGAGTCAGAGTGGAAACATGAAGGCAGAGATCTTCTGCATTAGCATTGTTCAATGGGGAGCCTAAGACTGGAACCTTTGGGTCCTTACACCGTTGTCGTTCCTCGGAGAGTAGCTTCCGAAAGGAGTCTGTCTCTCTGCAGTAGGCCACGGTCGTACAAAGGATTCTGCTCTCCTGACTCAGCCCACCCAACTGGAAGCAGAGGACCGGGTGTGGATCCGAACCTCCACGTCTGCTCCACCATCAATCACACCATGAGGGATGCCAGCATCCATCCCCTCATGTGCTTACTTGACAGAAATCTCTTACCCTTTATCAAATGTTCCACTCGTCCTGATGTCCACGGAGTTTTGGGAAGAAGTATGCAGACTTCCACTGTGTTGTGTGCCCAAAGATCCTTCCTGGTTTTGTCCCTGAATAGCTAGACTCTAATTTTAAGATTATGTCCTGTTATTCTGGATTGGTGAAAGAAACTTGCACTCTCTCTATCTGCCCTGTTGACCCCTTTTATCTTCCACAAACACATTTCAGTACTTCATAATCTTCTTAATGTGAATGAGTGCAAGTCATAAACACAAGAGATTCTGCAGATGCTGGAAATCTTGAGCAACAAACACAGATGGTTATACAACTGGGGGGGGGGGAGACAGGCAGTATCTATGGATGTTTTAGGCTGAGATCCTTCATCAGGATTGGAAATGAAGGGGGCAGAAGCCAGAATAACAAGGTGGGAAGGTGTAGGGGGAGCAGTGCAAAATTACAGGTGATGGATAGGACCAGATGAGGGGGAAGGTGGGTGGGGGGGGGGGGTGATAGGTGGAAAGGTAATGGGCTGAAGAAATGTGACGGGAGAGGAGAGTGGACAATGAAAGAAAGGGAAGAAGGAGGGAACTAGAGGAAGGAGATGGGCAGGTGGGAAGAGAAGGAATGAGATGGGAGCCACTAAAGGGAATAGAAAAGAAAGGGAGTGATTACTGTAATTTGGAGAATTTGAGGTTGGAGGCTACCCAGACAGAATTTGAGGTGTTTCTCCCCCAACATGAGTGCAAACCATTTTTATAGATCTGCCCTCACTCATGAAACCTCAAAATCCCAAGAGTTACTGATGTGAACCAAAACTATTCTCATAATAGTTTTAGATACAGCATAGAGACAGACCGTTCAGCCAATTGAGTGGACAACCCATTTTACACTAATCCTACATTAATCCCGTATTTAATTCTCCCTAAACACTCCCAACACCTCGCTCCAGATCCTACACACCAGCGGCCAGTTAACCTGGCAACCCACACGTCTCCCGTACGTGGGAGAAACCCCATGCAAATTTCACACAGATGGCACCCGAGGTTCAGATCGAACCCTGGTCACTGACGCTCTGAGCCAGCCGCCCTATCCGCTGTGTCACTCTCACCTCCTCTGGACCCGGAGTCTGCAAACGTTAGTCTGTGTGAAGTTGCTGTTTTGCGTTGAAGTGCCCCCTGTGGACCGATGCCAACTAATGGGCTGACAAACGGGTTGGAACTGTCCTCAGCGCGAATTGTCAGTGAGCACACAATGACAGTCCCATTATTGCTGTACTCGTAAATGTTGGAAGTCCATTGTAACCAGAGCTGATCCCCCGATTTGCCTGGGTGTTCTGCTCTGGCCGTTTTAAAGCGAGCAGTCTGATTCTCCTTGGCCACTGGTTTGTAGCAGCGGCTGTGGCATTCAGTGGCGGGGAGCGTGGAGCTCCCGCAGGTACACCATGCCCCTCGGTACTTCAACTAACTTGTACAGAAGCTTTCCTGTTCTGAGCTCCAGGCAATCAAATAGGTCAAGTCATAAAGTAGGTACTGCAGGCTGAAACCACTGCCTCATTACAGAAAAGAATCATGACGATTTGCACCTTAAAGTCCTAATGAAAGGTTTGGTTGCCAATATATTGTACCACCAAATTGGCATCAAGGTAATATTACAGCTATTAACACCTCTGATTAACTACACAGTACACCTCTAACTCCCAACAACTGTTTTTAACATAATGATATGACATTAACTATCTCCACTTCAGGAGGTGATAAAGGAGGGCAGAAGAAAGAGGAAATGAGGTGTAAGGATTCATATGTTAATGACCACTTCAGCGTCTGTGGAGACACGTTCAATTATTCCGGCACAATGGTACAGACATGCTGACAGCATTGTTAATTGTGAAGTAGGGCGTTGTGGATGGATCTTCACTCTGTGTGTGTGTGAGAGAGAATGTGTCTGAATCTGTGTACCTGCGTAAACATGTGTGTGTGTTTCTAAATATGTTTTCGTGTGTGTAGATATCTGTGACACTGTATGCGTGTTTCTGATTTTGTGTGCGTGTGAACCTATCTGTTTTTCTCTTACAGTTTGTGTGTCTGTGACACTATTTGTGTGTGCCCATCCGTAATTCCGTGTTTTTATTTCAGTTTGTGTTCGTGACTGTGTCCCTTACTGTATGTATGTGTGTGTAACTGCACTTCTAAGACTGTGTGTCTGTCTGTGATTCTGTCTGATTGTGTCTCACAGTGAGTGTCCGTGACTGTGTCCCTCAGCGTGTGCGCGCGTTTGTAACTGCGCTGCTAAGACTGTGTGTTTATCTCTGTGATTTTGCGTCTCACAAGGTGTCCGTGTGGGTGTGTGTTTGTAACTGCGCTTCTAAGACTATGTGTGTATGTCTGTGATTTTGTGTCTCACAAGGTGTCCGTGACTGTGTCCCTTAGTGTGTGCGTGCGTTTGTAACTGCGCTGCTAAGACTATGTGTGTATGTCTGTGACTTTGTGTCTCACAAGGTGTCCGTGTGGGTGTGTGTTTGTAACTGCGCTTTAAGTGTGTGTGTGTGTGTGTGTGTGTGTGTGTGTGTGTAGTAAGGCAGTCAGTAGTCAGTAAGAGGAGGAAGTTTACTTTACTTTCTGGAGCCTTTGTCTGACGAGCATCCCCCTCAGACCTCAGCAACCACTGTCCCAGAGCAGATAAGGGAAACATTGTTCAGGAGATGAGGTAAGACGCACCAGAACAACCCCCTTTAACAGGTTCGAGAATGTGGCTTCTCCCGAGGTATGTACGCTGCTGTTTTATAGTTCTGTGACCACCGCCAGTGTGGTACTGCAGGTCCGCGCGAGAAGTTTATTTAAATATGATCACAGGGCTGAAGGCGCTGCAGAATTCCCAGCCATTACGGCCATTAACGGCGGTAAACTGATATCACTTGGATATGTGAGTGCGAGATAGAAATCGCCAGTAAAGGTAAAAGGGAAAAGCTCATTTCCCAGAAGAACGGCTTTGGTGAAAGCTCGGCAGGGGCAGCGAGGAAGAGCGATCTTGTGGAATCGATGTGACGGGAGGACCCGGAGCGGGAAGGTGTGTGTGTGTGTACGCGTTGCGTTTCGGGACTCTCTCTCTCTCTCTCTCTCTGGGACAGCTGCCTGTGCTGGAGCCCGAGGAAACTGGGAATGCCATCGGGAATGCGGGGCTGCCTCCCACGCTCGACATCCCTCTGTGAGGGTCTGGTCGGGGGAGGGGGGAGGGAGACGGTTCCATAGCCCGCCTCAGCCACAAAGAGGCGATGTCCAGCTAGGGTAAGTGAACCGCTGGGCTTTCGACGGCGGGTGCCGGGAGCGAGGCAGCGGGCGCCCCTCTCTCCGTGAACTACCGCCCACCCCAGCGCTGGGGCTACGGGAGATCGGGGAGGGGTTTGCGCGGGTGACTCGGGGTGAGTGGCTGGTGTCGCTCCTCGCCTTCCTTTCCAGTGCCCAGAAGCGGCGTTGCGGTGCCTCCACCACACCGAGCTCTCTTAATATCTTCCGGCTATGTGGCGATTGGTACGGGGAAGTGAGACTAAAGTGTGTGTGGACTTGGTACTACCCGGGGGGGGGGTCAACACTGGGGGTGTGGAACTGGCAAAGAGTGTGTGGCAGTCAGCACTGGGGTCGTAGGGGTTACACTGGAGGTTTGCGCTGTGTGTTACCACTGGAGACCGGCACTGGAATGTGAGGGTTGACACTGGGTGTGTGAGGGTCAGCACTGGGGGGGGGGGGGTGGTGTGGGGTTGTCATAGGCCCCTGGCTCTGAGACGAACTCTTGAGGAAGGGTCCGAACCTGGAGCCCATCTCTGCCCGTTTACTAGGAAAGGGTTAACCATCCAGATGGCGGGGAGCGTGTGCTCACGTTGTTGGTTAAAAGCCCTGCTCGCTGGGACCAGAGTGCGTGAGATGATCACCGTAATGGGAGTCCACTCAGGGAGCGAGCACTGCCCGTGAAACCAAACTCGTTTAATAGTCGTGGGGGGATTGTGTTGTTATTGTGAAGCCCAACTTGAATGATTCACTCCCACAGTCCAACATTAACCCTTTCTCCAGCACTCCACGTTAGAACATAGAAAAATAAGGCACAGTATGGACCCTTTGGCCCACGATCATTTAACCTACTTCGCCATCAATCTAACCCTTCCCTCCTACACAGCGCGTAGCCCTCTATTTTTCTTTCATCCGTGTGCTATCTAAGAATCTTTTAAATGTTCCTAATGTCTCTTCCTCAACTATCAATCCTAATCGCGCATTTCAGGTACCCCCCCACCCTCTGTGTGAAAAGTAACCTACCTCCGACATCTCCCCTAATCTTTTGTCTACTCACCTTAAAAGGATGTCCTCTGGTATTGGCCATTGTCACCTTGGGGAAAAGGCCTTGGCTGTCCTCTCTTTCTATGCCTCTCATAATCTCTGTCAAGTTGCCTCTCATCCTCCTTTGCTGCAGAGGGAAAAGCCCTATCTCACTCAGCCTTTTCACATCAGAGGTGCTCTCTAATCCAGGCAGCATTGTGGTAAATCTTCTCTTCTCACGGACTTCCATAACGGGGACCAGAACTGAACACAATACTGCAGAGGTGGCCTAACCAGGGTTTTGTGCAACATCACCTCATGGCTTTGAACTCAAAACCCCAACTAATTAAGGTCAACACACCATACGCCTTCTTAACCCCCTAACAAATCGCACGGCAACTTTGAGAGGTCTTGGACACGTAGACCCTCCTCCACACTGCAAGGAGTCCAGTCATTAACCCTTTACTCTGCCTTCAGGGTTCGACCTTCCAAAGTGAATTCCTTTACACTTTTCCAGATTGAACTCCATCTGCCACTTCTCAGCTCCGCTCTGCAATCTATGTCCTGTTGTAACCTACAACAACCTTCTGCACTATGTTCGCCACTTAGCTTCTATTACCAGTGATACAGGGTCCTCGTTTTCCTGCCAAGGCCACCAGCATTAGTAAAGACTCTCCCAACCATCATCGGGTTCTCAACCCTCTCCCTCCCCCTCCCCATACCATCTCCCTGATTCTCTGACAGGGCTTCACTGGGGAGACGTGGTGAACCCTGCTACTCCGGTGTGGGTCACCTCACAGTTGTGTCGGCAATCACTGTTCGGGGGGGGGGGGTCCACCTGTTGCTATCTGCTACTATGTAAGATCACCGTGGGTGATACAATTCCATCTTCTATCCATCATCAGGTGAGACAAGCCTGAGTCTGTACTGATGATAAACTCACCCCCAGCTTGCCCTTCAGAAATAGTTCTTAAAAGAAACCGCGAACTTGCCCATCTGTTAGTTCAGAAATGCACTTGAAAGTTAAAAAGATAGGGAGCTCTTGGAAGAGACAGGTCTGTATAGCTTTATATGTTAAACATACACATCTAAGGCAAGTTAATTAATCTCTCACTGGATCTTTTAAAATCTAGTCACTTAACAAGATGCAATTAGATATCACTGCAGAAAAGTTGCACTCAATGTCTACCTGTTGATGTCACTCTATAAATGTAGAAGTTTTTCCAAAGTGGTGCTGGACTTTTTCCCCATACTGCCTGATCAGTGCTGCAGAGTATAGGCTACATGTTGATAGGGTGAGTTTTTATTTCATTTCAAAATGGCCAATGACTTATAGAGCTTTCTGCTATAAGGTGGGAACACTGCCAAGGGTTTCCTCGCACTAGCGCTGAAGCCTGAGTTTGTTGAATATAGCACCATCCGCTTGGCTTCACAAATACCTATCAAGTGTCCCCACTGAAACCTGTCTGAAGCAGAGCTTGTAAAATGCAACAAAGGGGTGCGTTGTTCAGGAGCCAACAGGTGAGAGTGTGTAACCTGAGTGTATTTGTGCATTGGAACAAGGTTTACCACCGACACTGCCTTACAGTCAGGGAAAAGAAAGAGGAAGGCTTTAAAAACTGTACTATCCATTTGGGCCTAGAACTCGATTTAAAACTATCTGATTACAAAAAGGCTTTTTTGGTTGGCAGGACCTGCAACAAACTTATTTCTGTTATAAGTACAGAGCCAATAAAAATACCTGGAATAACTTGGAATGTTGTATTGACTGAGAAAAATCAGAACCTTGAGAGTTTAATTTCCCTGAATCAATCCGATTCATAACGCGGTTTCTCTGTTGACTTTGAATTGAATTGTCACACGTTATCACGCTGGTTTGATTCTGTAGCCTGCATGCTGACATTTCTTAATCACTTGGCAAGCGTGTGCATCAATTAGGCAGCAACCAGCAACATGACCAAACAGTGAATGTCTGGTACAGCTCTGGACAGGGAGAAACAAAAGTAGCCACCAAAATCCATTGTTGGGAAACTGAGAGACTTCAGCTGATCAGCATTCAGTAAAACTCCAAACTTAACATCCCTCCCTATTGGAGGCAAACTATTAGTGTTGTTTTTCTCTGGAAACGGGGTTGCTTCCCAAGATTTTCTGATTACCTATCCATGAATCAGGAACAATTTATTTGAAGTGAATTCATTCTGTATAACAACTCATGAGTCCAGCTGAAGTCACAGAGAGATAGGGCACACAGTCAAGCCCTCCACCCCACCGACTCCACGCTGACCCATTTACAAATCCTAAATAGAACACAAAATGCAGTACAGGCCCTTCGGCCCACAATGCTGTGCCAACTTTTTAGCCCACTCTACAATCAATAAAACCCTTCCCTCCAATACAGTCCTCCATTTTTCTATTATCATGTGCTTATCTTAGAGTTTCTTAAATGCCCCTACTGTACCTGCCTGTTCCACCACCTCTGGCAACGTGTTCCACACACTCACCACTCTCTGTGTAAACCACTTACCTCTGATATCCCCCCGCACACCCCCCCCCATCACCTTAAAATGAATCCGTCTTGTATTAGTCATTTCCACTCTGGGAAAAAGTCTCTGGCTATCCACTTTATCTGTGCCTCTTATATCATCTTCTACACCTTTCATCCTCCGCTCTAAAGATAGCTATACATAAATCCCATTTTTAATTCTTGCCACATTCTCTTCTGCCTCCCCCCACACCCCCCGTCCCAGATTCTACCACTCGCCTACACACTGGGTGCAAATTACACCTACTGATTTATTTGTCAGTCTGCATGTCTTTGGAAAACCCACATGGTCACAGGGAAAATGTGCGAACTCCACAAAGACAGCACCAGGGCTCGGGATTGAACCCGGGTCTCTGGAGCTATAAGGTAGTGGTGCTACCTGCTGCATCACTGTGCTACCCGGAACAGCGTTGTTCTATAATCACAAACTTGAGAAATTCTGCAGATGCTGAAAATCCAAGCAACAGAAACAGAATGCTGGAGGAACTCAGCAGCCCAGGCAGCATCTGTGGAAAAGAGTAAACAGTCGACTTTTTGGGCAGATGGAGTTTCTGATGAAGGGTCTCAGCCTGAAACGTCGACTGTTTACTCTTCTCCACGGATGCTGCCTGGCCTGCTAAGCTCCTCCAGCATTTTGTGTCTGTTGCTTGTTTTATAGTCATGTTGCGTCGTACACAGACTGCTGTGCAAGATCAGAAATCCTCACTGGTTGATTCAAAACCAAGTTTACAGAATTTTTTAAGGTGCTCTTCCCGCAATTTTCTTGAATTGCTACATTTCCTCTTCTCCCAAATACTTTATTCCCAAGACTATAGGGCCACAGTATTTCTATACTACTCAGATCTGTCTTGCTTTAAACAATGAGGTGGGTTTAATGTTAGACTGTGTCCATGCATTATGTTTGAGGATCTCCATTAAAGCTCTTGGACAGAATGGGTTCCCCAGCCTGGGAAAGGGCTGGTCTGTGGCATAGGGAGGATTGGAAGCTGGAGGGGGCGAGGGGATAGCATCAGAACCGGGCTAATTGGTGGTAGATTCAGATTCGGATTTACCTATTCATCACATGTACACGCGAACATACAGTGCAATGTGTCACTTGTGTTAACAACCAACATCACCTAACAAAATGTTGGGGGCGGCCCGCAAATGTCATTGCACATAGACTAGGACAACTGTACTTTATGAGGTCATTGTCACCTTCGACCATGAGGCTCGATAATGAGTCAACCTATAACTGAGGAAGTGATGACTCCCTCCTGCTAGACTGCTTGTGGTAACTTATTTTCTATTCTTTCTACTTCTCTTCTAATATTTATATCTGTGCACTTGTAATGCTACTGTGACAGTAATTTCCTTTGGGATCAATAAAGTAGCTACCTATCGATCTATAGCATGCCCACAATGCTCAGCCGAACACCACAGGGTAGAAGCAACAAAACAACAGCCAAACAAACCCTGTTTCTCCCATATCCTCCCCGCCAGTGTGTGCACTGACACACACACACACAGACACACACAGACACACACAGACACACACACACACACACACACACACACACACACACACACACACACACACACACACACACAGTCCTCCTCACCCCTCTGGGCCTCCAGTCTCCAGGCTTTGACCATCAACCTTTAGGCCTGGATCTTTGGAATTGACATTTGCAGACATCCCATCCTGCAAAAACTCATTTCAGGGAGGTAGCACCATCAATTTGCGGGAGACCCCCGGAACTTCTGGGAGAGGTGGGATGACTGCAGTAGAGTAGCTCCTTAGCAGCTAGCCAGCTAGTTTAAATAATGTTGGCTATGCTAATGAACGAATGACACCTGTTAAACTCACCTCAACATGTCTTTTACATTTTAACCCACCATGGGCAATAGAAAAGTCACTGTTGCAAACAGTGCAGCGAGCAACACTGTCATTATTTTTGACCCTTATTAGGCAGGGGTACACTTTAGTGTAGTCTGGGGTGATGTACGTTTTACATTTTCTTTTTTTGGAACACTCTGCCATGGCACGCTCTCGCTCTCTCTCTCTCTCTCTCTCTCGTCACTCTCGCTCGCTCGCGCTTTCTCGCTCTCTCTTGTTTTCTTTCTCTCGCTCTCTCTCTGTCACGCTTGCTCTCAAAAAAATTGATTTCCGGGACATTGTATATAATTTGCGGGCATCAGGGAGCCACTATTAATATGCGGGAGACTCCCGGAACTTCTGAGAGAGGTGGGATGTCTGCATTTGGACTAGCCGATGCAGTGTACCAAATATAGGCCGGCCTGTTGGCAGAGGTATATATAACGGATGCTTTCCAGAGGCTTTTAGCTAGGCACATGAATGTGCAGGAATTGGAAAGATATGGATGGTGTGCAAGCAGAAGGAGTTAGTTTAGTTGGACATTTGATTATTAACTTAATTGTCTTGGCACAGCATTGTGGGCCCGAGGGCCTATTCCTGTATCCTATCATTGGCTCTTGAGACTGGTGAATGGGGGGGATGGAGTGGCTGTAAGCAGGAAGGTCAGGTGAGGCAGATGCATTCAAGGTACCCAATTAACATTTGAGATAACGCTTAACTACTTGAATGACATTATTGATGCAGTTTTGTTTAAAGAACAATGTTTAGCGCTTGTAACTATCAGCACGACTTAAACCTGGCCCCATGAATAATTGTCATGGAGGGATGATTAAATGTGTCCATTAACATAAGAGTTGTGGATGAATTTGGCCCATCTCCAGGAGAGTACATGCACCTTGCCAAAGAGCCCTGTCTTCCCATTGGTACTTTTAATCCAGTCAGGTCCACGTGAAAGCATTTATCAGGAGGCAAAATGAATTCCAGAGGCAACACCTAGAAGGAGCTGCTGGTATGTGTGGGAACTCTTTGAAGCAGGGTGGGATTCTCGAGAGGACCACAGGTGACATTATGCTCAGGGCCTTGATACATTGGAAGGTATCAACCAACCGCTCGCCTTCTACGCAGAGGTGGTTATGGTATTGTAAACCAGGTTATTCTGAATATATTTCTATGAAAAGTGGTGTATGCCCAATTTCTACACTGTGCCTTTACAATTTTTCTCATCCTCTCGGTGTCCCCGTGAGACACATGACCCGAAACATTGAGAGTCATTTCCTTCAACACTGCAGTGCAACTGGCCGCTGAGATGAGGCTGCTGATATCAGCCAGACACTGGGTCAGTGGTGAGGCTGGGGGAACGGGGGTCTCTGCTCTTTGAACAGAACCAGTGGGAAGCTGGAGGGAAGGTTTGATCGGACTGAACACCCCACAGGGTGCAGGCCTCTGTAGCGTCCAGCGAAATGTCACTGCACATGTGGGGTTGGAGACATGTGATCTGTTAGGTGGATCTGAAACTACAGAACAAACAAGCAACCATCTGGTTCCCATTAGAGGAATTTCACTGATTGGGGCTGAAATGAATATGTACCCAGACGCTTTGTGGCCAACCCTAATGCAGCAATGCAGAGCTAGAAAATGGACCTCAAGATGAGTGAATACCTCAAGATGTGCAGAACACAAACAATTTTCTGAATCTTTTAATTACCCCCTATTCAACAAAGTTGCAGTGGAATGTGTTTAGAATCAGATTCAGGTCCATTATCACTGACAGATGTCAGATATCTGAAAGTCCAAAGTAAATTTATTACCAAAGTACATAGTGTCACTGTATACCACCTTGAGATTTGTTTTCTTGTAGGCATTTACAGGAAATATAAGAAATACAATAGAATTTATCTAAAAAGCTGTACATAAACAAAGACTTGACAAAGACCCAATGTGCTAAAGAAGACATTGTGTAAATAATAAATAAGTAACACTGGGAACATGAGTTGTAGTCCATGAAAGTGAGTTTGTAGGTTGTGGAATTGGATTAGGGTTGAGGGGAGGGGAGTTATCCACACTGGTTCAGGAGTCTGATGGTTGTAAGGTAATAACTATCCCTGAACCTGCTGGTGTGGGACCCATGGCTCCTGTGGCTCCTGTGGCTCCTGTACCTCCTGACTTCTGATGCCCGTGGTAACTGACTCAGAGGCTGACGTCACAGCATCTTTCAAGGGGGTGTGCTTTTGTAAGGCACAAGCCCCGACAGTGTAGTCGGCAGGGCGCGGAAAACCTGGGCCAACCAAATAGCCGGAGTGGTCAGTAAAAATGTTCCGGCTCGGGCATGGATCTGGAACCTGGGTCAGTGGTGTCTGTCCTGGGCAAGTGGAGGAGCTGGCAGGCATTTTACCACCAGGCCCTGGTTGTGTGTCAGGCGGTGACAGGATTGCCCCCATGTGTGGCATCAGCTCTGGTCAGACAACCCACTGGCACTGCAAGCCTGAAAATGTTATATGTTCCGCGTGTGTGATGAATGCCCGCACCTGCTTTCCGTATTTAAGAACTGGGTCACACTCTGAGTCAATAGATAGGGAAAATAACTAATATATACAATCATCTGAGACGTAAAAAAGGCCTAGATAGAGTGGACGTTGAGAGGATGATTTTAATGGCGGGGGGGGGTGGTGGTCTAGGACTAGAGGGCACAACCTCGGTATACAAGGACGTTCCTTTAGAACAGAGTCGAGGAGGAATTTCTTCAGCCAGAGGGTGGAGAATCTGCGGAATTTATTGCCACAGATGGTTGCGGACAGCAAGTCTTTGAGTATATTTAAAGTGGAGATTGATAGGTTCTTGATCAGTAACTGTGTTAAAGGTTATGAGGGAAGGCCGAAGGATGGGGTTGAGAGGGATAGTAAACCAGCCATGATGGAATGGCGGAGCAAATCAATGGGCCGAATGGACAGATTCTGCTCCTATGGTCTTATAACTGGGGGATTAAACACAAATTAATTTGTAAATGGTGAGTTGTAATAACTCACAATTGCCTATACTAGAATTGAGGGTGCACTGTACGTTCCTGAATTGACTGGAAATTGTTTTCCTTAATCTAATGAAGTTATTGAGAAATCAATCTCAGCTCATAAGCAGATTAAGTCCAAAACTGAATTCACTTACGAGCTGGAAATGTGAGATCTCTTGGCAAGACCTCCTGTGTGTGGTGAGGACTTTTGTTAAGCAGTCAGCTGACTCATGTCTGCTGAGTTCAATCCTGGAAATAAAGATATGCTTCTTGACTCTTCACTGAACGGCTGATCTGAGTTTTCTTGTTGAGTGATGCTTTAATTTGCAAACCTTTATGAGGAGGGGCAAGAGGTTGGTGAAGGAAATAACAGTTTTAAACAGCGAGAACGTCGGAGGGTGTAGTGTATAACTCCTTGTGCTGCCATTAGCCAGGATTACTATTTCCAGCCCTTCGACAGTGCAGTGGGACGAGTGAGTTAGTATTCGTCCCATATTCCCCAAAGCCACATTAACAGGAATTCTTACAAAGGGGAATTTGTTAAACAATTTCCCCCCCAAGCAGGACAAGGGCTGAACAGCAGGAGCTGGACAAGAAGGAATGCTGTGTATCAGCCACTACCCTCTTGTAAGGAAACCAGCGCTGTCTGCAGGATTTAGAGCTCACAACAGAGTTCAAAGTTCAAAGTAAATGTTGTCATCAAAGTACAGATACGTCACCATATACGACCCTGAGATTCAGCTTCTCGTGGGCAAACTAAACAAATTTATAGAGTAATAACTATAACAGAACCAATGAAAGACCACTCAACCAGGGCGTGTCCCAAAGACAACAAATTGTGCAAATGCAAGAAGAAGAAACAATAATGTAAATAAATAAGCAATAAGTATAGAGAGCATCAGACCGAGTTTCTGAACATGAGTACTTTGGTTTTGTGGGAACATTTCAATGATGGAGTATGCTGTCACTTCTGCTGGCTGGAGAGACCGTGTGCCAGACGTACATGGAGTGTGCGAGGCAGTAGCCCATGCTCGGATACCTGAGGAGCCTGCTCCTTATCTGCCGGCCGCTTTTTATTCCCCCCACCCCCCTTCATCTTTGGTCATCCAGTATGGAGGGGGTTATCTTAGTAAAGCTGCCCCTGGGGCTGGCTAAGACACATAGTTACCTGAGGGTCATAGAGATGGCCAGTAGAGGGTTCTGGGGGGGTTATGCCTGTGCCTGCATAGCTGTGAAAACAGCACCCATGTGTAACGTAGAGGTGTTTCAAGTTGGTTCTGCACCACAGGGGATAAATACCATCATTTTGATGAGGATGGGAATGTGTTGTTCAGTCTGTGTTGGTCACGATTTGTCTATAAGTTGTTGTATTGTGATTGTACTGTAGTGGTTTATATTAATAATAAATGTATTTTGTAAAAAATGCCCTCTTAGCTGCGTTCTCAGTACCCCGCAGGATACTACAGCAACATTACTGCAAAAACTCTAGGCTTTTCCCTACGTTTAGCTCCAGGCTCTTTGGGACAAGGGTGACTGATGAACCTAGCCAAGAATCACACAGGAAATACAGTGTCCTACTCAAGTGAGTTCACATAAAATGATACAAGAAACTCAATTAACTCTTGTGTTCCAAACTTCAGGATTGGCTCCAGAACTCCTAAGCCATAACACTCCACAAAAGCTGGATTTGTGCAATATTCTTTCACTGACATTCTGTCAGTTTCACTGACTTTAACTAGGTCGACAATGCACTCCTGTGTTAATGGAATGGAGCAGTAGGAACGCGATCGTATTAGCTCAGTACACTGATACTGTGACACGCACTCACTTCGAAAAGCAACCTAGACCTCATCAACACACACAAAATGGTAGAGGAACTCAGCAGGTCAGGCAGCATCTTTGGAAATGAGTAGGCAGTCGATGTTTCTGGCTGCAGTCTTCCATCATCCGCCTAATATTAGTACACCCAGTCACCCAGTGTTAACCTGGCCACTGTGTGGGGCAACTAGCTGGGTGTAAATGACTGTTGTTATAACTGTGACTGCATTTTGTGAAGTACTTTGTTGCTGTAAAGTACTAGGGAACATCCCTAGGTTGTGTATAAATATTAACACAAGAGATTCTGCAGATGTTGGAAATCCTGAGCCACACACACATGAAATGCTGGAGGAACTCAGCAGGTCAAGCAGCATCCATGGAAACAGTCGACATTTCAGGCCGAGACCCTTCACCAGAACACACTCTGTATAAGCTTATTGAAAATCCTGAAGTGAGACCCTGATTTCTCTTTGGAAGTAAAAGTAGATAGGATCACAGAGAGCTTTTGGCACATTGACCTTCATAAATCAAAGTATTTTTGAGGACAGGAGTAAGCCACTGGCGGGAAGTAATTTGGAGTATTCTGTGCAGTTCTGGTCACCGACCTACAGGAAATATATCAGTAAAATTGAATGAGTATAGAGGAAATCTACAAGGATGTTGCTGGGAGTTATAGGGAAATGTTGAATAGGTTAGGACATTATTCTCTGGAACGTGGGAAATGAAAGATCTTATAGAGGAATACAAAATTCTGAGGGGTATAGATAGGGTGAACGCAAACAGGCTTTTTCCACTGAGGTTGGTAAGACTAGAATTCATAGGTTAAGGATGAAAGGCGAAATGTTTGAGGGGGAACTTACTGAGAGTGTGGTGAGTGTGTAGAACAAGCTGGCAGCAGGAGTGGTGGATGCAGGTTCAAATGCAGCCTTGAAAAGAAGTTTTGTACTGGCAGGGAGGGTGCGGAGGGCCATGGTCCAGGAGCGCGTCGATGGCCCAGGGCAGAGTAACAGTTCAGCATGGACTCAATGGGCCAAAGGGCCTGTTTCTGTGCGGCAGAGCTCTGTGACTGTAATGATTAGAAACCTGCTGTGTGGTGTTGAGCTGAATGTTGTGGCCCCTTTGGGAGAAGCAGTTAATTATAACGAAGTGGTTAAATAAAACTCTGAAAAGAAATGAGGTGAGAAAGGCTGCGTGGACCCGAACAAACAGTTGCCAAATATAAACTGGTTCTGAAAACAGAAGTTGTATTTTTCACGTATAAACTGCCTCACTTTACTCAGAACAAAGGCCTTGTTTTGTCAGGGGCCATTTTCTCAGCTGTTCTGTTGACTCTTACATGACTGATGGCCACTACTTCGCTTATTTATGGATCGACTGTGCTAGTGGCCAACATATTGAGGAAGGCTTTCTCATAGGTATCTGCATTTCTCCTTCAATAGGGTTATTAATGAACCAATGAAAGAATACTGGAGAGATTGTTTCTGTCACTATGCACTTATGGCAAATATGTATAAAATGCAAAGTTAAATATTTATGCTTGAATATTTGGAACGTAGTTATGCGTAACCTATTCTATCATCTGACTTCTGCCCCTGGACTTGAATACTTTACCCGAATGAAGTCTTTTAGTTCTTTCCAGCTGTTCTTCATTTATTCCCTTCAACAGCCAATGCTTGCTTACAGACTAACTGTAAAAAAGAGCATCAGAACCATCCAGAAAATTTGGATGACAGCCCCTCCTCCCCCACCGTCCCCCATAAGATGGAACTGGGTAGGAGCAAGTAGTCAAACCACTAGGTCACCGTTCCGTCATCTAGCCCAAGGTTGTGGATGTTGGCAGAAGGCAGGATGTATTTAGTCTCTGTGTGGTTTAAGTGCTCACGGTGCTGTGGGGAGAGGTGTTTGCTGTACTCGGCAATCTACAAACTCAGACTGAATCCAAGTTATACCCAGGATCACTTTCGTCACTTTAGGGGAGCTGGCCATTTTGTTTGTCTGTGCCTACTCCATACTGAGGGAGAGGCAGGGTGCATCACCCCCACCTGCCCCTATTGAGAGTCCCAGTGGGTAGTTAGGTCACAGTGTACCACAGGCTGCTGAGATGCAACATCTCACCCCGAAACTTCAACTGTTCTATTCCCCTCCAAAGATGCTGCATGATCTCCTGAGTTCCCCCAAGGTTTCCAAAGTACATTTATTATCAAAGTATGGATGCAGAGGGCAACAAAACAAATAAAGCCATGGAACACGTTCAGAGAAAAATCCCAACCCCCTCCATGTGCAAAAACAAATCGCACAAATGGCAACAAGAAAGAATGAGCCAAAACACAAAATATAAAACGCGAAAGTGAAGGAGTCCATATTCAGCGCAGCTCAGTGTTCATTCTCTGTGCAGCTCAGTGTTCATTTTCTGCAGGCCGCCTTGAGTCAAAGTCGCCCAAAAATAGCACCAGAGAAAGGAGTGCCCAGAAACCACAGAACATATCGTAATGTGAACTACAGTCCGATTCATCAAACGCATCGATTAAAATTTGCTCTGGCACCATCCTCCGACAGCATGGAGGGAGAGAGATCATTCAAGTGCAGGGACCTTCCTTTGGTGGTGGGTGGTGGGGGGAGAGAGAGAGTCATCCACAGACACTTTCTCCAGCAACAGTGAGTGAGAGGCTGGTAGACGTCGCTGAACACTCACCCGCCTCAATGTTTTCAACCTTCCTCGTCCTTTTAATGAGTGAAAAGTTGAGTCAGTTATGGGCTCCAAGCTTCTTGGCCTTGCGGAGCCCTCTCGGAGACAGCAAAGCACCAGAGTGCTAAATTGGCCCGAAAACATCAAACTGTTGATCACAGGTTCCAACGGTATCAGAACCACATTTGAAAGAAACAGAAGACATAAAAGAAATGAAAGAAGCAGTTTCGTGGACAATCTTGAGGATGCCAACCGTGGTAGCGTTGTTCACTGGCGCCACCTTCTTGTGTGTTGCTCAAGATCTCCAGCATCTGCAGAATCTCTTGTGGCTCTCTCAAGATTGCTGAGATGCCTCACAATCGTTGCACAGTGACTCCAAATGTGCAAGCATGTGGACCTGGTTGGTGGGATGTGGTGTGTTTCGGTTTGTCTGCGATGGCTTCCATAGTTAGAGAGCAGATTTATCATCTGAAGAACATCCAGGAATTGAAAGGCCTCATTGGAATAGATGCAGAGGGGATGTTTCCTGTAGTGGGGGAGTCTAGGACCAGAGGGCACAGACTCCGAATAGAAGGACATCCCTTTAGGACAGAGCTGAGGAGGGATTTCTTTAGCCAGAGTGTGGTGAATCCGTGGAATTCATTGCCACAGGTGACTATGATTGGCTAACTCACTGGGTATATTTAAAGCAGAAGTTGATAGGATCTTAATGATAAGGACATCAAAGGTTAGGGAGAGAAGGCAGGAGTTCAGGAATCTCTTTTCCACTGAGGCAGGGTGAGGTTGAGTATACAACAAGCTGAAGATAATATCTGTGGACACAGTGTCAGATGTGAAACTGAAATGGACTTAAGTAGCATGTGTGTTCAACTTGACTTTGGGGTGAGGGTGGAATGGGAAATTGCAACTTTAAAAGTTGGGTGGGGAAAGGGTCTTCCATGGAAATTCCTGCTCCTGTAAGTATAACACATATTGGTATTTGTCATTGTCACACGTACTGAGATACAGTGAAAAGCTCGTCTGCATACTGTTCCTCCAGATCAATCGAGCCGGAACGAGCTAAAACAATAACACAATGCAGAATAAAGTGTAACAGCTACAGAGAAAGTGCAGTGCAGATAAATAGTCATAGTCATACTTTATTGATCCCAGGGGGAAATTGGTTTTCGTTACAGTTGCACCATAAATAATAAATAGTAATAGAACCATAAATAGTTAAATAGTAATATGTAAATTATGCCAGGAAATTATGAAATAAGTCCAGGACCAGCCTATCGGCACAGGGTGTCTGACCCTCCAAGGGAGGAGTTGTAAAGTTTGATGGCCACAGGCAGGAATGACTTCCTATGACGCGCTGTGCTGCATCTCGGAGGAATGAGTCTCCGGCTGAATGTACTCCTGTGTCCGCCCAGTACATTATGTAGTGAATGGGAGACATTGACCAAGATGGCATGCAACTTAGACAGCATCCTCTTTTCAGACACCACCGTCAGAGAGTCCAGTTCCATCCCCACAACATCACTAGCCTTATGAATGAGTTTGTTGATTCTGTTGGTGTCTGCTACCCTCAGCCTGCTGCCCCAGCACACAACAGCAAACATGATAGCACTGGCCACCACAGACTCGTAGAACATCCTCAGCATCATCCGGCAGATGTTAAAGAACCTCAGTCTCCTCTGGAAATAGAGACGGCTCTGACCCTTCTTGTAGACAGTCTCAGTGTTCTTTGACCAGTCCAGTTTATTGTCAATTCGTATTCCCAGGTATTTGTAATCCTCCACCATGTCCACACTGACCCCCTGGATGGAAACAGGGATCGCCGGTACCTTAGCTCTCCTCAGGTCTACCACCAGCTCCTTAGTCTTTTTCACATTAAGCTGCAGATAATTCTGCTCACACCATGTGACAAAGTTTCCTACAGTAGCCCTCTACTCAGCCTCATCTCGCTTGCTGATGCACCCAACTATGGCAGAGTCATCCGAAAACTTCTGAAGATGACAAGACTCTGTGCAGTAGTTGAAGTCCGAGGTATAAATGGTGAAGAGAAAGGGAGACAAGACAGTCCCCTGTGGAGCCCCAGTGCTGCTGATCACTCTGTCAGACACACAGTGTTGCAAGCGCACGTACTGTGGTCTGCCAGTCAGGTAATCAAGAATCCATTACACCAGGGAAGCATCCACCTGCATAGCTGTCAGCTTCTCCCCCAGCAGAGCAGGGCGGATGGTGTTGAATGCACCGAAGAAGTCAAAAAACATGACCCTCACAGTGCTCGCTGGCTTGTCCAGGTAGGCATAGACACGGTTCAGCAGGTAGTCGATGGCATCCTCAACTCCTAGTCGGGGCTGGTAGGCAAACTGGAGGGGATCTAAGTGTGGCCTGACCATAGGCCGGAGCAGCTCCAGAACAAGTCTCTCCAGGGTCTTCATGATGTGGGAGGTCAATGCCACCAGTCTGTAGTCATTGAGGCCACTGGGGCGCGGCGTCTTTGGCACAGGGACGAGGCAGGATGTCTTCCACAGCACAGGAACCCTCCGGAGCCTCAGGCTCATGTTGAATACATGGCGAAGTACTCCACATAGCTGAGGGGCACAGGCTTTGAGCACCCTGGTACTGACACCATCTGGTCCTGCAGCCTTGCTTAGGTTGAGACGTTTCAGCTGTCTTCTCACCTGTTCAGCCGTGAAGCCCACCGTGGTGGTTTCGTGTGGGGGAGGGGTATAGTCATGAGAGCAGGGTGGGGGACTGTGAGGAGGGGAGAGTGGAACATGTGTTGATTGGGGGCCGACAACAGATGACTCATGTGGGGGATGGGCAGGGGCCACAATGTCAAATCTGTTAAAGAACAGGTTAAGTTCATTGGCCCTGTCCACACTGCCCTCAGCTCTTCTGTTGCTAGTTTGCCAGAATCCAGTGATGGTCTCATCCCCCTCCAGACCTCTCTCATGTTGTTCTGCTGGAGTTTCCACTCAAGCTTCCTCCTGTACCTGTCTTTAGCCTCCCTGATCCTGGCTTTCAGGTCCCTCTGTATTGCCCTCAGCTCCTCCCTGTTTCCATCTCTAAACGCCCTCTTTTTAGCATTCAGGATGTCCTTAATGTCCTTTGTCACCCATGGCTTGTTATTTGAATAACAAAGGACAGTTCTTGTCGGAACATTGCAGTTCACAAGGACAGTTCTTGTCAGAACATTACAGTCCACACAGAAGTTGATGTAATCAGTGATGCATTCTGTGAGCCCATCAATATCCTCTCCATGTGGCTCACAGAGTGCCTGCCAGTCTGTCACCTCAAAACAACCCTGGAGTGCCTCATAAGCCTCCTCCGACCATTTCCTCACTGTCCTCGAGGTTGCAGGTTTACTCTTCACCAGTAAACAATACAGTGCAAGGTTCTTGTCATCTTCAGAAGTTTTCTGATGACTCTGCCATAGTTGGATGCATCAGCAAGGGAGATGAGGCTGAGTACAGGGCTACGGTAGGAAACTTTGTCACATGGTGTGAGCAGAATTATCTGCAGCTTAATGTGAAAAAGACTAAGGAGCTGGTGGCAGATCTAAGGAGAGCTAAGGTACCGGCGACCCCCGTTTCCATCCAGGGGGTCAGTGTGGACATGGTGGAGGATTACAAATACCTGGGAATACGAATTGACAATAAACTGGACTGGTCAAAGAACACTGAGACTGTCTACAAGAAGGGTCAGAGCCGTCTCTATTTCCAGAGGAGACTGAGGTCCTTTAACATCTGCCGGATGATGCTGAGGATGTTCTACGAGTCTGTGGTGGCCAGTGCTATCATGTTTGCTGTTGTGTGCTGGGGCAGCAGGCTGAGGGTAGCAGACACCAACAGAATCAACAAACTTATTTGTAAGGCCAGTGATGTCGTGGGGATGGAACTGGACTCTCTGAAGGTGGTGTCTGAAAAGAGGATGCTGTCCAAGTTGCATGCCATCTTGGACAATGTTTCCCATCCACTACATAATGTACTGGTTGGGCACAGGAGTACATTCAGCCAGAGACTCATTCCACTGAGATGCAACACCGAGCGTCATAGGAAGTCATTCCTGCCTGTGGCCATCAAACTTTACAACTCCTCCCTTGGAGGGTCGGACACCCTGAACCAATAGGCTGGTCCTGGACTTATTTCCTGGCATAATTTACATATTACTATTTAACTATTTATGGTTTTATTACTATTTAATTATTTACGGTGCAACTGTAACGAAAACCAGTTTCCCCCGGGATCAATAAAGTATGACTATGACTATTGTGAAGTCAAGAGTCCAATAACGAGTCATTTAATAGTATTAGAACAGCAAGGTAGAAACTGTCCCTGAGCTTGGTGGTACATGCTTTCAGGCTTTTGTATCTTCTGCCTGATGCGAAGGTGGAGAAGAGAGAATGGCCAGGGAGGGTGGGGTCTCTGATTATGCTGGCTACCTTACTGACATAGCGAGAAGTATAGACAGTGTCCATGGAGAGGAGGCTGGTTCCTGTGATGTGCTGAGCTCCACAACTCTGCGGTTTCTTGAGGTCACGGGCAGAACAGTTGCCGTGCCAAACTATGGTAGATCCAGATAGAATGCTTTCTGCGGTGTGTCAATAAGAAAATATTCTGAACTTCTTTAGCCTCCTGATGAAGTGGAGGCATCCATAGTCTCCGTCTTTACCCAAGGCAGGTCACTCAACTAGCGCCAGTGGTGGGGTGCAATCCATTGTTTCAGAAACTGATATTGTCCCTGGAACAGATTTTTATTGGACATTTAGAAAAAAAAAACTAGGTAATATATTTCTCTCAGTGAATCTTGAGAATTGCAATCTCAAACTTTCTCAGGAAAAGACTTATTCCATTGAGTGAATCTAAATATGCTGTTAATCACAAAGTCACAGCCATTGTCACGTTATAACAAAGTGAAGATATACTGTAAATCCAGATGATCTTGTGTTATGTTTCTGGAGCTGGACACCAGTAAGTTAGTTCAGCAAATAATTTTAACTTGGAGTTATTCATATGTTTAAAAAAATAATCTGCTCAAGCTTTCAACCAAGTAAACGAGGCGATTGAAGATGTCCATGAGTCGGTCAGTTAATGTAGAACATACTGAGATAAGCCCTCCATGGAAAAGATAATTTCTTGTTCAAAACTAGCCAGTTTTGAAAGAAAAAGAAAAAGGGATGGCTGTCCTTCATAAACAAATCTGCAGATGCTGGAAATCCAAGCAACACGCGGAAAATGCTGGAGGAACTCAGCAGGCTAGGCAGCATCTATGGAAAAAACTACAGTCGATGTTCCTCCGGCATTTTGCCTGTGCTGCTTGGCTGTCCTTCCGAAGTTGGTGTTGCCCCTCAGCCATTCACGAAAGCATTAATGCTGAGTACTGCAGCTGACGGATACAAGCTGCAAGCCTTTCACTGTATCTTGGTGCATGTGGCAGTAATAGAGCAATACCATTACCGGCTATAGTACAAAACAGTTCACCATTGAAGTGGATAGGAGGAAGTCCTATTGACGCTGGTCTCCGGGATTACCATAATGTTTGCTGCATTTTCTACAGCCTCCTCTGCGATATTACTGATTAAAATGGTGTTTTAGTATAGAGGGATTTTTTTGATACATTTTGTTGCCCGTTTTCATTGGCAAGTACTTGTGGTCAAAGGGAGTGTTTTCCAGGATTGAGCAATGAGAAAGCAACACAAACCAGTCTTTTTCCCCCCCTTTTGTTTGGCTATGTTAAATGGCTTGTCAACAGGGTACATCTGGAGTGAATTTAGCAATTACACAAGTTTCGTAATGAGAGCCTGCTGCTTTTTAAGGATGCAGGGAGGCTTGTCAAACCGTGCATCGTTAGTAAGGAGCTCAATGACTTGTTTGCATGAGATCTTTGTCCACTTTTTTTTAGCACAACCACTGAACTTTTTAAAAAGACATAGACTGGTGCTTTCCTTACACTCAGGTCAAGAAAGATTCCACACAAACCATTCGTGTGTTCCTTACTAGTGCTCTACAACGTATGGAGCCCAGTGACGTGATGAACCAAAGGGCCTGGTGGAGGTCTCTGGTTGGTTTTGGTGTCATCAGTGACCTGTATTTAATGCACAGTTCCTTAACATGCGAAATGGTGCTGTAGGGCAAGGCTGGAATAGGTGCTGGGCCTTTGTGGGAGAGGGGAGAGGTGACCGATAGCTTAGCTGAAGAAACAGGTATTGAAAGTTGCGAAGACCAAACTACAACGTTACCACAATCTGCAGTGTCATGGCTGTGTTCCGGGGCTGCAGTATGACTCCATCGTCCATGGGATTCTTGGTCTCTGCTACTCCGTGGTTCATTGCAATTCACTGGTCTGTTGGAAGCCAGTCAATCTCACTCTAGAATGTTCCAGAATAAATTTACTACCACAATGCAGGTCTAGTAGAAAAATCCAACACATTGCTAAAAACGGTGCTCTAGTTGAGGCAAGTATGTCGTATAATTGAGGGTCATGGCTGATCCCAGACTGCACATATATTACAACAAATATATATAGATATATATGGTTACTGTAATTCACAATTTTTTTCTATTATCTATTGGATTGTACTGCTGCCGCAAAGACAAATTCCATGGCCAGTGTGGACTGGCTGGGCTGGAAGTCCTACATCTATGCAGTATTACACCATAGCTCTAATTCTGTTGAACAAGTTGTTGATAATTGTTGAGTGATGACTCTCTGAGGAAGCTGAGCATGACGTACACTGTAGATTCACCGACCTGCTCTCAGTTTAATATGCTTCCCGCTCTCTGTGTCCCCGCAGAGCCCTTGTGTACTGAAGCCCTGCTGCCCTGTGGACCCATTCTTGGTGCCGCCATGGCTTTAGAGTCAGAGCAGAAAGTAAGCAAGCTGACTTTTGGATTCCAGCGCAGTTCAACGTCAGATGATGATTCCGGCTGTGTTTTGGAAGAATATGCATGGGTTCCCCCAGGTCTGAAGCCGGAACAGGTGAGCATGTCCTCGCATGCACTGAGCTCGATTTCTACCTAACTGTGTGGAAGGGTATGAAAAAGAGTGCCTTCAGCTAAATGTAATAAAGGAAATGCTCTTCCTTTCCAACAATATTATCTTCTTAAACCATTCATCGTTCAGCCCCCCCCTTCCTTATTAAGAATCAACCTTACTCACCACATACACTCAGTCGTCATTAGGTACCTCCTGTACCTAATAAAATGGCCGCTGTGTGTATATTTGTAGTTTTCTACTGCTCTAGCCCATCCACTTCAAGTTTCAACATGTTGTGTGTTCAGAGATGCTTCTCAGCACACCACTGTTGTAATGCAAGGTTATTTGAGTTACATTGCCTTCCTATCAGCTTGGACCAGTTTGGCCTTTCTCCTTGACCACTTCAATTAAGAAGACATTATTGCCCACAAAATTGCCACTAACTGGATGTTTTATTTTTTGTTTTTCACACCATCCTCTGTAAACTCTAGAAATTGTTGTGCTTGAAATCAGATCAGCAGTTTCTGAGATACGCAAACCACCCCATCTGGCACCAACAATCATTCCACGGTCAAAACCACTTAGATCACATTTCTTCCCCATTCTGATGTTTGGTCTGAATGAAAACTGAACCTCTTGACCATGTCTACATGCTTTTATGCTGCTACATGATTGGCTGATTAGATATTTGCATTAACAAGCAGGTGTACCTAATAAAGTGGCCACTGAGTGTATATTTACACGTTTTAGGAATTTGCTGGGATTTGTTGGTCAGGGTGTGACATGCAACGTTCAACAATGATGAAAAATAATGATATTAAAAAATTTAAGGTTAAAGTACATATATGGAATAAAATGTGTATCCAGCACGTGTTTACCGTGTACACAGCATTATGAAAAGTGGTTTATGGTATTTACACTGCAGTGACGGGGTTAATAGATAAGGGTGTTGGGGTGACTAACTAGAATGGTTGTTCAAATTAACTTCCTGGGGGAAGAAACTTTTAAGATGATGAAAGTTTTTGGGTTTTTTAAATTTATTTATTGAGATGCAGCGCAAAATAGCCCTTCCAGCCCTTCAGGCTACACCCCGATTTAACCCTTGCCTAATCACGGGACGGTTTACACTACCCAATTAACCTACCAACCGATACGTTTTTGGACTGTGGGAGGAAACCGGAGCACCCGGAGGAAACTCACACGGTCGTGGGAAGAACATACAGGCAGCAGCAGGAACTGAACCCGGGTCACCTGTACTGTAAAGCGTTGAGCTAACCACTGTGCCAACGGTGTTGTGATAGCCTTATAGTGCTTTCCAGACGGGAGCTTTTGCAAAAGGCAGTTTGCAGGATGGGTAGTGTGGGCAGTGATTTTTTTTCCTGCCTGCTTTCTTTGTCCTGGATACAAACAAGACCTCTAGTGATGATAGACGCCAGCTATTGATCTTTTCTGTATACTTTGAGAGGATGCTGCCCCAAACCAGACAGTAATGGCTGAAGTGAGGGTGCTCTCTATGATGGCAGTGTAGAATTACACTGTGCAGAACATGTGCAGCTCAGTGCTGCCCTCCTTCTAGAGAATCAAGCCTGGTTCCTCCCCCACCCTCTGTTGTCATCGTGCATTGTCTTATGAGAGGTATTTATTTCCCATACACAAAGCATTATGTGTGCAGAGGTGCTTTGCATATCAATGGAGAGTACTAACATTGTATCACAAGAGATAACTCAGCAATTCAATGGTTTCAAGTCTTTATTCATCAGATATATGGCATCGTAATCATCATTAACGTTTTAAAAGACATGCTGCATTTCTTACAGCTTGATCAGTTAGCATAGTTAACTTTGATCAACCCGATGTCACTGTTTTAGCAAACAGGAAAACATCGAGAAAATTACTTTGATATAATTCTGCCCCTTACTTCGATAATTCGATACTGGCAAAGGCCCAAGAAAAGAATCTTCCAAAATCACCACTTTGATTCCAACCTTTAACTCACTATCTACTTATTCCATGAAGTAACGAAGGGTTGGCTGTCGTCCCTCTTGACTCAACTGAGTGAACGTATAATGATGAAGCATGTTGGATATTAAGGTGAAAATGAAGGCTCTACCAAGGACATCTTCCCCCACTACATAATAAAAAAAACTAGGTTTCCCTTAATCTTTGTGGCACCAATGAGTTCTGTTAAAGGTAATGTTTCAGGAGAATATTATTGTGAAAAGACAGGGTGTTGAAACTCACTGGAACGTTTCACGTGCAGTTAAATTTAGCTGCGAGTAATTTATTGTCCAATAATCAGGCATCAGCTTTGAAGAGCGAGGCACTGTTGAAGTTTTGATGTATTGTACAGGTGCACCTAATGAAGTCTTCTGCTTCTGAAAACGAGGATGGTCGCTTTGCGAGAGATCGCTTTCCTAATTGGCAGGGTCTGAATAACATCCCTTCCTAAAACAGTAATAAGTGTCTCAGAGGCCTTGTCATTTAGGGGAGCAACAAGCTGCAGTTAATAAAGTGTTTGAAGGGAGATGGAATTTTTGTCGTAGAAATGTAATCCTATAAAACCCTAAACACATAACCGAGATTGATATATGGCTGGCCGTGAAAGCACTTACCCAATTTAAGCAGGCTTCTTTTACAAATCTTAATCAAACACTGATAAGGCCCATGGATGAGTGGTTTAGACTCCTAGATTGGGCACGTGTTTGCAGAAGTTTAACCTGAGGAGTCAACAATGGAGGTAGCTGTTTTTCAGAAGGTTTGTTAGTTTTAAGGGTGTTTTAGATTAGCAGGGCTCTCCAGCTGACTCGGAGGTGAAGATGTGAATAGTCATTGTTACTACGTCATAGGTGATCCCAGGACTGTTTGCTCTGCTGAGTCTCAACCAGCTGTTCAAGGTTTCAGCTGCAGCTCAGTCGCCAGTCTTGGAGCACCTTTGCAGTCGAGACTAAATTCTAATTTATCTGATTCATGCACCGCAGAAAGAACTGTTTACGAATGATTTTATCCCTGAAAGGATAAAGATTCTCAAAGCTTAAAAGTAAGTCAATTGACTCAACTACTCGAAGCCACTGAGCAAATTATATTTTTTTAAAAAGATGGTAGTTATTTTTCAAATGTTTAATGTGCTGAGTTGGGTTTTCAAATATGTGTGTGTTTGCGCACCCGCATATCTCCATGTTCTCAGATGTATACAGTTTAACACGGAGAAGGTAAAGAAAATTTAGTCATAGAATACTCCAGCATAGAAACAGGCCCTTCAGTCCATCTAGTCTGTGCTGAACTATTATTCTACCTAGTTTTATCGACCTGCACCCCTCCATACTCCTCCATACCCCTCCCATCCATGTCCCTATCCAAATTTCTCCTAAATGCTGCAGTTGAACCCACCTCCACCACTTCTGCTGGCAGCTCTTTCCACACTCTCACGACAGTCTGCATGAAGAAGTTCCCCCTCTGTTCCCCCCTAAACATTTCACCTTAAATATTTCTGGAGAAGTATTTAAAAACTGATGCATTGCAATTGGAGCATGTTATTTATGGTTTGAAACTTTATTAAAAATAATTACTTGCCACTTTCTTTCTCATTGCTGGCAGATCTGCCTAAACCAATTCTGTAACAGATCCTCCTCCATTTCCGCTAATGGCCAATCTCTCTGTGGTATCCTTCTGGTCCAGTCTCCCCTCTTCCTCTTGGCCCAAACATCTAACTGCAATTGATTTGCTCTCTGTCAAGTTAGTAGAATATTTAAGGAACTAAACTTTGGGACTGCAGCCAAGGACAATAAACTAACCATTATAGCACACTCATTTATTGAAAATCCAGCTTTGTGAATTAATGGTTTCCAAGGCTCATCCCTCCGCACGGTGTTCTGAATTTCTGCCAGAAAACTCCCCATTTCTTCAGTTCGGGCCTCTTGGTTGTCCTGCATTTCATTTACCTTGTTTTTCCGGGGTGTGGCATCAGTTAGCCTGGACCCTATGTTCCTGGAACTCATTCCTAAACACCCCCATTCCTCCAACTGACTGTGTCTGTGTCACGCTGTTCTCAGCCTGCCTGTCTGTGAGTGGGTGTGGATGTGTCTCCCTCACCCTCACCTCATTCTCTCTTCCCTGTGTGTATGTGTTCATAGGCACGTGACACAAGGTTCTGCAGATGTCGGAGATCTTGAGCAACACAACAAAATGCTGGAGGAACTCAGCAAGGCAGGCAGCATCTATGGAGGTCCTATTCTGGCCTCTGTGCTCTTCCTTTCCAGACCTGATGAAGGGTCTTGTCCCAAAATGTTGACTGTTATTTCCCTCCATAATGTTCCTCAGCATTTTCTCTCCCCCTCCCCCTCTCTCTCCCCCAACTCTCTCTCACCCTCTTCCTCTTCCCCCCTCTCTCCCCCTCTCCCCCTCTCTTCCCCCCTCTCTTCCCCCTCTCCCCCTCTCTCTCCCCTTCTCTCTCTTCCCTTCTCTCTCCCCCTCTCTCTCCCCCCTCTTCTTTCTCCCCCCCTTCTCTCTCCCCCCTTCTCTCTCCCCCCTTCTCTCTCCCCCCTTCTCTCTCCCCCCTTCTCTCTCCCCCTTCTCTCTCCCCCTTTCTCTCTCCCCCCTCTTCCCTCTCCCCCTCTTCTCCCTCTCTTCCCCCTCCCCTCCCCCTCTCTTCTCCCTCTCTCCCCTCCCCTTCCCCCTCCCCCTCCCCTTCCCCTCCCTTCCCCTTCCCCCTCTCCTCTTTTCTCTCTCCCCTCTCCCCCCTCTCCCCACTCTCTCTCCCCCCTCACTTTCCCCCCCTCTCTCCCCCCTCACTTTCCCCCCCTCACTCTCCCTCTCTTCCCTCACCCCTCCCTGTCTCCCTCTCCCCCTTTCCCCCATGCAGGCTCAGGAAGCCTCATAGAACGTTCTCTATTATAATTGTAGACCGTTCTTGATGGAAGCTTAGGCCCTTTGTCTCATACAGGAACGTTATTAAAACTGTGTGTGTCTGTTCAAGTGCTTCAAAACTATTGTCTACTACAAACTGAGATGTAAGAAAAGTAAATAAGAGTGAGGAACCCGGCGAATTGCAGGCGAGGTTTCTCCTGGACAGCTGGGGCAGGTTTTGGTCTGTATTTAAGGAAGGATGTGTTTGTGGTGAAGGGAAGCCTCACTGGGTCATTTCGGGGTGCAGGGCTGACACAGGAACAGAAGGTGAGCAGGTTGGGACCATACTCACTGGAGTTAGAAGAATGAGGGGTATTTTTATTGAAGCCTATAACGTTCTGAGCTGACACAAGAGATTCTGCAGATCTTGAGCAACACACACGCAATGCTGGAGGAACTCAGCTGGGCAGGCAGCATCTATGGAGTCAATGTTTTGGGCTGAGACTGGAAAAGGAAGAGGGCTGAATTCAGAATAAAAAGGTGGAGGAATGGGATGCGTATAAGTTGGTAAGTGATAGGTGAGTCCAGGTGTGGGAGAAAGTGGGTGGGTGGGGGTGCTGATAGGACTTCACAGGGTGCAAGTTGAGAAGATGGTCCCTTCATAGCAACATTAAGAATTAGATGGGGAAGGATGGTTTTGTCTTGGAGGGCGGTGAATCTTTAGAAGTCTCAGCTGTGGAGAGTTATGGAAGTAGAGTCAGAGACTGACAGACATTCAAACCAAAGACACTGAAGGAGTTTGGGGACAGAGGGAAAGGGGATGAGGCCAAGTTTGGAGCAGCCTTGACCTCTTTGAATGCAAAGCTGGCTCGGGAGTCTGAGGGCCTGTTTTTTTCCCACATTAGCTCCTGCCTTTTGTTCATGGACGTCCCGCACTTTAATTTGGCAGCTGTGTCTGTAATTCAAAGAAGCCCGGAAATCCCTCATCAGACCATCGCCACTCAGGACAAAACTCAATGTCTTCATCACACTTACGTTGTCCACTAGAAAAGCCAAAACAAAAGTTTAAAGTAAATTTTTTGTCAAAGTACATATTGGTCACCTGGGATTAATTTTCTTACAGACAGACTCAACAAATCCATAATAGAATAATAACTATACTGGTATCAAAGAAAGACCGCACCAATTCGGGTGTTTCCAACAACAACAGTCAAAAACTGTTGATGTTGGAAATCTGAAGTGAGAAAGAAGGCTTGCTGACTACTCCCTGCAGTTTCTGATTTATTACCTTTTGTCTAACACAGGCAAGTTACTAACATTGTGTCTCTTTGTTCAAATGTTCCAAAATAATTGTCTGCTATAAACTGAGCCATATAAAGAAGTAAATAAGAGTGAGTTTTCTGGGTAAGTGGGGCCTCATCACTTCATAATCTCTGTGTGAGATTACTCAAAATTACAGCTATGGCGGATAGTACAGGGGTGTCCAGGGGTAACATGGATTTCCGTTTTACAAAGAGAGAGGAAATAATCATGGTACTCTCAGTGTGTTGAGATTAATTTCCTCCACTATCCCCCTCATCCCAAAAATGCCCTGCTGACTTCAGATCCTGTGTAGGAGGGCTCTACTTGATTTTTCTGCACCATGAAGAGGTGTGTAACTACCAAACCCTACTTTATGGCCAGCCTCTCATTTGACCTACAAATAATTATTTTCAATTACTCACCAGATGCTGAACTGTAATCAATTAGGGGCTACTCGGTCAGCAAACCTGATGTCTAGTAAAATGATGGCTGGAGCCCAAGGCTGGAGGGAATTTTCTCAGTCACATGTCAGAGCACACATGGAAGTAATGAAGTCGTCCCGCCCGCCTGTGGAAGAGCAGGCAAATGTGAAGCTTTATTTTTTTTAAAAAGCCTGCTGAATCAGCGTGGAGCTGGGGATATGGTAGCGGGTCCACCTCTGGTGGATGTCTTCCAAGGCAGCTGGCCACCTCGTCAGCAATTGTTGACAAGGTGCGGACAGGCCCTTTGGAGAGGCAGGCCAAGGTAGGAACCATATTAAACACACCCAGTCTACGATGTCGCTTCACACTGCATTCCTGGTTTGGTAGCCATCTGCTGGGTCACACCTGAAGCCTTGATGTTCTGCAGGCTTCAGTGATCTCCGGGGCTCATTACAGTCAGAGGAGCATAAATCCTGTCGGGCTGGTGCTCAGTGTACTGTCTCTCCAAGTCCCATAAACTGCCGGTCCCTGGGCTTCCTTTTGTTGTGTTAATTGGAAGTTGCCTTCTGCAAGCTCCTCTGGTGTCTGACATACAGGCCCCGGGAAGGTGACGGAACCTGTCGATCAGAGCACTTAGTGACCGGGACATTTTGGGGTTGGGCTGACAACTGGCGTTTGCTCACCCTTTCTTGCTTCCCCCCACCGCAGGTTCAGCTGTACTTTTCCTGCCTCCCGGAGGATAAAATCCCCTACGTGAACAGCCCTGGAGAGAAGCACAGGATCAAGCAGCTTCTGTACCAGCTACCGCCCCATGATAATGAGGTAAGGAAAGTCATTAGGCTGCACTGGTGCACGCTGGGAGCTTGGTATTTATGGGTCCATTAGCGAAAGGACATAACCTCCTGCTGCTGGCCCTGTCTGTGTGGCTGCCCAGGCTTGTGACCCCGTCGTAGGAACAGTGCACACTGCCTTAAGCTGACAATTAGCGTGGCCTGTTTACACGGCGTTGTTTAATGGCACTAGCGTTTGTTAGTGAGCCCCTGACTTCAATTTGTGGCCAGCCTCACTGGGCACCGGCTGCCTCGAAACCATTGTCATGTGGCTGAAGTTCCAAACATTACTCAGGAGGGGGTGTGGTTGTGGGTGGGTGGGGGGGGGAGAGTGAAACAGTGATCTCTGTAGAAATGTGATTCTGTCACTTGAAGAAGGCATTGTCCCCGTGTACTTGTCTCTCGAGCGGAGGGCTCCTTCCCTGATAAGCAAGCCACAGCTCGTAACTTCATCCCGTCCACCTTCCACAATGACAAAGGAGCCTCTTTGTGAAGGGAACTGCACTCACAGGCTGGGAGATGGGGTTGTAAAGTGCTACGGACAATTATCAGAGAGTGCTGGGTACAGGCAAAGCCCTGCCCACCAGTGAGCAATCTGCAAGGAGCACTGCCACAAGAAAGCAGCATCCATACCATTCCTAAATGGACTTTGAGCCCATGAACACCACCTCACTTTTTAATATATATTATTTTTGTTTTTCAACTTTTTAAATCTATTTTATATACATCCATATATACTTACTATAATTGATTTACTTTTTTTTCTTTCTATACTATCATGTATTTCATTGTACCACTGCTGCTAAGTTAACGAATTTCACAACGCACGTCGGTGATAATAAACCTGATTCTCATTCCATTGTCAAGAACCCCCACCGTTTGGACCATGCTCTCTTCTCACTACCGTCACTGGGCAGGAAGTACAGGAGTCTTAGGTTGCACACCAGCAGCTTCAGGAGCAGTTATTGACCCTATAACAATCAGGCTCCCGAACTGCCATGGATAACTTCATGCACCACTACTCCGACCGGAGTCCACAACCTGTAGACTCACTTTCTAGGACTCTTTACAACTATTTTTTTTCAGTATTATTTTTTATTTGAAGTTTGTCTTCTTTTGCACATTGGTTGTTTGTCAGTCTTTATGTGTAGTGTTTGGTAAAATTCTTTTCTATTTCTTTATTCCTGTAAATCCTTTCAAGAAAACAACCTCAAGAAAATATATAGTAATAAATACATACTTTGACAATAATTTTATCTGAACTTTGAATTTTGATTTTAAAGTTCTTCTTTAGACACTTGAATGTCTTTTGGTCAGGTACTTAAGGCTCATTTTTAAATCCATCTCTCGTCTCACTGCCTGAAGTTCGCAAGCTGAAGTGCATGTCTCTGCTCGTCTGCCTCTTATCAGGAACTACAAGTAAGCTAATGTCACGGCAGAGATTTTCCATTCAATCCCGTTTAGAATTCCAAGGTAGCCACGTGACCTGAGATGCCCTCTGTGTGACAGAAAATTAGCGCTGTATATAAAACTGTAAACATTGCCACAACGTGTCCTTTATTTACTCACTGGTAAATGTATACAGGTTGTCTCAGAGAGAAGAGGTGAGATTTCCCCACTGTTAGCACTGTGGGAAGGTTCTTTCATCCTGGGCTCCTACTTCATGAAAGGACTATTTCATTGGAAGTTGTGGTTAGTGGAAAGCGTCTCTGCCAGTTCCTAGGCGCTTCATAGCACACAGCAAACAGGGGATGAGGTTCAAGGAGGAGCAACACCTCAGACTTCTGGTAACCACTACCCAATGTTTCCTGGCACTCTCCTTTCTCCCCTCATTCTAGTGGTCCTCTCAACACTTCTCCTCACCCACCCTGTCATCTCCCTCTGGCTCTTCACCTCCTTACCGTAACTCTATGGCCCACTGTCAGATTCCTCCTCTTTCAGCTCTTTATCTCTCCCTCCCAAATTCTCCCTTCATAACTCCTTTATCTCTATTTCCCTCCTCTCCCTTCATACCTCCTTTATCTCTTCCTCCCAGCTTCTCACTTCATACCCCCTTTATCTCTTCCTCCCAGCTTCTCACTTCATACCCACCCCCACCACCCACTTCCCCCTCACCTGGTCTCACCCATCATCTGCCAGCCAGTACTCCTGCCCCTCCCCCAACTTCTTATTTCAGCTTCTGCCCCCTTTCCTCTCCCATCCTGATGAATGGTCTCAGCCCGAAACCTTGTTTATTCCCCTCCATTGATGCTGCCCGACTTGCCAAGATCCCCTGGCATTTTGTGTGTGTTTTGCTCAAGACTTGCAGCATCTGCATAATCTCTTGTGTATTTTGACTCTAAAGCATGAATTCTAGGAATTCTAGCAAAAAAATCATTGGCTATTCCCTCCCTGCCTACCCATCCCCGCTGCAATTGAATTTGGATTTCTCTTTCCTCTGCTGATGGCTGGGATATTAATAAGGCCACCCTGCACCATCCCTCTTGTGGGGGTCTGACTTTGGGCAAGGTCGGGAACTGTCGTCAGGGGCCTTATCTTGTCAGAGGTCAGGGTTGGGATCCCTGCCTGAGCACGCGTTCCACACAGCATGGGGCGTGCAGGCCTCAGCGCTGGCCCAGTGAAGTGCAGATAGTTTTGGGGGACTAAACTTGGAATTGTGGTCCAGCATCTCATTCCTGCACGCCCCCCCTCCCCAGCCTGTCACAAAGCGATAGGACAGGGTGAGAAGATCTGCTGGTTGTGTGGGCAAAGCTGAATATTAGGCTAGCATCTGGAGAGAGGAATTAAGGATTAGGCTGTCAAAGTTACTGCTGACTGATTTTTGGCATTGAGATGGTGCCCGCAGTGGCCAGTGATCTTTATAAAAGTTAATTGAAGGGAGAGGTTAGCTTGGGGTTTGGATGGGTCAGATTTGCAGTGTTTCCCCTGTCTGGTGCCATCATATAACAACCATGACTTTCGGTTTGGATAAAACTAATCTGCAGTGCTTGGATCGGATAGTGTTTAGATGGGACTGATCTGCAGTTTTAGCCAGGCTATCCTAAGCTCCGCTGTTGCAAGTTCCCAGAGAGCTCGACTGATGGTCTTTAATGGAAGCTATCCCAAACAGCAAGAATCACCGGTGACGCAGCTCAACACACAAGACTAGCCTCACCTCCATCAACTGTTTCTGCACTTCTCGCTGCTTCAGTAAAGCAGCCAACATAGTCAAAGACCCCATTCACCCCGAACATTCCCTCTTCTCCCTTCTCACATTGGGTAGAAGATACAAAATCCTAACAGCAGGTATTGCAGCTTCAGGACACCTTTTAACTTGTTGTTACTAATCAGTTCCCCAGCACCATAAGATGGACTCGACTTCACAGTCGACCTTGTTGTGGCCGTGCTCCTTATTGTCTGCTGCACTGCTCATTCTCTGTAACTGTAGCACTCTATTCCAAATTCCGCTACTGCTCTTCCCTTGTACGAACTCAATGTACTTCATTAATGAAATAATAAACACAAGCAATTCTGCAGATTCTGGAACTCCAGGGTAACACACACAAAATGCTGGAAGAACCCAGCAGGGTCCTGACTAATGGTCTTGGCCTAAAATGTCATCTGTTTATTCCTCTCCGCAGATGCTGCCTGACGTGTGGCGTATCTTCAGCATTTTGTGTGTTGTAATGAAATTATCTGTATGAATGGCATGCAAAGCACAGTTTTTCACTGTATCTTGATAATTTACCAATTTTCCAATGTTTAATTTGCCCTGCCATTCTTGGAACCAGTGTGATGATGAACCAGCATAATGAAGGGTCTCTGCCCGAAATATCAATTGTTCATTTCCCACTAACTGATGCTGCCTAACCTGCTGAGCTCCTTCAGAGATCTGTGTGTGTTGCTGATGAATCTTCTGCAGTCCTCAAACTGCAAGAATATCCTTCCTCAGACAGGACATCCTTGCAGGAGATTCCTCAGACCTGTTCCAGTGAATGGCAGGGGTTTTTTTTAGCACCAGGAGGGATGGAGTAGACGAGGGGTGTGTACAGGCAACTACAATTCCAGGATTGGAGAGGTAGATGTAGGGAGCGTGTTACTTTCTGGGGACTTGGCCTCAGAGTTATGAGGAGACGGGTTTTGTTTGAGATGAGGAGAAATGTCTTCGCCCGGTTGGTGGTGAACTGGTGAAGTTAACTTCCCTGGAGACCATGGGAGCTCAGCCAGTGAGTTCATTCAAAACACAGATAGATAGATCTTTGGAGATTAAGGGAATCAAGCAATGTGGGGATACTACAGGAAAGTGGTGAGGTAGACCAGCCCTTGAGGAACAGTACAGTAGACTTGAAAGGCCAAATGGCTTCCTTCTGCCTTAACTTGTTATCACACAACCCTGTATTTGCCTGTTAAACTTCCTCTGCACTCTACATAATGCACCAGCATCCTTCCTTAAATAAGGAGACTGGATTGTCCCTGGAAGGTACTTGGCAATTGAATGCCCCACAATCAGAGCATGAAGAGGGATGGCATACTAGGAGGGTCAGGAGCCGGGGAGATGGCACAACATGATTTGCACAACGCATGCAGTCACACACAAAAAAATAGTCCAAGTCCCTGAATTCATGAATGTTGAAGCAGTCTGCAGTCAAACACAATATAACTTGTCTTCCATTGAGCGAGCGAACACCGGAGAGCAGCACGAACGCCAGCCTGGATGCCACACGTCCTTCAGCACTGACTCTCCTGGATGACTGCAAACAGGCTACACCATGGTTGAGGCCTAGTCCTCGCTACAACGAGGCCACCCAGCTCCCTCGCCATCTGTTTTTTCCAATAAACCAGAGACTTGCAGTATTCCACATTACCAATGTCCAACAGGGTCTTGTGATCACAGGAAAAGCAACTAAGACAATCACTCTCTGTCAGACTGCACAACATGAGCGTTTGACGGCATTGGGCCTGGACTCACTGAAGTTTAGAAGAATGAGGAGGGATCTCATTGGTTCTTCCAGTAAGATAGAGGCACGTTCGGACACTTCTGTGGGGCCAACCAAAGGCATTATTGTGGTTTTGAAATGTATTTTCTATGATTGCAAGACCCTGCTGGATGTTAAGAAGTTAAAGTACTGAAGTAGTGCCCCATCAGCGAGTTGCTCGTTGGCAGAGAAACTGAAGGAGCTGGACTCTGTGCAAGCCACGCTGCACGCAACAGAGAGGCGTCGGCTGCACGAAGGCGGTCTGCAGTCTAACAGCAAGTGATTGTCTTAGTTACTTTTCTTGTGATCACCAGACCCTGCTGGCCATTGTGGAATACTGCAAGTCTCTGGTTTATGGGAAAAACAGATGGCAGATGAGCTGGGTGGCCTCGTTGCAGCAAGGACTAGGCCCCAAGCCGTGGTGTAGCCCATTTGCAGTCATACAGGAGAGTCGGTGCCGAAGGATGTGTGGCATCCAGGCTGGCGTCAGTGCTGCCCTCCAGTGTTCGCTCGACAGAAGACAAGCTGTATTGTGTTTGACTGCAGACTGCTGCAACATTCATGGACTAAGGGACTTAGACTTCTTTTGTGTGTGCTGTATGTTTCCTGCTGTCTTATGTTATATGTGCCTTGTGTTTGACTGTGTTTTGCACATTGGCTCCAGAATAACACTGTTTTGTTTGGTTGTATTCATGGGTGTTCATGTATGGTTGAATGGCAACTAAAGTTGAACTTGAAATCTACCAGCTATTGTAAGGCCTAGATTGAGTGGATGCGGTGAGGATGTTTCCAATAGTGAGAGAGTTCACAGCCTCAGATTAGAAGGATGTTCCTATAGAACAGATGAAGAGGAGTTTCTTTCACCTGAGGGTGGTGAATCTGTGGAATTCATTGCTACAGGTGGCTAGGAAGGCCAAGTCATTCAAGGTGGAGGTTGATAGGTTCTTGATTAGTAAGGGTGTCAAAGGCCACAGAATGGGGAAGAGGGGTTGAAATCAGCGGTGTTCAAATGGTGGAGCAGATTTGATGGGCCGAATGGCCGGGTCCTACCCCTATGTCTTATGGTCTTCTAGTCTAACATCTAGGCTTCAGATTTGGAAGACACAGGGGCCAGTCATAACTTCCAAAATGGTGATGATACAGTTCCCCACACACTTGACACTACGTGTTGGAGTTAAGTGCTTTGAATCTTTTAAATGGGTTCAAGGTGGATGGGGAGAACCAATGAAATGTTCCTTGTGTTTTTCAGATGCGTTACTGCCAGTCACTGAGTGAGGAGGAAAAGAAAGAGCTGCAGCTGTTCAGCGTCCAGAGGAAGAAAGAGGCTTTGGGCCGAGGAGCCATTAGGCAGCTGCCCAGGTCACTGATGCACGTGGTTTGTGAGCAGGTAGCAGTCAGCAATATCTCAAGCTTCGCGCCCGCTTCCTTCGTCGAGGTCATTGAGTCACGTTAGATGAGAATGCCACCAACACAGCTGGTTGCCAGGAGCCAATGAGCTGTTGTCCTAAGTTCCAGGGTCCATTCAGCCCAGCTCACTCATCATGTCTCCATGAGGTCCTTCCTCTCCATGACCCATTATGGCACATTTGCTGCCTCTGGTTCATCAGAGCCACTTTTCCTGAGCAGTAGACAAGATCAAGGAGAACATTTACCTCAGATTACTGCAGAGTCATGGAGCACTATAGCACAGAAACTGGCCCTTTGGCCCATCTAGTCTCAACTGGTCCACTTTTATGCCTAGTCCCATTTTACCCACACCCGGACAACGGCATTCCAAACCCCTCCCACTCATGTACCTGTACAAACTCTTCTCATCCATATGGAGTCATAAAGCACTGCAGCACAGAAGCAGGCCCTTCAGCCCATCTAGCCCATGCTATCCTGGTCTGCCTAGTCGCATCTGCCTGCAATTGGATCATGACCCTTCATATCTGTCTCATCCATGTGGAGTTATAGAGCAGTTCGGCACAGAAACAAGTCCTTCAGCCCATCTAGCCTATGCCAAAAATTTATACTGCCTAGTCCCATTGACCCACACCTGGACCATAGCCCTCCCATCCATACACTTACCCGAACTTCCCTTAAATATAACAATTTAACCCGCATCTACGACTTTTGCTGGCAGCTTGTTCCACACTTGCACCAACCGCTGAGTGAAGAAGTTCCCCTTAAATATTTCACCTGGATGGGAAGAACATGGGCCAAGTGTTGGCAGATGGGACTAGCTTGGATGGGAGTCTTGTTCGGCATGGATCAGTTGGGCTGAAGGGCCTAGTTCTTTCTGTGCTGTGTGAGCCTATGGCCGTATCTGTTGAGTACTCCCAGAATGGGTGCACTCATTCCATATTGTCCATTCAATGCCCCCGACTCGCTGGGACAACAAGTGAGAAGATCAGAGAAGGTTGTTGCTGCTGGTTCAGGGATTTGGGATGGAAGCAAGCTTCCACAGACCCAGCCAAGGCCCGGCCAAATGAGGCAGCTTTTGTGGCTCCAGCACCTCTGAGTGCCAGGGAACAGCCCAAACCATTTATACCTCCTTAATGCTGCTGATTAAAGAATCGGAATTGGTCCCCAAACCTAGGTCTAAGGATCTTTGATTCTGGGATGAAATCCTTTTATCCACACAAGAATGTGTATCACCCTTACCTGACCAATGTCATTGGATGAATTCCTGACATTTCTGAGTATATTGCCAAGTAACCCTGGGCTTGCTGTGTTCTCTGTTTGTGTCAGTTAACTGTTCGTATCCCAGTCTCACTTCTGGTTCTGACTAAATGTTCACTAGACCAAGTATCTGGTCCCTAATCCCCCTCCACTCTCTCCCTCACCCCACCCCACCTCCAGTGCAAGGAGAAGATAAATGGCGGTGAAATAGCCATATTTGTGTCCAGGGCGGGCTCCACCGTCTGCTGGCATCCGGCCTGTTTCATCTGTTCCACCTGCCAGGAGCTGCTCGTCGATCTGATCTACTTCTACCAGGACGGCAAGATACACTGCGGCCGACACCACGCCGAGCTCGTGAAGCCCCGCTGTTCAGCCTGCGACGAGGTGAGGGACGCAGATGCCAGGGTCATCTTCAGTCCATCCTCGGCCCCCGCCTTCTGTCCCGTTCATAAACATCCTGATTATTATTATCAAATCGTTACCTTAATAATAAATCAAACAAAATAGGATAGTGGCTATATCAGAATTGGTTTATTATTCTCCCTGGTACTGAGATAGAGTGAAAAGATTGTTTTGCATACTGTTGATCAAATCATTACACAGTCCGTCGAGATAAAACAAGGTAAGACAATAACAATGCAGAATAAAGTATAAAAGCTACCAAAAAGTGAGGTCCAAGTAAACAAAATAGTGCAAGCTCATAACAAGGTAGACTGTGTGGCCAAGAACACGGAACAGTACGGGCCCTTCAGCCCACGATACTGTACCAACCCTTTAACCTACTCCAAGGTCATTCTATTTGTTCCTCCCACATAGTTCTCCATTTTTCTTTCGTTCATGTGCCCACCTATGAGTTTGTTTACATGTCCCGAAGGTATCCGCTTCCACCACCACCCCCAGCAGGGTATTTCACACACCCAGCACTCTCTGTGGAAAAAACTGACACCCTCTCCCCCAATACTTTCCTCAAATCACTTTAAAATTATGCTCATACAGTACCTATGTCCCTCAGCCTGGTGATGCCTCCTTTCAGGCTTTTGTCTCTTCTGCCTGATGGGAGGGAGAAGAGAGGACATCCAGGGTGGGTGAGGTCTTTGATTATGCTGCCTGCGAGAAGTACGGACTGAGTCTGTGGAAAGGAGGCTGGTTCCCACGACGTGCTGTGCTCTGGAAGTTCAGTATGTAGGATGAGAAAGGAAAGGCTCCCACCGTGACCCGCAGCCAGCGGGCGTTTGCATTTGCGGGCTTTTGAGGTGTTGGCACGGTGTTGGGAATGGAGCAGTGAAACAGCGCCCAGGTTCTCCCAGGCAACAAGGAGAGGATGTCCTGGTGATGTTGGCTGAGGACCAGGTGTTAGGGAGACCTTGTCTGTACCCTTCCACCTACGACACGGACAGGCAAAGCTGTTCCCCCAGTTCCTGGGATCTGTGCCCGCCTCCTGAGGGTGACGGGGAGTGGGACGTAGGGGGAATGGTTTGGAACCATGGTGGGGGATGCACCGGCCCTAGATTGTCAGGGTGAGCAGTACTCGGTCGCCCTGCACATTACGCTCAGAGACACCTCGTGTGGTTTTCCCAGGGCAGGACTGGAGGGACAGTCACAGCCCCTCAGGCTCCGTGGAGGCTGGAGGGGCCCGTAGAGCAGTCCCTGCCACGGCCGACTACCTGGCATAACTCTACGATATATCTGTGCCCAGGTAACCCTGGAGAAATAGCACAAGGTATTCACGGTTACCATGGTGATGTTCCAGGACCATTGGGCACCACAGAGGATAAGTAGCATCTGGGTGAGGATGGGGACATTTTAATTCAAGTTGTTTTAGTTACTGTTGTTGGCTCTAGTGTTTTGTTGTAAATTGGTTACGGGGTGAAGGGAGAACAGTGGAGTTGAGAGCCATTATCAAATGGCGGAGAAGGCTTGATGGGCTGAATGGATTAATTCTCTTCCCAAGTGGCTTATGGACGTATTATTGCCACAGGAACAATGGTACAGTGTAAAGCTTCTGCTCGGAGGCTGTGCCTTCTGGTCCTAGACTCTCCCACTATTGGAAACAGCCTCTCCACATCCACTGCCTCGGTCTTTCAATGTTCAATCGGTTTCAATGAGAACTCTCCTCATTCTTCTGAACTCCAGTCACCAAATGCTTCTCATGCATTAACCCTTCATTCCCGGGATCATTCTTGTAAACCTTCACTACACCCTTTCCAATGCCAGCACTTACTTCCCTAGATATGGGCCCAAAACTGCACAGCCTCAGAATACAGGGATCCCTTTAGAACAGAGGTGAGGAGGAATTTCTTTAGCCAGAGGCTGGTGAATCTGTGGAATTCATTGCCACAGACTGCTGTGGAGGCAAAGTTATTGGATACATTTAAAGCAGAAGTTGATAGATTATTGATTTGTACGGGCATCAAAGGTTACGGGAGGATGGTAGAAGAACGGTGTTGAAAGGGATAATAAATCAGCCAAGAAGGAATATCAGAACAGACTCGATGGGCCAAATGGCTTAATTCTACTCCTATGTTTCATGGTCCTACGGTCTAACTCCGATCTGTGATCAAGCAGGAAACTGTAGTCATACTGTTCTCCGATAATGTTTGCCCAGAAGTTGGCAGAACCTTCATGTATTCTTCTTCAGTGAAGGAACACTCTCCAGTTCCTCTCTTTCTTGAAAACAAAAGAAGTTATTTACCGTTCAGTTTGAATATGACCCACAGTATTCCATGAGATACCTCTGTGATCCAGCCAATTGCCTAACAAAACTCTGTCCTGGAATTTCAGATTATTTTTGCCGACGAGTGCACCGAGGCAGAAGGTCGTCACTGGCACATGAAACACTTCTGCTGTTTCGAGTGTGAAACCATCCTGGGAGGACAGAGGTACATCATGAAGGATGGCCGGCCCTTCTGCTGTGGCTGCTTCGAGAGTCTCTACGCGGAATATTGTGAAGCCTGTGGGAATCATATCGGTAATCCGCTAATGTTCACATGTTAATATTACAACTTCCGACAACAGACCCATGATGTTGTGCCAAGCTAATTAAAACAGCAATTAGATGCTTAATTCAGCTAATCCCTTCTTCCATACCCTTTTCAATCCTTGTATATTCATGTGCCTTTCAATAGCCTCTGAAACACCTCTGCCATATCCGCCTCAGCACTACCCCAGACAGCACGTTCCAGGCACCCCACCACTCTCTGTGTAAAAAGCAAACTGCCTTTGAACTTGCCTTCTCTCACTCTAAATGCCTGCCCTCTAGTGTTAGGCACTTCAACCATCTCTTAATTGTGTAAACCTCTGTCAGGACCACTCCCTTAGTCTCTGCCACTCCAGATAAAACAGCCCCAGTTTGCCCACTCTCTCCTTAGAGCACGTGTCCTCCAATCCAAGCAGCGTCCTGGTAAACCCTCTACAACGCTCCACATCCTTCCTACAATGGGGCAAGCAGAACTGCAGCTGCAGCTTAACCAGAGTTTTATAAAACTGCAACACGGCTTCCTGACATTTGAGCGCATTGCCTCAACTATAATGAAGGCCAGCAGGCCCTTTGCCTTTGTTGCCACCCTGTCAGCCTGTGTACCCAGTTTCAGGGAGCTATGGACCTGCCCGCCCCCCCCCCCCGCCAGTGCAGCAACACCGCACACTTGGCTAGATTAAATACCATCTGCCATTTCTCCTTCAATATCTGCAGCTGATACTCTGCCGCATCCCTCATCGCCACTGTTTTGTAACTTCAAAACGTTAAACTAATTCAAAGGAAAAGAGAACTGAGAGACATGAGTCTTCACTTTAAGCAAGGCATGCACGCAAGTTATGATGTATGCAAGTCATGTATTTTTACATATAACCATAATGAATTCTATGAACAACAAAGAATGCTTAATCAAGCAGTATATTTACAAGATTACTCAATATTAAATACATAACAGATACTCCGCTGTATCCCTTGGCAGTCGTCTTCACTATCCTAGTTTTCTTTTGTCTGTGTACTTGCTAACCTACCCATCCACATTTTCACCCAGGTTATTTCTGTATCTCACAAACAGCACAGATCCCAACGTGGATCCCTACGGATCACCAGTAGTCACGGATCTCCAGCCAGAGAAAGTCCCATTAGACTGAATGTTTAGTTTGCATTTCAGGTTTATTTTGCTCACCTTAAGCAAGGATATATTGTAGACATTAGTTGGAAATGAGAAACTAACCTTGTTTAATTTTGATCCTTCCCTTTTAAAGTCTGCCAGTGATTGTTCTAAACGTAGATGATGCCGGTGGTGGGCTGCTGTTGTGTCCATCGCCATCTCACAAGATGCAGTGAGTTGCAGGCGTAAATTGGATAGAAAGCATGGATCAGCGGTGGGGGTGCCAGAATCCAACCTGTAGTCAGGGTTTGGTTGTAGATCCGTTCAATCGTGGGCCAGGTGGAGTGCAGAAGTTCTCCTCCAACATGGTGGCGACTGCCAGAGATGGGAATTCCTGGAGAGGAGCTCACCAACAGAGCCACTGAGGTCTGCTGCTCACGAAACAAGGAAAGCCAAGTCTGAAGCACAGCAGGGCACGGGATGGTGCAGCAGGGCACGGGATGGTGCAGCGGGGCAAGGGACGGTGCAGCGGGGCATGGGACGGTGCAGCAGGCTCCTCCAACTTTCCAACAGAGCCATTCCATCCTCGGGATTTCCCAGAGGCTACACTAACGTAACTTAACTGAATCCCTGTGTAGCACAGAGAGCGACTGAGCAGGGGTTTCTGTGTGGATTCGGCAGGTGGTAGAAGAGAACCTGGGTAGCAAGCTGACCCCCACTGTATGAAATTTCAGTGCATCCTTGCATCACATCTGTCAGGATAATTCATGATCTGTCACGTGTTGGAATATAGTGTTAAATTGTTACTTTTCTTGTAGTTTAACCTTTCCTATGCTTGCTGGTATTTTTATATAATCACCTATATACAGTGCATGTATTGTTCAGTGAGTTTTTCAGCATTTGCAATGTGCTAATTCTGTATTTTTCTAGAGGTTTCTCAGGTGTCACGCCACTGAATCTGGCTATTTCATAAGTTATTCTTCTCACCAGAATACCTTGTCCTCCATCTTTGTCGAGTGTCAGCGAGTTTTTAGTGTCCTTTGTTCTTTTGTCCTCTCTTTGTTCATTCTTCATTCCTGTACACTTCTTACACAGCCATAACCAAAAAGTTTTTTGCCTCATTCTTGACTTCCAAAGAACCTTCCAAAGATGGCAAAATCGCCCCTATCCAACGAGCTAGGTGAAACGAGCTGGCGGTCAGTTCCCTTGTTTACACGTCTGTTTTTAACTGCAGGTGTTGACCATGCTCAGATGACCTACGACGGGCAACACTGGCATGCCGTGGACAAGTGCTTCTGCTGTGCCCAGTGCAGGACCCCGTTGCTGGGCTGCCCCTTCCTGCCGAAACAGGGCCGGATCTTTTGCTCCAAGGCCTGCAGCCTGGGCGAAGATGTCCACGCCTCCGATTCCTCCGACTCCGCCTTCCAGTCCGCCCGCTCCAGGGAGTCCCGACGCAGCGTCCGCATGGGGAGAAGCAGTCGGTCAGCAGACCAGTGCCGGCAGTCGCTGCTCCTGTCCCCCGCCGATGACTACAAACGCTCCGGTTCCGGCGGCCACGGCGGCAGGACCTTCTGGAAGGGCAGCGGAGAGGCAGAGGCCCCGGAGGAGCAGGAGGAGTGGGCGGAGCACGAGGACTACCTGACGCAGCTACTGCTCAAGTTTGGCGACCGGGGGGTCTTCTTCCAGCCCCCCGGTGGCGACGAGGCCCACGGCAACCCGGAGTTGCGCGTCCATGGGGCCCCGGGCCTGGCCAGCAACAAGTTTGAGCCCAGCCTGTCCTGGGCACAGTCCCAGGACAATCTAGGCGACTCGGCCTACGGGAGCCACCCGGGCCCAGCCAGTAGCAGGAAGATGCAGGACCTGGAGACAGAACACGGCCCCGCGGGCTTCAAGCACGGCGACAGCCCCTGGTACGGAGACTCACTGGAATGCTTGAGCAGCGAGCTGAAGCCCAACCAGCAGAGTGTCCGCAATTCTGTGGACTCACTTGCCCTGTCCAACATAACAGGTATTGTGCACGTACACCAACCTTCCAGTGATACCGAAGGCCACGGGGATACCCTCCTGCCCTGTACACCTGTACGCAGTGGGGTGGGGGTGGGCAAGGAGGGAGGTGGACGTCCTAGTGAACTTCCCCCTGGGGCTGGCCTGCCAAGTTGGCTGTCCGAGGGCCCTGGAGGGGGCAGCAAAGGGCTCTGTCCGGGCTAACTGCCTGGCAGTTTTCCGGGTGTACATCTGAGCTGGGTAACCCTGAAGAAAGAACTTGCCGCATCCACGGAGGTGCTTCAAGGACTTTGGTCACTATTGGGTACAAACAGCATCCTCGATCAGGCTGGGAACAGGTTAACTTAGTTACTGCCATTGCCTCTAGTTTTATTTTGTTATAGCATTGTGGCATTGGGCTAGCCAGTAGTGTAGTGGCATTAGCGCTGAACTTCAAGGCAGATAGTCCTGAGTTCGAATCCGACCAGGTCCCAGCTTGGGCAGCAGCAGTATCTGTGCGGAAGAAAGGCCTGGCAACCTAATTCCATATCTTGCCTGAAAACCCTGTGGACAACGACACTATCTATAGGAGCGCCATGAGTTGAGAAACAACTCAACGGCACTCAACAACAACATTGTAGTACAAGGGCTAATACCGGGGAGCATAATTTTAAGGTGACTGGAGGAAAAACAGGGGGGATGTCAAGGGTAGGTTTTTTACACAGAGAATGGTCAGTGCACGGAACGCCCTGCCAGGGGTTGTGATAGAGGCAGATACGCTTGGACATTTATGAGACTCTTAGATAGGCACGTGGATGATAGAAAACTGGAGGGCTATGTAGGAGAGAAGGATTAGATTTGTCTTACAGTAGGTTAAAAGTTCGATGCAAGAATTTGGGCTGAAGGGCCTGTACTGTGTTGTAATGTTCTATGTAACGTAGAAGTTACAATAAACAGGGGTCTATTTGTTTGGAAAACGAGTGTCAGGTCAGGTTTACTGTCATGGGTGAGGCGCAGATACAGTGGAAAACTTGCTTGCTGCAACATCACAGGCACATGGGTGTGGACAGTAATCGTCATTTGGAGGGATTCTTCCAAGATGGCCAGAAGCTGTTGTCAGTGACAATAGAAAGAAGGGACTGGGACGTGTACCTCACCTTCTGGTGTGTGCATTAGGCAGTGTCACCACCTCAGTGGAGAGAGAGACAGAGAGAGAGAGAGAGCACTTAAGCATCTCATTCTTTGTTTCCTTGTGGCAATGAAATAGAATTCAGGTCTAATCGGTACAACATTGGCAAGAATAACCCACAAGTACAAGGCATCTTTAACATGCTTCACGTAAAGACTGTGGTAGGTTCTACAGAATCACAGGCAGGCGCAGATAGAGGTGGGGAGCCAGAACCTTGAGGAAAGAACCTCAAAAGTTTAGGACTGAGACAATGGTGAATTGTTTTGGTAAGTGTCAGAAACAGAGAAGGGAGCTGTACTAGAGGATTTCAGTCATCCAGGGAGCGAGCAGGGAGGGGACGGACCCCGGTGATGGTTGGAACGCAACAGGTGAGGATATGAAAGTAGAAGTGTTACCAGACCAGGAGCCAGTACAGTGTTGAGGAAGCAGGGAGTCTGCAAAAAGAGAGATTAGGGGAATGGGCAAAGTGGCAGATGGAACACAGCGCAGGGAAATATAGGGTCATGCACTTTGGTAGAAGGAATAAAGGTGTAGACTGTTTTCTAAATCAGGTGCCAATTCAGAAATCGGTGCTGCAAGGGGGCTTGAGAGTCCTCATGCAGGACTCCCTAAATGTTTACAGGACAGAAGGCAGGAGAATGGGGCTGAAAGGGATAAAAAAAAATCAGCCATGATGGGTTGGTAGAAAAGACTCGATGGGCCAAATGGCCTAATTCTGCTCTTTGTATCTCATGCCTTAAGGACAGCTCTGGTTCTAGCTCTGACTGAACACCGTGTTGTACAATTCCATGACCCAGAGGATATTCTCTCCTCAGGTTTCAGATACCTTGAGTTAAACACATTTGAATTTTGGTCATTTTGACCCGAGTAGAGACAGGCAGAGTTGGGGCTTGAGTTGGATGTGCTTATGAGTCTATGACAACGAGAATTCTCAGGACAATTAATGACCTTAAGCAGGATTCTTTGAATATGCTGATATTTTATTAGTGTTGGTAGATAATTCCTGAGTTCTGGGTAACACTAAACTGATCAGAGTCCCTCTGCTCATCCCAGTAGGAGCCTCAGTGGACGGAGACAGCCAGCAGAGATCGCCTGTCTTCACTCTGCAGGATCTCCAAGAAATGGAGAGCTGTGAGAAGGTGAGCAACATGGGGACAATGAACTCCTCGATGCGCCACTGCAGCATAGAGTCCCTGAAGAGCTTGGCGTCGGAGCACTGCCCAGTCCCAGAGCCGGAGGAAAAGCAGAAACCTCTCTACAACCCGATGCTGAGGAGGTCAAAGTCACAGACGAGGCCTCAGCAAGTGAAGTTTTCCGATGACGTTATTGACAACGGAAACTGCGAGGAGATCGAGGTTCGGCAGCCCCCAATGAGCGAGCGGACACGGCGCCGAGTGTATGACTTCGAAGGGCGCAGCAGCCGGCACCACCATCGCTGGCGCAGGAGCAGGAAATCCCGTTCTGACAACGCGCTCCACTTGGCCGCCGAACGGAGGGGCCCGAGGGAAAGGCTTCACCTTCACTCTCCAAAAGACTGTGACAAACTGGTTGAGACCAACGCCCATCGTGACAGACAGCCGTATCACCAGAGCCAAGACGTGTACGGCCAGTACAGCCAGCCCCCGGACTACGCATTAAACCAAGCGGTGGGCAAGTTCCTTGGCCTGTACGCTGACGACTATGATTCCTGGTGCTCAACATGTTCCTCCTCGTCCTCTGATTCAGAAGAAGAGGGTTACTTCCTTGGTCAACCTATCCCACAGCCCCGAAGCCAAAGGTACCAGCTCTACGGCGATGACCTTGCAGGAACATCTGTGGTGCCAGCGTCTTCCACAACACCACAGATCACAAGAGCCAAAAAGAACAAAAGCCACAAAGGGAAGAATTGTATAATTTCCTAGAACAGAGCTAGTGGCGACCAAATTTATAAGGAGCGTTTCTGGAATCTGAGTCTAGGTGTTACTGGACCATCTCATGGAAGCAGGCTATATACTGTAAATTTATTGGCAATGGGAACTCTGTACCCACTTGTAATCCCACATGAAGGAACACTACCTGCCATGCTCTGTTCCCACACCCTCAGCCATCTTCACGCTGGATTCATGGTTCCAGGAAGCTTCAGGCATTGGAGCAAAATGTTTTTTTTTAAACTTCATTATCTTCTATGTTATTATGGTATTAAATGTTCACTTTCATTGAAGTATTTGCAATGAGTCTGTAAAGTGAAAGGGTTGAATGGAGATAGTTGTGTGGAGTGAATCTGCCGCCCCCTCTCCGTCCTTGCAATTCCACACCACAGGCATTAGAGGGGCTGCAACCTGTAATTTCAAAGAAAAAATGTTGGTATTTATAATGTAGCATTTAACAACTAAAGTTAATCATAATTTAACGGTGCAAATAATGTATATATTGTAAAGTCCAGATTAAGAAACTGATATTTTTATATATCGCCGAATTACAAAAAAAAAACACATTTATGTTTGGTTGTATATGAATAAATGTAATGAAGTGATTGGCGGCATTCCCCTTTGATAAGCAGTGTTCACCATTTTGTTAAGATGTACTGTGTTTAATGCTTCTACATGCAGCTTCCCTCTTGTCTAGTTACGTTCTCACTGGGCCCCTTCGTGACCCAGCAGTATTGGCAATTCCCAGATCCAGAAGTGCACCTGAGATACTTGCAATGTTACCGGAGCCTATTGTGAATCAGATAGTGTAAAGAAGTATCATAAGTGATGTATAAATGTAAAGACTGGAACATGTGGATGAATGAAATAAAAACATATAAAATAACCCAGTTTGTTTCACTAAAATACATTCTGCAAAATGTTGAAACAACAAGCCACCTCCCTCCTCTTAACCAGCTCCCGCTCAAGGCCCCACCCCCTGCCCTGTTGTTCCCTCAATGGGGGGGCCTGGCTGCCAGTCAGGCCACGCTGCTCATTTCAGTATCAGAGGTCCGGGGCTTTTGGCTGCAAGTATCCTCACCGAAGGTTCATTTATTATCGAAGTATACAACTCTGAAATTCTTCTTCTGAAGTCGAGGCCCGATGGCCAGAGCCCCCAAGTCTGAATCTGTGCAAGTCTGCTGGGAAAATCGGATACCATGAATCCACACGTCCAGTGGAGACTGGGTAGAGGGACGGGCTTGTTTTGCTGTCGTTGCTTTGTTACTTGGCATGTTCTGTTTTGTTGTGTTCTGCCAAGCATTGTGGGCATAGTATGCTGGCGTTGGAATGCGTGGCGCCCTTGCGGGCATCCCCCAGCACGTCGTTAGGTGTGTTGGTTGTTAACATAAAAGACACATTTCACTGTATGTTTCATTATACATGTGATAAATAAATCTGAATCTGATTTTGAAATCACTGTGGTGAAATTGCATGTGTTTTCTGTAAATTATTGGAGTTTTAAAATAATGGATAGTTGTAGAAATACAATGCCTGAAATATTAGCATTCTGCATCTAGTTTTTATGTTACTTATATTGGGGTGTAGAGGGTTTGAACTGGAGGTAACAGACAGTGTCCATAGAAAGAGCATTTGCATACATTAAGCTTGGAGAGCAAATGACAAAGTGGGTCAGAATAATTATTTTTCACTGTAGAATTGCAACGTAAAAACAATAATGTCCCGTGAAATTTAGTCTCTTCTGCTTTCTTGTTAGTGGAAAATCATTTACACTTGACATTTGTAAAGGTCCAAAGTTAAGCCTTACTTTTCTTCAGAACAGGACGGGAAATAGAATATCTCACTGCTTGAGCACATCCTGAGAGAAGTATGGAACAGAAGACTTTCTCAATCATCAACCTGAGTGAAGATTCAATGAACTACCAATGTACTCTGGTGTAATACTAATGCTTTAGAATACCGGGTATAGTCAATGAACTACCAATGTACTCTGGTGTAATATTAATGCTTTAGAATAGTGGGTATAGACTTTGCTTGTGATAATGCTCTAATCCATTCCGATGACAATGCCTCAACTATCACACCACCTGTACCGCCAGGGTAGATCTTACACGGAGAGCGGTAGGGCACCGAGGAGTGTGGTAGAACAGAGGGATCTGGGAATACAGATCCATAGTTTCTTGAAAGTGGCATCACAGGTAGCTAGGGTCAGAATGAGGGCTTTAGTACATTGGCTTTCATAAATCGTAGTACTGAGTACAGGAGATGGGATATTATGTTGAAGTTGTCCAAGACATCAGTGTGGCATAATTTGGTGTATTGTGTGCAGTTCTGTTCTCCTACCTAGAAGACAGCCATCAATAAGATTAAAAGAGTACAGAGAGAATTTACAAGGATGTTGTTGGGACTTGTTACAGGGCAAGGTTGAAAAGATTGATCACTGGAGTTTAGTAGAATGAGAGGAGATTTGACAGAGGTATACAAAATAATAAGGGGTGTAGATAGGTAAATGCAGCAGGCTTTTTCCACTGAGGTTGGGTGAAACTGGAATGAGAGGTCATAGGTTAAGGGTAAAAGGTGAAATGTTCAAGGGGAATATGAGGGGGAAATTTCTTTACTCAGAGGGTGGTGAGATTGTGGAATGAGCTGCTGGCAGATATGGTAGATGTAGGTTTGATTTCTTTGGATAAGTGCATGGATGAGAAGGATATGGAGGGCCTTGTCCAGTTGCAGCTCGATGAGATTAGGGAGAATAAATTTGGCACAGACTATATAGGCCTTAGGGCCTGCTATTGTACTGTGGTGATCTGTGACTATGACTCTAAACACCCAGCAACCTTGACCACATTACCAAATAGATCGGAAGGTTTCCTCCAATATGCCCCTGAGGTTTGTACAACTGGAAATTTGCTTACACAGCTCCACAATGTGTCATGCTGAAAATGAAGTCAATGCAGAATCAAACAGCTTTCAATACATTTTTGGATGTATACTTCATTGGGCCCTATTACATTTCTCTAGTGAAAATCTCCCCAGAATAATCTCAAGTGGTTGTGACATATTCCATCATGGCTGATGTACTTCCGCCTCAATCCCATTCTCCTGCCTTCTCCCCGTAACCTTTGATGCCCTCATTAATCAAGAACCTATCAATCTCTACTTTAGATATACCCAATTACTTGGCCTCCGCAGCCATAGACTCACCACTTTCTGGCAAAAGAAATTCCTCTTCTCCTCTGTTCTAAAGGAACATACTTGTATTCTGAGTCTGGTCCTAGATTCTCCCACTAATGGAAACATCCCCTCCACCTATTCTCTGTCTAGACCTTTCAATATTCCATAGTTTTTGTTGAGATCCCCTCTCATTCTTCTAAACTCCAGTGAGTACAGGCCCCGAGCCATCAAGTGCTCCTCATACATTAACCCTTTTGTTCCTAAGATCATTCTCACAAACCTCTTCCGGACCCTCTCCAGTGGAGGCCAGCACATCCTTTCTTAGATGAGGTGCACAAAACCACTCACAAATCTCCAAATGTGGGCTCATCAATGTCTTTTAAAGCCTCAGCATTACGTTCTTCCTTTTTTATATTCAAGCCCTTTCAAAGTAAATGCGAACATTACATTTGCCTTCCTTACACTGACTCAACCTGCAGGTTTACCTTTAAGGAATCCTGTACAAGGACTCCCAAGTCCCTTTGCACCTCTGATTTTGAATTTATTTCCTCTTTAGAAAATAGCCTACAGCTTTATTCCTTCCACCAAGTGCATGACCATACACTTCCTTACACTATATTCCATCTGCCACTTATTTTTCCATTCTCCTAAATCCAAGTTCTCCTGAGACTCCCTGCTTCTTCAAAGTACCCGCCCCTCCACCTATCTTTGTATTGTCCATAAACTTGGCCACAAAGTCATTAATTCCATCATTCAAATCGTTAACTTACAATGCGAAAGGTAAAGGACCCAACACTGGTCCCTGCAGAACACCTCTAGTCACCAGCAGCCAACCAGACTAGTCCATACTAGTATCCTTCCTGTTATACCACGGGCTCTTGTCTTGTTTAACAGCCTCGTGGAGCAACATTCACTCCAGTAGAGTTGGAGATGCGTTATGATGCAGCAGCCTCCCCAAGGCCAAACAAAGCTGTTTTTGTCTTTTTTAAACGTCTTTTTTTTATGATGCAAGACAATGCTGGACATTAAGAACTTCAAGTACTGTAGATCTACCCCTTCAGTGAGCTGCTCTTTGGTGGAGGAGCTGGACTTGGTGCGAACCGTATTACTGCCCACTACAGAAAGATATTGAAGTCAGTGCTTGAAAGTGGTGCGCAGTGTAACTGTGAGTGATTGTCCTCGATCGCAAGACCCTATTGGACATTAGTAATGTAAAGCACTAAAGTCCATCTCACTTGTTTATTGGTGAGGCAGATGGCGGGGGAGCTGTGAGTCCTTGGTTGCAGCGAGGACTAGGTCTCAAGCCGTGGACTTGCCTGTTGCAGCAATCTAGGAGAGGAGATACCAGAGTTGGTGCCGGGCGGTGTCTATGCTGGGTTGGGGCCTGGCCCTTCCCATCTGTGCTGCCTTCTAGTGTTCACTCGGTGGAAGACAAGCTGTACTGCGTGCATGTGTGCGTACGTTCTTCTGCAGAATGCTGAGATCTGCTTGTTCTTGCCAATGACACCCACTCTCCATCAATCTAGCCAGCCGGTGGTGTAGTGGCACCAGCACCGGACTTCAAGGTAAGTGGTCCTGGGTTCGAATCTGGCCAGCTCCTTGCACGCTTTCCATCTGTGCTGGGTTGAGCATCGAGCTAGCAACTCGGCCTCATAAAAAAATAGATAAATGCTACAGAACAAAGACAAGAGCTGATTGTGAACTTCAGGAAGGGTAAGACGAAGGAGCACATACCAATCCTCATAGAGGGATCAGAAGTGGAGAGAGTGAGCAGCTTCAAGTTCCTGGGTGTCAAGATCTATGAGGATCTAACCTGGTCGCAACATATCGATGTAGCCATAAAGAAAGCAAGACAGCGGCTATACTTTATTAGGAATTTGAAGAGATTTGGCATGTCAACAAATACACTCAAAAACTTATATAGTTGTACCATGGACGGCATTTTGACACACTGCATCACTATCTGGTATGGAAGGGCTACTGCACAGGACCAAAAGAAGCTGCAGAAGGTTGTAAATCTAGTTAGCTCCATCTTGGGTACTAGCCTACAAAGTACCCAGGACATCTTTAGGGAGCGGTGTCTCAGAAAGGCAGTGTCCATTATTAAGGACCTCCAGCACCCAGGGCATGCCCTTTTCTCACTGTTAGCATCAGGTAGGAGATACAGAAGCCTGAAGGCACACACTCAGTGATTCAGGAACAGCTTCTTCCCCTCTGCCATCTGATTCCTAAATGGACATTGAAGCTTTGGACACTACCTCAGTTTTTTTTAAATATACAGTATTTCTGTTTTTGCATTTTTAAAATCTATTCAATATACATAATTGATTTTACTTGTTTATTTATTATTATGTTTTATTTTACTTATTATTATTATTTTCTCTCGCTAGATTATGTATTGCACTGAACTGCTGCTGCTAAGTTAACAAATTTCACGTCACATGCCGGTGATAATAAACCTGATTCTGATTCTGAAAAACATCAAGGTTGCTGCTCAAGGTGCCACAAGGCGTGGCGAGGAATAACAAACATCAATTTACATGGCATGTCACTCAGGGATTTGGACTATATTATATATTTTTTGCATGACTGTATGTTTACTGCTATCTTATGTGTGCTGTATGTGCCTTGTGCTGTGTATGACTGTTGGTGTTGTGTTTTGTGCTTAGACCCTGGAGTAACACTGTTTCGTTTGGCTGTAGTCATGGGTGTGCATGTGCGGTTGAATGACAATTAAACTTGAACTTGAAGCTAATTTACTGACTCACCTTTGTCCATTCTGCCTGTTATTTCCTCAAAGAATTCCAGGAGATTTGTCAGGCAAGATTTTCCCTTAAGGAAACTATGTCTATTCGATCATGTGCTTTCAAGTACCCCGAAACCTCATAATAATGGATCCTGACATCATCGAAGTTCAAAGTAAAATTTATTATCGAGTACATACAACCCTGAAATTCTTTTCCTGCGGGCATACTTAGCAAATCTATAGAACGGTATCTGTGAACAGGATCTGTAAACATCAGGAACTGCAAACTAAACAAACTATACAAATGCAGATATAAATAAATAGCAATAAACAACAAGCATGAAAGATGACAGGTCCTGGAGATGAACCCATGAACACTACCTCATTACTCATATCTTGTACAGTACTATCTATTTGCTTGGTGTGACTTATAGTAATTTTTGTGTCTTGCGTTATACTGCTGTGGCAAAACAACAAATTTCAGGAGCTGTCAGTGATACTAAACCTGATTCTGAAGCATCCTGAAATTGGAGAGAAGAGATGCTTGTGTTGCTCTTCGTGGTGCTATCTACCACAGCAGGGAGGCTGGGCTGCTCTTCAGTTGACAGAGTAAAAGTGTCAAACACAAAGTGCTGGAGGAACTTGACAGGTCAGGCAGGATTTATGGAGAGGAATAAACAGGCGACCGTCCGGCTATGACCTTTCATTAGGACTGGAAAGAAGCCAAAATACGCAAACAAGAGGAAATCTGCAGATGCTGGAAATTCAAGCCACACACATCAAGTTGCTGGTGAACGCAGCAGGCCAGGCAGCATCTCTAGGAAGAGGTACAGTCGACGTTTCGGGCTGAGACTCTTCGTCAGGACTCAGTAAGGTCACGGCCTGAAACGTCGACTGTACCTCTTCCTAGAGATGCTGCCTGGCCTGCTGCGTTCACCAGCAATTTTGATGTGTGTTGCTTGAAATTTCAGCGTCTGCAGGTTTCCTCGTGTTTGCGTTTACTATCACTGATACATGTTGTGAACATGGTTGTTCTGTGGCAGCAGAACAATGCAAGACATAAAAGTTGCGATCATTTGCAATAAATATACAACAGAAAGGAGGAAAAGAGGTGTTGAGCCTCCAACCTGAGAGTGGCCTCATAGTGGCGGTGGAGGAGACCAGGGACTGACATGTCAGAATGGGAATGGGGATTGAATTACAGCTGTTGGTTACCAGGAAATCCTGCATGTTGTAGATGGAGCGAAAGTGCTTGACAAAGCACTACCCCAATCTACATCGGGTCCTACCGATGCAGAGGAGGCTGCATCAGGAGCACCCGTTACAGTAGATGACCCCAACAGTCTTGCAGGTGAAGTGTTGCCTCACCTGGAAGGATTGTTTGGGCCCTGAATGGGGGTGAGGGAAGGAATGAAAGAAAAAAAATAAAAATAAATTACAATTTTTAGAAGCACATCATACAAAAATGTGAAGTCCCCGACTGTAAAATAAATTTTCCACACCTGATTAAAACAAGGGACCAAAAAAGTCTGTGGTTTAAATCTCCGTTTTACTTGGTTAGTGACTGCAGTGAGGAGCTTGACCAGCAGGAGGCAGGATTGCATGATGGGCATTGGGAAGCACACTGCCATGACATACAGAATGGCACCAGTGGTGCAGCGGGGAGCTCTAAATGGCTACGTGGACCGTACATTCTGTTACCGGTAGGGCTGTCATAATCAAACTTGCTCCAGTGCAAAACTACACCCGGGAGTTAATTATGAGGAATACACCGAGTCGGCAGTTGTCAAGTGTGCAGGGAAAACGTGAAAGGTATGTGGAGGCACTGTCTGATTCATTCCTGGTGTGGAGCCTCCAACGCACAAGAGCACAAGAGGCCGGAGAGGGTTATAGACTCTCCACTCTCATCATTGAGCATTCTGACGGGACATCTTTAAAAGCCAGTGATTCAAGAAGGCAGCATCCATCACTAGAGACCCACACCATGGGGGAATGCCCTCTTCTCATTACTACCATTAGGGAGGAGATATGGGAGTCTGAAGACCCACATTCAACATTCCAGGATCAATTTCTTCACCATCAGATTTCCAAACAGTCCATGAATCCACTACATGGCTGTTTCTTGTTCTACACTATTTATTTATTTTTGTAATTTATCGTCACTTTTATGTCTTGCACTGCATTGCTGCTGCAAAACCAGGCATTTCACAACGGACTTCAGTTATAGTAAACCTGATTCTGAAAATGTAGTTTTACACTTCATTGAAAAGAAGAGGAAGTTACATAATTGGTAGAGATATTGCCGTGTAGGTTCATGAAACACAGAAGTTAAACCTATACACAGAGCAAGTAATAACGAAGGCAAATGTTCATTGCAAGAGTTTTGGGGTAGGAAAGGAAATCTTGTTGCAGTTGTACAGGATACTGAAGAGACCACACCTGTGCACCAATTCGGTCTCCACATGCAAGAAACAATGTACTTAGTGTGAGTGAAGTACAGTCGGCCCTCCTTATCCGCGAGTTCCGCATGCGCGAATTCAACCAACCGCGAATTGAGAAAACCCGGAAGTGCTCTTCCAGCACTTGCTGTTCGAGCATTACAGACTTTTTTTTCCTTGTCATTATTCCCTAAACAATACAGTATAACAACCATTTACATAGCATTTACATTGTATTAGGTATTATAAGTAATCTAGAGATGATTTAAAGTATACGGGAGGATTGCGTAGGTTATCGTGGATCGGGATCGAGAAAAAACCGGAAGTTCTCTTACTAAGTAAGTTGGAACAGGTACATCCGGTATTATTTAGCATCAGTCAGTCAAACGTTTGTCTTAGTATATAGTATATGTTTTACCTTTCTATGCATATAAAACACTTAAGAAACATATGTTTCAGCGTTGGGCTCAGGAACGGAAATTCCCGAGTTCGATCCAGTGACAGACCGCTCCGGAGTGCGCTCTCCATCCGTGCTGGGTTGATGTGGAGGATCAAAGACCCAAAACCCCAAAACCCAATAATTAAACCACTGCGTTGCTTAGTACTAATTGTAGCTTTCATCGGGGCAGGGCCTTTCTCACCTTATCCTTTAAAACTGTTCCGATCATTGACGGACTGTAGCCTAACGTTTTTCCAATGACCGATGGTGTTTCACCTCTTTCCGATTGCTTTATTATTTCCACTTTATTTTCAATCGCAATCGTGATTATTTTCATGAACAGAAACACTGCGGATTCAGAGCTCTGCCACCGGGTCCTAAGGTCCACCGCACTGAGACAGGTTAAATAAGGTCTGGGGTTCCGCTGGGTCCTAAGGTCCACCATACTGAGACAGGTTAAATAAGAGACTTGAGCATCCGCGTTTTTTGGTATCCGCGAGGGGTCCCAGAACCAGTCCCTTACGGATAAAGAGGACCGACTGTACTGTATCACGGCAGTGATTGCTCTGAGCTAAGACAATTAAGGCTATGTTAATTGAGGTTTAGAAAGGAAGAGGTGAGCTTAGTGACATTAAGACACTGCAAAGGATTGATAGATACAGATGTTAAGTCCTGATGAAGAGTCTCAGTCCAAAACATCGACTGTTTATACCCCCTCCATAGGTACTGCCTGGCCTGTTGAGTCCCTCTAATGTTTTGGTTACCCTGTATTTCCAGCATCTGCAGAACCTCTCATGCGTGCTTCCTCAGGTTAGACAATTCTAGAAACATCTACTGCTAACATTATCCTTTGAATTCAAAATCTTTTAGCCTGAAATTATTACCAATTCCAAAACAACTGTACACCCACTTTTTTATATATCAGCACATAAGTTTAACAAAGGACAATAGTTTGAAAGCTAATTTGATTAACAACCAACAATCTGATGTTAATGAGCTGACAGATTCACTGAAGAAATACATACTAGAAAAAATATTACAGAAAATTAGATGCTAGCATTCCTGAAAATATCACAGTATTATCCTATGGAATAAAATTGGCAAAACAATCATCATATCTTTCCAGCTCAATGATCCCTGAGAAACAATTTCTGCTGAAGTATGGACTTTTACAAACGGTCCTCTTCAATATTGTTAAGGATTTATGTGACACAACAACTTATTCCAGCTTTTTTCCACACTGTGACTTTTTCATCAAGTTACTGGATATGTGAATAAGTTTACTGTATATGTAAACCTGAATAAACCCTTGAATGAGATCATGGCCTTAATACTTCTTAATACTCGCCTGCTTCAGGAATGTATGCTTGAGAGAAAATTTGTTTTGAAATTTCCTCTAAAAGACAGCACCTTTAACAATGTTGCCCTCCCCCAGTATGCTAAAATGTCAACCAGGATGTCAAGCTCGGGTTTTTGCACAATGTTTTTTTAAATCATTGGGCATATTTCCTATGCACCTCCTCAGAAAATTAAGTAAAATGCTTTGAGAGGCATAGAGGGGTAGCCAGTGCCTTTTTCCAAGGATGCCAATGGCCAATACTAGAGATGTCCATTTAAGGTGAGTGGAGGAAGGTTTTTGAGAGATGTCAGAGGTAGTTTTTCTTTGCATAGAGAGCTTGAAAAGTACTGCCAAGCTGGTGGTAGAGGCTAATACAACAGGGACATTTAAAAGATTCTTAGATACACAACATGGATGTAAGAAAAATGGAGCATTATGTGCTCTGTAGAAGAAAAGGGTTAGATTCAAAGATTCAAAGTGCATTTATTATCAAAGAATGTATAAACAATACAACCTTGGGATTTGGTTGCTAACAAATAGCCACCAAGCAAGAAACTGGAAAGAGCCCAATAAAAAAGTACTTTTTTATGTGCAAGAGAAAGGGGGAGAAAAAGCACAAAATCATGCAAACAATTGAAGTGAGCAACAACATTCCGAACCAAGTTGAGTCCTCAGATCCGAATCACGGAGCAGCCCAGTGTAGGCCCAAAGTCTCGCTTATCATTTCATCATATCAGCGGCCATGGAGCACAGCAGTTGGGGCAGTTTTCAAGGCCTCAGTGCCATGGAGAGAGGAGTGACCATCGCGAAGAGCGAGCGAAATCGGCTCTCGCCCCGGATCCCAGCGCCCTGCCTTTTCAGTCTACCTGGGTTGGTGTTTAAAATGACCAAACAATGTATTATACCTCACATTGTACCTGGGAACCACTGTAGCGAAAGTTTCCAGTGCCCTGGAGAGAGAAGTGGACATTGCAAAGAGCGAGCGGAATCAGCCTCTGATCTGGGCCGGCGTTTAAATTGTCTAAGCTGCGTATCATGCCTCGGACTTGGACCGGGCCGCTGCGAAGGGCTTGGGCCCAGACCACACCACCCAGCAACTCGCTTCGGGCCCAGGTTTCGCTGCCCAGCCCAAAGCCACTTCCAAGCGCTTCAAAACGGCTCAGTGCTCATAGCAATCCAGCCTCACATCCAGGCACGGGATTCGGAACCCCTCTGTCTCAAGTTCTCCTCTCCGAAGGCTCACTCCATCTGCATCGATGGCAGCATAACAACCCGGCTCAAACCCCCGAACTCCCCTCATCATCGCTCACCCCCTCACTGTTTGCGACAATAATTTAACACAGTTTACCTCAGAAAAGGTGTTTTTAAGTGATGTTTTTTCGTCGAATTCCTTGGCATCTGAACACCCGGTGTGCTGTCACATGCGTTCAGTAGCGCCATCTTAACTGGAGGATTGATCTTGACGTAGGTTAAAAGTTTGGAACAACATCATGGGCCAAAGGGCCTGTCCTATGTTCTAACTTTAGATTTGCAAGATGCCTTCAATCAATATTGGCACCCTCAAATTCCGCATTGGGTCCTTTGTTGTCAGAAGTTCATCTCGGGACCAAATCAAACACAATGGCTCTTCATGGGGGCAGAGCTGGAATCACAGGTCAATGAAAGGACTTTGTGAAGGTAACTGAATGACTTTAATTCTACCAGTACTTTAGCCGGAAGGCAGACTTACTTAGCTGCTCACAGGCAAATCAGAGCAATGCAGGAAATAGAGAGGATGACAGAGTTCAGCTCTCACCTTTTGCTGTCTGGTTCCACTGCTAGACCCATGAACACAAAACCTGTGTGATCATTTGTACCTTCACTGGCTAATGTGAGATGAAATGAGGCCATTATCCATTTACGCATCTCAGAAAGCAAAGAGTCTGTTTCTCAAACAATACACTTACAACAACCTTGTTATTTTGTAAAGGAACTGAAATTGTTTTAAATCATAAGAGTACTGCCTTAGCCTAACGTAATATGAATAATCTGAAAGCCGAGAAAGGCTGATCAGTTTCATTTGATACTTTCGTCAAGGCAGATGAAATCCATTGTAGAAAAGTATCAGGTGATTAACTTCAGTAGGTTACTGAAAAATTTGATATATTCTAAATAACCTAATTTCAAAGGGGCTGGATGAAAATTCCTGCACAAATCTTTGCAGGTGACAGGACAAGTTAAGAAAGCAGTTAATAACGTACTCTGGGTTTGTTTTTGAGTCAGGAGGTGATACAAGTTCAGCGCCAGCTGTTGTGTATTTTCCATTTCTGGCTTCAGACATGCTATCGAAGCAATTCAGAGCAGATTTACTGGAATGGTTCTCGGGGTGGAAAATTAAGATAAATTAAGATTATTTGCTCTGGAGCAGCACAGGCTGAGGGCAGATCTGATAGAGGCTTTTATAACATTATGAGAGGCATAGACACAGTGGACAACCAGTATATTTCTCCCTGGATCAAAATGTTTAATAGTTTAGGGGGTGCATTTAGGATGAGAGGGGGAGAGTTCGAAGGAAACATGCAGGGCAGACTTTTTTTACAGAGTAGTGGGTCCTGGAATGCATTGCCGGGGTGGTGATAGTGGAGACAAATACAAAAGAGATAGTTAGGAGGCTCTTAGACAGGGACAAGAATAAGACGGTGTTTACATTATGTATTTATGCACACTTTATTACAAATCTGTTTTTTAACCTCTACTTTTTTATAATTCTTTATTTCCTGTAATTGTTGAATATTGTTTTTGTTGTGTCCTGATGGCCACACCACAGCACATTCCTAATACATGTAAACGGATATGACGAATAAAGTTGACCCTTGACCCTTGACGAGATTTGAAAGGGGTTAAAACCATGGGCGATAAGGACAAACTGTTACGGGGGCTTAAGAGGCAAATAATCAGAGAATGCATGTTCAAGGAGATACAAGTAAAACGCCCGTAAGCAATGTAAGACACACTGCGTGATATGGATTTCACAGCAGCTGTCTAACGGAAATTGTCCCAGCACATGGAGGAAAATTCCTGCGGAATGGAGAGCGAGCAGTGCGATGAACTGCACTGGTGAAATCAGTACGGCACAGTGGCGTAGTGGTTAGCACAACGTTTTACAGTGCCAGTAATCGCCGATCAGGGTTTAATTCCCGCTGCTGACGGTATTGAATCTGTACGTTCTCCCCATGACCGTGTGGGTTCCCTCCAGTTCCCTCCAACATTCCAAAGACGTATGGGCTAGTAAGTTGTAGGCATGCTATGCTGGCACTGGAAGCATGTGGGGCTGCCACCCCCCAGCACATCCTTGGACTGTATGTCACTGTACGTTTTGATGTATACAGTGGCGTATCTAAGGTATGGCAGGTCTGGCACGTGCCCTGGGCGCCACTTGACGGGGGGGGGCGCCACTGAGCAGTTTCTATTAAAATCAGACAAGCCATCCTTGGATACTGAAAAAATAATTTTCTTCAGATGTATGATCTATCTTTGATGATCATGGGTGAGAAGCACTAGGATGGCCTTATTTCAGAGCACTGTGTAAGAAGACCATGAAACATTTCTTCATGAAGAAGAAGGAAAGTGAAGCTGAAGGACGGAAGAGACGAAAGTTGGAGGTGGAGGAAGCCAAGGAGTCGAGCAAGTTCTTCATGCCCTTCGTTGAAAAGCCCAGAGCAAGTAGTTCGACACATTCCATGGAGTCGTCTGCACCTGCTACAAGTTTGTTAGAATCCGAAGGTGGATCAAGTACAAATGTGACACAAGCCGAGGAGGAAGTCAAGTCAGATAAATCCGAGTATGATGGGATTAAGAGTGAGGCTGCCACAGAGAACGTGGATATGTCAGGAGGGGAAGATGATGGTGCTGGTGGAGATGTTGAGTTTATTGATGAGATTTTACCTGACGAGATTGAACCTGACGACACTGAACCTATCATACCAGAAGAGCCTTGAACTGTCATACCAGAAGTGATTGAACAGCATGACATTGGACTTCTGAAGTTCAACAAGGATACTGGAAAAGCAATTCTGCCTGACGCATTGAGAACAGAAATAATAAAGCTGGGTTCGAAGTATTTCCAGAACAGTGAGGGGCCTTTCCTACCAACAAATAACCGCTCAATGAACAAAACTTGGTTCAAGAGGAAATTGGGAAATGGTCGTGGTGAGGAGGTGACTTGCTCATGGCTGGTCTATTCCCCTTCTAAAAAGTCTGCATTTTGGATCTGTTGTCTTCTCTATTTCCGGTCAGACCATCAATCCTTGTTGGAGCAGGAAAGTGGATTTAACCAGTGGAGAGCACCTGAAAGGATTAGTGTTCATGAAATTGCCAAGAATCATCAGGAATGCTTCACATAGTGGAAAGAAATGGAAAGAAATTTAGCTGGAAACAGAGGAGTTATTGATGTGGTATTTCAGTCACAGATTGAGAAGGAAAAGCAGAAGTGGCGTGATATCTTGACGAGAATCCTTCACTGCATAAAATTCCTTGCGACTCAGAACCTGGCTTTGTGAGGACACAGGGAGTCACTTCAGCTAGACAATGACTCCAATGTGGGAAATTTCCTTGGCTTACTGAAACTATTGGCCATCTTTGACCCTATCATAAAAGAACACCTCACTCATTTGGAAAGTCATCCTGGATCCACGTCTTATCTTTCACCGGGTGTCCAGAATGCATTCATCCACATGATGGCATCCACTGTTTGCCAGAGTTTACTGAGAAGTATTCGTAAAGCCAAGTATCGTGGTCTCATGTTCGACTCAACTCCTGATCAGGCACACCATGAGCAGATGTCAGAAATAGTGAGGGACGTGGAAGTTGACTTTGAGAGGAAAACAGTCCGTGTTAGAGAGTTCTTCCTTGGTTTTATCCAGATAAGCCAGAAGGATGCTGAGGGCTTGGTTGAAGACATCTTGAAACAGCTAGAGAAGGACAAAATGGAGCTACAAGATTGTCGGTCACTGTGCTATGACAACGCTGCTGTGATGGCTGGACACAGAAGTGGTGTTCATCAAAGAATAAGTGAGAAAAACAACCTGGCAGTGTTTGTGAATTGCAGCAATCACTCATTCAACTTGGTGGGTGTACATGTAGCCTAGCAGGATACAATGATGGACACGTTTTTTGGAACCATCAAAGCTCTCTACATGTTTTTCTCTCGTTCAACACAGCGCTGGGAAAAACTCAAAATCGCCGTGCCTGTGGTTGTTAAGTTGGAGTCCGAAACCAGGTGGAGTGCAAGGACAGAAGCAGTGAAGCCCGTCAACAAGTACCTTGAGGAGATACTTCAAGTTCTCCAGGACATGATAGACAATGAAAACGAGACCAGTGAAACAAGAAGTGACGCAAGGCAGCTGTACAACCATGTGTTGAGTTACGATTTTCTGATCTTACTAGGATTTTGGAACAAAGTACTCATTCGCATTGACTGTATTCAAAAGAGGCTGCAGGATCCTAGCATGAACTTCCACGATGCTGCCCTGGATTTGAAAGCCCTCCGAGATCATTTTTATGATGAAAGAGAAGTGTTGGTCAGTGAGTCACTGGAAGAAGGAGTTGGTCTCTGTCAAGAATGGAATATTGAAGTTGAAAGACGTCAGAGACGAAAGAAACAAATGGCTGATGAGAACTTGAGAGACGCTGGGTTAACAGCTAAGGAGGAAATGCAAAGAGTCATGAAGGGAACACAACCGTCTTCACAGAGAAATGGAGGAAATGTTTGCTCGTTTGCACGACACTGACGCCAAGTTTGGGTTCCTTCTTGATGTCGAGGGACTGTGTTACAGCATCGACAGTAACGACCTAAAGAAGAAGTGTGAAAATTTGGGCGAATTGTACAGCTCTGATGTTGATGGACAGCAGCTATATGAAGAAATTTTGGATTGCAGAATGTTGCTATCAAGGCGGGTCAACGTGAAAATATCAAGACCTGAAGAGCTTCTTGAATTTATTGTTCAGTATGGAGATGAGAGCATCTTCCCCAATCTTGGCACTGCTATTCAGATAATGCTAAGCCTCGCAGTTTCCATCGCCAGCTGTGAGAGATCATTCAGCAAGTTAAAACTAAACTTTCGTATTTGAGAGCCTCCATGTGTCAAGGCAGACTCTGTGATCTTGCTCTGCTGAGTGTAGAAAGAGAAGAAACTGAAAAAACTGAGTTTGATCACATCATAGACCAATTTGCATCAGTGAAAGCAAGGAAGGTGCAGTTATAATTTTCATGTAGTGCCATAATTTGTTAATTAAAAGATTAACGAGCTTGACTTGTATTTTTGAGCTGATATTATGGTAAAGCTATCTAAAAGATGGGTGTCAAATCTTTGGACAGGGGTGCAGTTTCAGTGCTTGCCATTGGCACTATTTTCCAGAGATAGACCCCTGGATGTACATGTGACAAAAAAAGTTAATCTCACCCTCTCGAGTTCAAGTTTAATTGTCATTCAACCATGTACATACGTACAGCTAAATGAAACAGCATTCCTTCAGGGCCACAGTGTAAAACACGGCACATACAGTCACCAAAATAATATTAGCTCAAGTCCCTGAGTGGCCTGGCCTGAAGATTAATGGTGCATGGGATGTTGTCCTGGAGCCATGTTTCTACAAGAACCATCATGCAGCAGTTCCTCATCTCATGCTCGTTCAGCAGACAAAGGCAAGTCAGCTTGTTTCGTGCTGAGTCAGCTGCAGGCAGTCTAGCTTGTCTTCCAGGCAGCGAACATGACAACATCGAACCTGCCTCAACCACTTCTGCTGGAAGCTCGTTCCACACAGCTACCACTCTTTGAGTAAAGAAGTTCCCCCTCATGTTACCCCTAAACTTTTGCCCTTTAACTCTCAACTCATGTCCTCTTGTTTGAATCTCCCCCACTCTCAATGGAACAAGCTTATCCACATCAACTCTATCTATCCCCCTCATAATTTTAAATACCTCTATCAAGTCCCCCCCTCAACCTTCTACGCTCCAAAGAATAGAGACGAAACTTGTTCAACCTTTAGGGCCAGCATTGCAGACGGCCTCAGAATGCATGTGTATTGCGCTGTTAAATTGAATGTACTGTTTTCAGTATTAACAGAATTCTAACACTGATTATCAATGGGATACACTGTTGATGAAGTACCTTTTGCTTTGTAATAACATAAATGGTTTACGCATGTATAATTAAATAATTATAAATCTATAGCATTTGAACAAGTTTTTTTTCAATGGATTTAATACTCAGATTCAAGATATTTTTGTTGAGCATAAAATTACTTCATAAGGAGTTTTCCATCATTTACCTCATGATGCAGATTTGATAAATCTTTTTGCAAGTCTTTCTATTTGATTACGTCTTCTATCACTTTCAATGAACTGTTAGCTAAAATTATTAATTAAAACACCATTGTCTAATGTATTCAGTTCAATTTTTACCCTCAAAGAACAGGAATTCTGCAGATGCTGGAAATTCAAGCAACACACATCAAAGTTGCTGGTGAACGCAGCAGGCCAAGCAGCATCTGTAGGAAGAGGTGCAGTCGACGTTTCAGGCCGAGACCCTTCGTCAGGACTAACTGAAGGAAGAGTGAGTAAGGGATTTGAAAGTTGGAGGGGGAGGGAGAGATCCAAAATGATAGGAGAAGACAGGAGGGGGAGGGATGGAGCCAAGAGCTGGACAGGTGATTGGCAAAAGGGGATACGAGAGGATCATGGGACAGGAGGTGTCGTTCCTCCAACCTGAGTGTGGCTTCATCTTTACAGTAGAGGAGGCCGTGGATGGACATGTCAGAATGGGAATGGGATGTGGAATTAAAATATGTGGCCACTGGGAGATCCTGCTTTCTCTGGCGGACAGAGCGTAGATGTTCAGCAAAGCGGTCTCCCAGTCTGCATCGGGTCTCGCCAATATATAAAAGGCCACATCGGGAGCACCGGACGCAGTATATCACCCCAGTCGACTCACAGGTAAAGTGTTGCCTCACCTGGAAGGACTGTTTGGGGCCCTGAATGGTGGTAAGGGAGGAAGTGTAAGGGCATGTGTAGCACTTGCTCCGCTTACACGGATAAGTGCCAGGAGGGAGATCACTGGGGAGGGATGGGGGGGATGAATGGACAAGGGAGTTGTGTAGGGAGCGATCCCTGCGGAATGCAGAGAGAGGGAGGGGAGGGAAAGATGTGCTTAGTGGTGGGATCCCGTTGGAGGTGGCGGAAGTTACGGAGAATAATATGTTGGACCCGGAGGCTGGTGGGGTGGTAGGTGAGGACCAGGGGAACCCTATTCCTAGTGGGGTGGCGGGAGGATGGAGTGAGAGCAGATGTACGTGAAATGGGGGAGATGCGTTTAAGAGCAGAGTTGATAGTGGAGGAAGGGAAGCCCCTTTCTTTAAAAAAGGAAGACATCTCCCTCGTCCTAGAATGAAAAGCCTCATCCTGAGAGCAGATGCGGCGGAGACGGAGGAATTGCGAGAAGGGGATGGCGTTTTTGCAAGAGACAGGGTGAGAAGAGGAATAGTCCAGATAGCTGTGAGAGTCAGTAGGCTTATAGTAGACATCAGTGGATAAGCTGTCTCCAGAGATAGAGACAGAAAGATCTAGAAAGGGGAGGGAGGTGTCGGAAATGGACCAGGTAAACTTGAGGGCAGGGTGAAAGTTGGAGGCAAAGTTAATAAAGTCAACGAGTTCTGCATGCGTGCAGGAAGCAGCGCCAATGCAGTCATCGATGTAGCGAAGGAAAAGTGGGGGACAGATACCAGAATAGGCACGGAACATAGATTGTTCCACAAACCCAACAAAAAGGCAGGCATAGCTAGGACCCATACGGGTGCCCATAGCTACACCCTTAGTTTGGAGGAAGTGGGAGGAGCCAAAGGAGAAATTATTGAGTGAGGACTAATTCCGCTAGACGGAGCAGAGCGGTGGTAGAGGGGAACTGATTAGGTCTGGAATCCAAAAAGAAGCGTAGAGCTTTAAGACCTTCCTGATGGGGGATGGAAGTATATAAGGACTGGACATCCATGGTGAAAATAAAGCGGTGGGGGCCAGGGAACTTAAAATCATCGAAAAGTTTAAGAGCGTGAGAAGTGTCACGAACATAGGTCGGAAGGGATTGAACAAGGGATGATAAAACAGTGTCGAGGTATGCAGAAATGAGTTCGGTGGGGCAGGAGCAAGCTGAGACAATAGGTCGGCCAGGACATTCTTTCTCTCACTCTCCTTTTTCTCCCTCTGTGCCTCTAAATATACCTCTTGCCCATCCTCTGGGTCCCCCCCCCCCCCGTCTTTCTTCCCGGACCTCCTGTCCCATGATCCTCTCGTATCCCCTTTTGCCAATCACCTGTCCAGCTCTTGGCTCTATCCCTTCCCCTCCTGTCTTCTCCTATCATTTTGGATCTCTCCTCTCCCCCTCCAACTTTCAAATCCCTTACTCACTCTTCCTTCAGTTAGTCCTGAAGAAGGGTCTCGGCCTGAAACGTCAACTGCATCAATTTTTACCCTGTTTATTTAACTACAAATAGTGAAAAACTATCCAAAGACTTCAGTTCTGGTTCTCCCAATATAGTAATTTCACCAGCATGTTCACATATGTCAACTGTAGCTAAATATGCAATTATTTTACCTGTGGAGCCTCTTTATATGCCTCAGCTTCAATTCCACCTTCTGATTTCATTGCACTTTCCCCTACGGTTTCTTCAACAGCTTCTTGCCCAAACTCTATAGGCCTGGTTTTCGACTACTGGAAAAAAGTTTCCAGTTCTTTTACGAATCATATCACATGGTATTCACTATAATTATATCATCATTTATGCATTTCATGCACTTTAATACAATTCCCAAACAAAAGCGAGTCTCGTGCTTAAGATGCCACGTTGGTGACAGCAAGTAGTTTGACGCTAAGGTGCATTGACCAGAAGTGGGACATTCAATGCCTGAGAAGCAGAGATAAATAGCCAAACAAGCAACAGTAACAGCACCAGCTCTTGATTTTAAGATGGATGGAAGATCTTTGAGGAGGCAGCTGAAAATGCTTCGGCCCGAGCAAATTACAAAACTGTAGTGAGACATGGATGATTATCCTTCAATTGCCACAACAATGTTCCTTTGTGTGAGACATGACACAAATGTTTTCCCCTCTCACTTCAGTTTAACCAGGCCATCTTGATGCCACATTCAATAAACTGTTGAATTGATGGCAAGAACAATATCTTGGAATGCTTTTTGAATTTGTTGTTATTCCATGTTTGGATTGAGCCTGTACTGTAGCCTCGAGCCAAATGATCCTGCTGAATGGTCCACACTGAGCAGAAGTTTGGTTAATTTGTTAAGTTGGTGCTATGTAATAACACTGAAACAGCTGACATGACTCCTCATACACTAACAACACACACAAAATGCTGGAGGAACTCAGCAGGCCAGGCAGCATCTATGAAACAGAATAAAACAATTGACATTTCAGGGTGAGACCATTCATCAGGACAAATTCACTAAGACTGATTGGGTGATGATTGGCTGAGTTGGATTTAAGTAGTTTTTGAGTACGCAGACTGTGTGGACGCCAGTGTTGTAACTGTATTTGAGTAGCTTTACTGGGCACAGTGCATAGTTAGTCCTTGAGTACGTTTATCCGGTTTCAGCTCCTGGTCTGCTTTATTCAGCCACATCATCTGTAACACTATCCTTGTTGTGAGCATTCCTCAGTAACCTATTTAGATTATGAGAACACTCAGTCTTCTTTTATAGTCATTTAGAAATGCATACATGCATTAAGAAATGGTACAGTGTTTCTCCGGAGTGATATCATAGAAAACAGGACAAACCAAAGACTAACACTGACAGAACCACATGATTATAGCATATAGTTACAGCAGTGAAAAGCAATACCATAATTTGATGAAGGACAAACCATGGGCACGGTAAAAGAAGTCTCGAAGTCCCCGAGTCGATCGACTCCTGAGTCCCCGATAGCTGGCGGCAAAAGGGAGAAACTCCCTGCCATAAACCTCCAGGCACCGTCAACTTGCCGATGCCTTGGAAGCAGCCGACCACAGCTGACACTGAGTCCATCCGTCCGAAAACTTTGAGTCTCCGATCAGCCCCTCTGATACAGCCTCCCGAGCACCATCCTCTGCCAAGCGCCTTCGACCTAGCCCTGGCCACTGAAACAAGCAAAGCCGAGGATTCAGGGCCTTCTGCTCTGGAGATTCCGGTTACCACACAGTAGCAGCGGCAGCGAAGCAGGCATTTCAGAAGTTTTCCAGATGTTCATCCGTACTCTCATGTCCATCTCCATCAAATCAGAATTGTGCACGGTCCCCTACTTGACAGATTACAGATATCATTCACCGGAGAGGCCGCGCACGCTGCCGTCGTGCCGCCATCTTCTCCTCCTCCATTGAGAGCAGCTTCACTGGCTCTCCAGATTCAGACCATAAGATACAGGAATATCATTCGGCCATTTGGCCCATCGAGTCTGCTCGGCCATTCCATCATGACTGTTTTATTATCCCTCTCAACCCAATTTCCCTGTCTTCTCCAAGTTACCTTTGACACCTTACTAATCAAGAAGCTATCAACTCCACTTTAAATATACCCAGTCAATTGGCCTCCACAGCCTATTGTGGCAATGAATTCCATAGATTCCCCACCCTCTGGTTAAAGAAGTTTCTCCTCATCTCTGTTCCAAAGGTCCAAGACTCCTCCACTATGGGAAACCTCTTCTCCACATCCACGTTATCCAGGCCTTCCAATATTCAATAAATTTCACTGAGATACCTCCATTCTTCTAAATTCCAGTGAGCACAGGCCCAGAGTCATCAAACGCTCCTCATACATTAACCACGTAATTCCTGGGATTATTCTCATGAACTTCCTCTGAACCTACTCAAATGCCAGCTCATCATTTCTTAGATAAGGGCTCAAAACTGTTCGCAATACGTCAAGTGCTGTCCGACCAATGCCTTATAAAGCCTCAGCATTACATCCTTGCATTATATTGTAATCCTCTCAAAAGGAATGCGAACATTGCATTTGTCTTCCTTACCACTGACTCAACTGTAAATTAACCTTTAGGGAATCCCGCACAAGGACTCCCAAGTTCCTTTGCATCTCAAAGAGTCTATGCTTTTATTCACCAGGTTCTGCAGATGCTGGAAGTCCAAAGCAACACACACAAAGTACTGGAATCGTTTTCCGCTTGCAAAGGGAAGTGCTACACCTGCCCATTCACCTTCTTCCTGGGAGTCAACACTTCACCTGCGAATCTGTTGGGGTCATCTGAGGTATCCAGTGCTCCCTATGCAGCCTCTCCTACATTAGTGAGACCTGATGTAGATTTGTCGAGCACCTTTGCTCCATTCGCAAATAGCAGGATTTCTTGGTGGCCAACTATTTTAATTCCAATCCTCATTCCCATTCCAACATATCTGTCCATGGCCTCCTCTCCTGTCCAATGAGGCCACTCTCAGGTTGTAGGTGTAACATCTCATATTTCATCAGGGTAGCCTCCAACCTGAAGGCATGAACATTGATTTCTCTCATATCCGGTAATTTCCCCCTCGCTCTTCCTTCTTCAATTGCCCACTCTGGCTCCCCTCTTACCTCTTCTCTTCTCCTCACCTGCCAATCACCTCCCTCTGGTGCCCTTCCTCCTTCCTTTTATCCAATAGTACACTCTCCTTCTTCTCAGGTCTTTTACGTTTTCTACCTATCACCTCTGAGCTTCTCAGTTCATACCCCCTCCCCCACCCACCTGTCTTCACCTATCCCCTTCTAGCTTGTACTCCTTCCCTTCTCCACACCTTCTTCTTCCTTCCCAGTCCTGATGAAGACTGTAGGTCCAAAACATCAACTGTTTATTCATTTCCACAGATACTCCCTGACCTGCTGAGTTCCTCTAGCATTTTGGGTGTGTGTTGCTACACCTTAATTCCTTCAGCGCATGACCATACATTTCCCTAAAGGCAGGACAAAAGAAGGGAAAGGGCATCTAAATTGGATGGTGGGATCAGGAGGCTGGAAAATGCCTGAATGGATTGATTGAAGTGTTATTTGATATATGTCAGGTACATGTGTTACAGACCCAGTTTACTGCTTGACATTGGTATTGGGATCTGGTCTCCAGAATAAATTAATTTCCATGATGTAGAGGAAAACTACTGTCTTTATTTCTCACACAGCCAAAATGGTCACTAAACCTTTAAATAACACACATAAAAGTTGCTGATGAACACAGCAGGCCAGGCAGCATCTCTAGGAAGAGGTGCAGTCGACGTTTCAGGTCGAGACCCTTCGTCAGGACTCGGTCTGAAACATCCACTGCACCCCTTCCTAGAGATGCTGCCTGGCCTGCTGCGTTGAAGGGTCTCGGCCTGAAACGTCGACTGCACCTCTTCCTAGAGATGCTGCCTGGCCTGCTGCGTTCACCAGCAACTTTTATGTGTGTTGCTTGAATTTCCAGCATCTGCAGAATTCCTGTTGTTTGCGACTAAACCTTTAAATTCATTTTGATGGAATTGGTCAGGGCAGGGCAGTAATCATTCATTCTGTGTCATGGATAAAAGCAAGCTGGATCCACAGAAAGACATCAATCACTGTCAGGGGATCTTTGAAGCATCAATTATTGAAAAAACATCTCAAGCCCTCTTAGCACTTAGCTATAGTTGGTCTTTTTCTGGCTTTGGAAAGGCAATGATCTTAAAGTGATACCCAACAAGCAGTTACATCTTGGGAGAATTCTGGAGAAAAATACAGAGCCTATAAAAATTAATCATCCCCCCCCCCCCCCCCCCGGAGTTTTGTTTTACAACATTGAATCACAGTGGATTTAGTTTGGCTTTTTTTTACACTGACCAACAGAAAAGACTTTTTCGTGTCAAAGTGAAAACAGATCTCAACAAAGTGATCTAAATTAATTACAAATTCAAAACAGAATAATTGATTCCATAAGTATCCACACCCCTCAAGTCAGTATTTAATAGATGCACCTTTGGTGACAATTACAGCCTTGAGTCTGTGTAGATATGTCTCTCATCAGCTTTGCACATCTGGACACTGCAATTTTCCCCCATTCTTCTTTAGAAAACTGCTCAAGCTCTGTCAGATTGCATGAGAATCATGAGTGAACAGCCCTTTTCAAGTCCAGCCACAAATTCTCAATTGGATTGAGGTCCAGACTCTGACTTGGCAACTCAAGTACATTGATGTTGCTGTTTTTAAGGTATTCCAGTGTAATTTTGGCTTTATGCTTGGGGTCATTGCCTTGCTGGGAAACAAATCTCCCAAATTGCAGTTCTCTTGCAGACTGCATTATATTTTCCTCCAGGATTTCCCTGTAATTACCTGCATTTATTTTACCCTCTACCTTTGACAGCCTGCTGTGGTGAAGCATCCCCACAGCATGTTGCAGTCACCACCACGTTTCACGGTAGGGAAAATGTGTTTTGATGATGTGTGGTGTTTGGCTTATACCAAACATAGTATTTAGTTTGATGGCCAAAAGGCTCAATTTTGGTTTCATCAGACCATAGAACCTTCTTCCAGCTGACTTCAGAAACTCCCACATGCCTTCTGGCAAACCCTAACTGAAATTTCATGTGAGTTTTTTCCAATAGTGGCTTTCTCTTTGCTACTCTCTCAGAAAGCTGCAACTAGTGAAGCACCCAGACGACAGTTGTATGCGCAGTCTCTCCCATCTCAGCCACTGAAGCTTGTAACTCCTCTAGAGTTGCCATAGGTCTCTTGGTGGCCTCCCTTGCTTGTCTCCTTCTTGCATGGTCACTCAGATTTTGAGGATGGCCTATTCTATGCAGAATTACAGCTATGCCATAATCTTCCCATTTCTTGATGATTGACTTAACTGTACTCCAAGGGATATTCCGTGACTTGGAAATTTTTTTGTATCCATCTCCTGACTCCTCAATAACCTTTTTGCAGAGTTGCTTGGAGTGTTCTTTTGTCTTCATGGTGTAGTCTTTGCCAGGATACTGATTCACCAGCAGTTGGACCTTCCAGATACAGGTATATTTTTACACCTATCAGGTGTCAAATGAACACCTTCAGTGCACACAGGTCTCCAAAAACAGATCTCTATTTAACTAATTATGTGCCTTCTAAAACCAATTGGCTGCACCAGTGATAATTTGGTATGTCATAGGTATGAGTACTTCTGCAAACAATTATTTTTCGGTTGATCAATGTCAAAAAAGCCAAATTAAATCAAATGTGATTTAATGTTGTGAAACAATAAAACATGAAAACTTCCGGGGGGGGGGGGCGCGGTGCGGTTTTGAATACTTTTTTTATAGGCACAGTATGTATGGACAGAGGATCAAGGTATTTCAGAGAGCCTGGCCGTAATTTTGCTAGGCAATGGATGATTTCAAGACTCAAGCTATTATCAGCCTTCATGGCAGTGAATTCCATTTGGAAGCTGAGTTGGACTGAACAACTGAAACCGCTTCATTATGTATCTGTCACTCCAGAAATCCTTCACTAATGGCCTGAGAGCGGCTGGTAACCCAATGGATTGGAGTGATCAAAGACTGAAAATGATTCAGAGGGTGGGAGGAGAACCAAAATATGCCATTCAGAACTTAAGCCATGAACCCATTTAACTAACCTTGATTATTTTATTTCACTGAGGCAGGGCACAGCATCAGGTGATTTTATCACGTGATCAAAAATATGTGGATCTCCTAAGCCTTTATCTCAGTAAACCTACAGCACAATACAGACTCTTCGGCCCACAATGCTGTGCCAAACATGTACTTACTTTAGAAATTACCTAGGGTTACCCACAGCCCTCTATTTTTCCAAGCTCCATGTACCTATCCAGAAGTCTCTTAAAAGACCCTATTGTATCCACCTCCACCACAGTCACCGGCAACCTAATCCACACACTCACCGCTCTCTGTGTACAATTACCCGACATCCCCTGTGTACTTACTTCCAAGCACCTTAAAACTGTGCCCCCTCTCGTGTTAGCCATTTCAGCCCTGGGAAAAAGCCTCTGACTATCCACATGATCAATGCCTCTCAGCATCTTATACACCTCTATCAGGTCACCTCTCATTCTCCATCGCTCCAAGGAGAAAAGGCCAAGTTCACTCAACCTATTCTCATAAGGCATGCTCCCCAATCCAGGCAACACTTCTCTAAATCTCCTCTGCACCCTTTCTATGGTTTCCACATCCTTCCTATAGTGAGGTGACCAGAACTGAGCACAGTACTCCAAGAGGGGTCTGACCAGGCTCCTATATAGCTGTAACATTACCTCTCGAACTCAAGCCCATGGTTGATGAAGGCCAATGCACCACATGCCCTCTTAACCACAGAGTCAATCTGCGCAGCAGCTTTGTGTCCTATGAACATGGACCCCAAGGTTCCTCTGATCCTCCACACTACCAAGAGTCTTACCATTAATACTATATTCTGCCATTATATTTGACCTACCAAAATGAACCACCTCACACTTATCTGGGTTGAACTCCATCTGTCACTTCTCAGCCCAGTTGCATCCTACTGTAACCACTGACAGCCTTCCACACTATCCACAACACCCCCAACCTTTGTGTCATCAACAAATTTACTAACCCATCCCTTCACTTCCTCACCCATATCATTTATAAAAATCACGAAGAGAAGGGGTCCCAGAACAGATCCCTGAGGCACACCACTGGTCACCAACCTCCATGCAGAATATGACCTGTCTATAACCACTCTTTGCCTTCTGTGGGCAAGCCAATTCTGGATCCACAAAGCAAGGCTCCCTTGGATCCCATGCCTCCTTACTTTCTCAATAAGCCTTGTATGGGGTACCTTAACAAGTGCCTTGCTGAGTTCCATATACACTACATTTACTGCTCTACCTTCATCAATGTGTTTAATCACATCCTTGGAAAATTCAATCAGGCTCATAAGGCACGACCTGCCTTTGACAAAGCCATGCTGACTATTCCTAATCATATTATGCCTCTCCAAATGTTCATATACCCTGCCTCTCTGGACCTTCTCTATCAACTTACCAACTACTGAAGTAAGACTCACTGGTTTATAATTTCCTGGGCTATCTCTATTCCCCTTCTTGAATAAGGGAACAACATCTGCAACCCTCCAATCCTCCAGAACCTCTCTCATCCCCATTGATGATGAAAAGATTATTGCCAGAGGCTCAGCAATCTCCTCCCTTACCTCGCAACAGTATCCTGGGGTACATCTCATCCGGTCCCAGTGATTTATCCAACTTGATGCTTTCCAAAAGCTTCAGCACATCCTCTTTCTCAACGTCTATAGGCTCAAACTTTTTAGTCTGCTGTAAGTTATCCCTACAATTGCCAAGGTCCTTTTCCGTAGTACTGAAACAAAGTATTCATTACGTACCTCCACTGTCTCCTCCGGTTCCATACACACTTTTCCACTGTCACACTTGATTGGTCCTATTCTCTCATGTCTTAGCTCACATGAAAGAGCTAATTTACAAGGAGCATTTGATGGCTTTTGGTTTGTACTTGTTGGAGTTTAGAACTTTGAAGTGAATCTCACTGAAACCTATTGAATATTGAAAGGCTTGGATTGAGTGAACGTAGATAAGCTATCGCTAGTAGTGCTTGACTCTAGGACCAGAGGCCTTAGAATAGAATTACGTCTTTTTAGAACAGAGATGAGGAATTTCTTTAGCCAGTGGGTGGTGAATCTGTGGAATTCATTACCACAGACAGCTGTGGAGGCCAAGTGATTGGGTAAATTTAAAACAGAGGTTGATAGGTTCTTAATTAGTAACAGGGAAGGCAGCAGAATGAGGTTGGGAGGGATAATAAATCAGCCATGATAGAATAGTGGAGCATATTCAATGGGCCTATAGACCAAATTCTTCTCCTAGGTCTTATGGTCTTATATGGATGCTATAGCAGCCTTGAATGTTATGCAACAAAAACCAACTCAAAGCTTCATCAATGAAATAAACCTTGAAGGAAACACTACAAGACACCATTTTAGAGCTTTTCAATTAGCTGAAAGGATTCTCCGACTTTTTTTTTTCTCCACTCCCCCCAGCCATCAGGCAGAAGATACAAAAACCTAAAAGCATGTACCACCAGGCTCAAGGACAGTTTCTACTACTTTACAGGACTATTGAATGGTTCTCTAGTACAATTAAAATGGACTCTTGACCTCACAAACTACCTCGTTATGGCCTTGCCCCTTACTCTCTACTGGCACTGCATTTTCTCTGCACTGAAACACTTCATTCTGCATTGTTATTGTTTTACCTTGCGCTGTGATAATGAAATGATCTGTGCAGACAATACGCACAGCAAATTTTTCCACTGTGCCTCGGTACATGTGACAATAATAACCCAATTCCAAAATTAAAAATTATTGCATACAAAACCAAACATATCTTGTAATTTCTGCTCACTGCCTTCTCTTATTGTTTCACAAACAAATTAGAAAAACAGGTATAGACCAACTTTATTTTATACCAAATGCATTGTAAACCAAAGTTTAGAAGAGGAATTTTTTTCCATATCAACCATCCTGTCATCTGCCACATTATGGTCTGTAATGTGTGCTGGACGTCATTCCTTCAGCTATGACTGCTAACGTTCATATTGCAAAGGATTTCTACATTTGGGGAAAAACAGTTTTTCATTCCAACAAAGACATTTGATCCAGACATAAATTGCTCAGACAAAGACAAAATTTGCACCATTAAACTACATGAACATACCTTTACATCGGCATTACAATGCTTTGTTCCCTGCAGCATGTAAACAGAAGGAATGGTCTGGCTTTAACAATAATTTGTTAGGAAATGTACGCCTCCTGTCATCACTGAATCAAGTTTAGTCTTCTTACCGCTTCTCAAAAGTAAAACCAGAACTATTTTACTTCAATGTTTTAATATATCCATTTCATTAATTTCAGTAAAAGCATTTACTACACAGAAATCCAAACTTAACACTGCTAATGAAAATATTAGGCTGCAGTAGATTGATGCAATTTCTAATGTCTTCTCAGTTATGTACATTTTCTCCATAGTACAGCATTAGATTATCCCTAATGGTGCACTTCCCCTCTTAACACTGTTTATTTGGTATAATGTGGCCAGTACCTTGTCTGTTTGTTGATCATATTTCTAATTGATGCAGACATATCCAAAATATAAGTAGATTGGGAATAGTGAGCATGAGTATAAAAATTCACTTAAAGTAATATTCTAGGACCTGAACTTACAAAGCCTTTCTTATTGTGGACTTTTTTCCACTTAACTGGTGACTTCTCTCAGTGCTTTTTTGTCAATACAAACTGCCCTCATACCCCCTGCACCAGGGTCCATTCTTCATGTACATTCCCTGTTAGCACATGTGACATATCACTTGTATCCTTGATCTAATCTGATCTATCAGGCATTTACACACATTGGATCATAAGTGTACAATTCAGAACTGGGAATCCTGGTTTGTTTCTCTGTTGCTCAAGGTACCGAAGCCAAATGTAATTTTTCCACTGTTCTTCCAGCCTTTTACAGCTTATAAGTAAACTGGGCAGTGTGTTATCCGATACTGTATGTCATCAAGAGAACTAGTATTTTTTCCTCTCTTTTTTACATTTCAGTACACAACCATAGAAACAACAAAAAAGTTTCTAACTTTTAAATAAAGTCAAATCTTTTTTTTTATTAATCTAAACTAAGGTGCTAGAGACAAAATTACATAAACGATGAGATCCTATTGTAGAAACCAAACTTGTGATATTCCTTTATGTTTTTCCATTGGAATTATATAACATGTTTTACATACACCAAAATATTCTATTTTTGAATCCAACCCATATTGATTTCAGAAATACACTCCAATTATGATAATATTATATAAGGAACATATTACTGACGTCAGTATAGATTTGTTTCACCACCCATAAAACTTATTAAACATATCTAGCGTTTCAGCTTAAGGAATGCAATATATTCAATGGCAGATGGACTCCATGTACACCAGTATAAGCTTGTTGATTATAGTTCGTATAAAATGGAGTTGGAACAAAAGCAGGCGATTTATCAAGCACCCAAGTCTTGGAATTATAAATTTGCTGTATTGTCTCCAGGAGCAGAATCATACTGGGTGATGAACCTTTTGAGCTCCTCAGTGCAACGATCTTCTATCTCACGCAAGTTTTCTCTTAGTGCAAATTGTACTGTGTTTTCCAATGATGGATCTTTGTTAATGAGCATTTGAACAACCATGCCAAAAGTTTCACAATCTTGCCTATAAACCTGAAAGTAAACAAATAAATTATTAGCAAAGTTGATTTTAATACTTTGATGCAACACAATTTAGTAAATTTTGGAACTACATTTGCAATAAAAAATGGGTGTGCTATAAATTTATACATACTTTCACATTAATACTCTATATCTTGCAGAGTAAATGCTTATTTTAAAGAATTCAAAAACATACGAAAGCTCCCCTAAGGCTGCAATGCCTTTTAAAATTCAAGCAATTATTAAGGCACACTTTAGGAAGAGAAACAGAGTAAACATTTCAGTGTGATGATCATTCATCAATCTGATCTGCTGCCTACACACGCTCTCTACACTTTTCTTGGAGCTGCACTTGCCTTTTGTGGCTCTGTGGTAATAACCTGGCATTAATGATTAGCTACTGCATGAAGCTCATAGCTCCAATGGCTTTTTTAACTGTTCTTAAACATCTCCAATAATCAGGGACATGTAAAGCAATTCTAAGGATGTAACTAATCAAAAACACTAAAAATAAATTTACCCCAAATTATCTTTAAAATTAGGTATTAACTGAAAATATCTTTTTAATTAAGATTGGTGACCCTATTCAAATAAAGTGCAGTCAGTTCAACTCAGTGCTTTACTGTTGGACTTGTTGTTGAGTGTCTCTAAGAAATGGTAAATCAAATATTGATATCTGACTGCCAACCTTTCAATGATGTTCATTTAATTGTGCAGGCACCGAAGTCAGAACTAAGCTGACCTGTGAAGAGGGCATTGTCGACACTCTTTATGAAATCCTTGCCAGATGTGGAATTCATTGCCATAGAAGGCTGTGAAGGCCAAGTTGTTGGGTATGTTTAAAGCGGAGGTTGATAGGTTCTTTATTAGTTAGGGAGTCAAAGGTTATGAGGGAGAAGGCAGGAGAATGGCATTGAGAAGGAAAATAAATCAGTCTCGATGGACCAAATTGGCTAATTCTGATCCTATGTCTTATGGTCTCAAATGCATTATCAGCTAACCTTTCTGCAGTACTTTAAAGTACATTCCAGGTATATTTACATTGTTGCTCAGAACACTAGAAATAGAGTAGTCTAAGAACTGTCTCTGACTACTGTATATTAACAGTTTACAACCATTTTTAAAATAACTTTCAGAATCTTTATGCACTGCCGAGGCCAGCATTTATTGCCCATTTCTAATTGCCTTGAGAAAATTGGTAGAGAGGCCCCTTGAAGCACTCCAGCCCTTCTGGTGAATATACTATAACAGTGGATAGAAAATTTACAGGAATTAGACCCAGAGATAACAAAGAATTGGCAATACATTTTCAATTGTGTAACCTGGAGAACCTGCATGTACTCGTGTCCACATATGGTTTCTGTCCTCACCCTTCTTGGTAGTAGAGGCCATGGGTTTGGGAAGTACTGTTGGAGTAGGATAGGCAAGTAAATACATTACAATTTATAGTTTAGCCACAGCAACCACTTTGTGTGCCAATAGTGGAGTGAAGGTAATAGATGTTTGGGGTACGATGAGGTGCCAGTGAATCAGGCTGCTTTGTCCTGGATGGAGTCATGCTGCTTTCAAGTTGTTAGCACAGCATTCATCTAAGCAAATAAGGAGAATTCCCTTGGATCTGGAGATGATATTGTTCAGAAGGTTCTTTGGAAGTCAAGACTGTGGTGCAAATCTTCAGTTTGCAGCTGTTTTAGTAGATGTTCATCGAAGTACAGATAGTGTCAGCTTGTACCAGCGAGGCAAGTAACAACAGCAAGTAACAAAGGGCTGGACCTTGTGTTCTCTATATTGCGAACTAGTTGAAGCTGATTAGATAAGGGAGTTCTCCCTGATAAGAAGTCTTGATTTAGGCTGCCATGACCTATCAGGCTCACAAAGAAACTACAGAGATATAGAACCAGCTATACAACAAATGACTGAAAATCCACTGAAAACTTACTGTCACACCTTGCTATCAGGTGTGGGTAGGCATGCCCGACCCGTTGAAAATAAACAGATGGTAAGCCGCAATAGTATATTAGTGCAAGGGGTTTTATTTAGTGCCAGATGACAAAAAAAGAGCAAAAGTTGTTAAGAAAAATATGTATTTACAAATAGACAAATGAGAGCAAACATGTACAAAAATTTACAAATATATAGAGGCTTTCTCCACAACACACTTTGTTGTGAACTTTCCAATATAACTAGTCAACGTCAAATCCAACCTCCACACCTCTCAGCAAAGCCAAACTGAGGATTTAAAACTGCCTGCATAGGGTGTAGTGTTCTGGCTCCCACTAACCCAGCCATTATTTTAGAACACCCCAAACTCTCCCTCAGGTGTTTTGGGGCTGTTCTGCTGTTTATAAACTGACGTAACACTGCGACTGAAAATAACTGAAACTGTTTGGAATGCCTGTGTCAAGAATCCTTATTTTTTTGAGTTATAAAACCAATAGAGCATGTTAACTGAACGGGTTGTTTGGATTAGCCAAACTAGCGATTGTTTTACTGTTGGGGTGTGTAAACAGTGAATTCCCAAGAACTGCAGAACAGGAGGGCAAAGTGTGTAAGCTACACGGGAAACTAGACCAGCGACAGAACAAGGAAGAGTAACTAACCAGGCAAAGGGGCAAGGTTAGTGGGAGAATTAGCATCGCCAACCAGCTCTGTCACACCTTCAGAGTAGGTGATTATATAAAAATGACAGGAAGCATAAGGAAGTTACAGAACAAGAAGATTAACAATTTAAGTAGCAATTTAGACCATAATCCAACAATTCTATCATACTCCTGATCTATGCTGATGGGTGTCAGTGAAATGTGTCACTTGCCACAGGATACGAAGCATTCAACCTATTTTTGCATTACAGTTTGACGTTGCTGGTCTGGATGAATTTCTGCTCAGTGGTGACATCCCTGGATATTGATGGTGGTGGAATAAAGCAAGGCTATCACTGGATGTCAGGGATTAGTGGTCAGACTCGTCGGAGATGGTCATATGTGGTATGTCTGTTAATTGTCATTTATCAGTCCACACTCAAACGGCACGTACACAGTCTGCTTCATTCGCTGAGGAATGAGTATTGTGCAGTCTTCTGCAAACATCTTATGACATTTGATAAGAGTAGTCATTAATGAAGCATTTATAGGTGGCCAGGTCCAATACATTGCTCCGAGAAACTCCAGCAGAGATGCCTGGAGCTGTGATGATTTACCTTCATCAAACAAACCACGTCCCTTTATAAAAGGATGACTCCAACCACTGATGCATTTTCCCTTTGTTTCTTTCTCATTGATCTCAGTTTTACTGGTGGGCTTTGGGACATGCCCTTCAGCCCACCATATCAGTATTGACCATGACATCAAACAAAACTAATCCCACCTATCTGTATATGGTCTATATCCTCTGTTCCCTACCTTTTCATGTGCCTGTCTAAATGGCTGTAATTCTGCTTCTACCACTTTCCCAGGCAATACATTCCAAACATTTACCACCCTCTGTGCAAAAAAACTCACCTCATACATCTTCCTTAAACTTTCTCCCTCTCACCTTAAAACTATGCCATCTGGTATTTGAATTTCCACCCCGGGAAAAAGACTATCTATGCTGCCTATGCCTCTTAAAATTTTATAAACCTCTACCAGATTGCTCCTTCAGCTTCTGACACTCAAGTGAAAATAAACCAATTTTATCTAAGCTCTCCTCATAGCCTCTAACCCAGGCAATGCCCTTGTGAATCCCTTCCGCACCCTCTCCAAAGCCTCCACACCATTTCTGCAACATGGAACAAAAAATGCACACAATACTCCAAGTGTGGCCTGGCTGAAGTTTTATACAGCTGCAACGTGATTTCCAACATTTATATTCAAAGCTCTGATAAAATGAAGCCTTTTTTTACCACCATCTCCATGTGTTACCACTTTCAGGGAGCTAATGGACTGCACCAAGATCCTCTGTACATCAATGCCCTTAAAGGCCCTGACATTTATAGCGTACTTTCCTCTTAATTTTATCCTCCCAAACTGTAGTGCCTCACACTTGTATGGATTAAAGTCCACCTGCCATTTCTCTGCCTAGCTGGTCTATAAAATTTGACAACCTTCTTCATTATGCACTATTTTAACATCAATCATGGTTAAATACTGTCTTCATATCAAGGACAGTCACTTTCTGTTGCCCCCTGGTATTTAGATCTTTGGTCCTTGCTTGGACCAAGGCTGAGATGTAGTTTAGGGAATGAGTGGTCATAGTATAACCCTAAACAAGCAATGTTCAACAGGTAATCTGTGTGGACCCCCGGCCCTCCGCATCCAATAGATCATTCTCCACAACTTCTGCCATTTCCAGACACATCCTTACCTCCAATCTCTCCCCCCAACCCCACTCTTCACAAAGGCTGCTTCTTCCTGGATTTCCTTGTCCTTTCGTGGCTTCCCACCAATCTCCCTCCTGGCACATATCCCTGCAAGTGACAGAAATGCTACACCTGCCCATCCACCTTCTCCCTCACCTCCATTCAGAACCTAAACAGTCCTTTCAGGTGTGGCAACATTTCATCTGTGAATCTGTTGGGATAATCTATTCCAGTTTCAAGTTTAATTGTCATTCAAATATACATGAATACCCATGATTACACCAAAAACCCAGCATTACTGTATTCAGTGCTCCTGATGCGGCCTCCTCAACATCAGTAAGATCCATTGTAAATTGGAGGACCACTTTGTTGAGCACCTCCAGTCCATCAGCAAAAAGCTGAATTACCCAGTAGCCAAACATTTTATTTCCTATCCCCATTCCAACAAGTCAGTCCATGGCCTCCTCTTCTGCCGCTACAAGGCCACTCTCAGGGTGGAGGAGCAACACCTCATATTCTTTCCAGGTAGCCTCTAACAAGGTCATGCATGTCAGATTCTCCTTCTGGTTATTCCCCCGCCTTTCTATTTTCTTTTATTCCCCAGTCTAGCCTTTCACCTCTATTGCTTACCTCCCTATCACCTCCCCCTGGTGCTCCTCCATATTCTCTTTCTCCCATGGTCCACTCTCGTCTCCTATCAGATTCCTTCTTCTCCAGCCATTTATCTTTTCCACCTATCACCCAGTTTCTTACTTCAAGCCCCTCCCCACCCACCTGGCTTAACCTAGCACCCTCTACCTCGTCCTCCTCCCCCCTCCCCCACCTTCTTACTCCAGCACCTTCCTCCTCCTTTTCCAGTCCTGATAAAGGGCCTAGACCAGAAACATTGACTGCTTGCTCATTTCAGTTAATGCTGTTTCACCCACTGAGTTCCTCCAGCATTTTGTGTGTATCAATCTGTATGAAAGTGCTGCTTAATAGCACTGTTGTCAACAGCTTGCACCGCATTGCTGATGTTTAAGGGTAGACGAGCTGGCCGGTAATTAGCTTAATTAGATTTACAAAAAGAGTGCCTCTGAGTAATTTTCCACATCATCGGGTAGATGTCAGTATTGATATAGTACTGGAATAAATTGGCTAGAGGAGTGGTGCAGCTATCTCTGGTGAGCAGGTCTTTAGTCCTACAGCTGGAATACTGCCTAGTCTCTTAAGTTTCTCCTGTATCCAGTCCTCTCAGCCATTTCTTCATATCCCACCATGGATCAAATTATGTTCTGTGATGATGAAGATCTTAGATATCCATTTGCCACCTTTGGCTATGCTAGATAATGGTTGGTGTTCCCTGTCATCATTGAGGATGGGGATGTTCTTGGAAACTCTTCTTCCTCAGATTCAACACCTCCTTCAACTTCCTCACCTATCAGTAAAGACAGGCAGCAATACCTCCATCACGATTATCCTCAACGCTGCTGCCACACAATGCCGTGTGTCCTCAGACTGATTCTTTACTCCCTGTACACTCACAACTGCATGGCCAGATCTGCTTTACTCCATCTACAAGATTGCAGATGACACCACTGCAGCGGGCTGCATCTCAAATAACTACGCGTCAAAGTACAAGGAGGTAACGTGCTTACTGACATGGTATCATAACACCAACCTTTCAGTGTGGGTAAAACAAAAGAGCTTCAGGAAAAGGAGTGGTGCACTATATCAGTGCTGCTGAGGTTGGGGGGAGCGAACATCACTAATAGCCTGTCTGGTTCCAGCTATTTAGACATTATGGCCGAGAAGGCAGCTCTACTCCTTCGAAGGCCAAGCCCCTTAGATCCTCACCAATTTTTACAGGTGCACTATAGATGCATCCTCTCCCGATGCATCACTGCTTGGTATGGAAACCGCAAGAAATTATGAGTTGTGGACACAGCTCAGCACATCATGGAAAACAGGATCCCTTCCACTGATTATCTACAGTTCTCTTGCTACCTCTGAAAAGTAGCCAACATAATCAAAGACTCCACCCAATCTAGACATTCTCTCTTCACCTCCTCTCCCTTCAGGCTGAAAATTCAAAAGCCTTAAAGCACTTACCACCAGGCTCAAGGACAGCTTCTATTCCACTGTCATAAGATTACAAGTGCCTCAGTATAAGATAGACTAGACCCCACAATCTACCTCATGGCCCTTGCACTCTTTGTCTGTCTGCACTGCACGTTCTCTGTAACATTTTATTTTGAATTCTGTGAGTGTTTTTCTTTGTATCACCTCAATGGACCGATGTAAAATGATCTGTATGAAAGGCAAGCAAAACAAATCTTTTCATTGTACCTTGGTACATGTGTCAAAAATAAACCAGTCTACCAATTTAAATGACTATTTCACTATATTTATCTGTCCATCTCCTTCCTTTGTGAGATCCCTCAGTTGTCAGTGATATGTTGCTTTGGCCTTTCATTTATTCATTTTTCCAGTTATTGAATCTACTGTATTTATAATCTAGGACACTACTTAATAAAATGTTTATTGTTTTGTTTCAGATCAAAATTACAGCACAACATGAGAGTACATCCAGTTAGTAAAACAGTTGCACAGCTTTTCTGACAAATCAGAAAACTTGCAAAATTATTTAGAGTTTGCTCAGATAAAGGCCCAACCTAGATGATAGCAAAAGAATAACGGGTTCAAATGTGGAATCTAAATTACATAGAAAATCAAAAACGAACACATTTATTCATCAGTTTATGGAGTAAAATTACAAGTATAGGTTAACAATAATGTTGGTGTGTTTTAACTCAAATGGATACTGTAATATCATGAACCGTCAAGTAACAAGTAGAAAGCAAAAGTCAAACTGCTAGAAAATCTCTGGGACAGATAGCATTTTTTGATGGAAATGGATAGTGGACAACTCAGGTCGAAATCCTTCATAAGGACTTCATTTGTCTATTTGACTCCACAGATGCTGCCTGTCCTGCTAAGTTTCTCCAGCAGTTTGTTTTTTTTTTGCTCAATATTCCTGCATCTCTTGTGTTTTTAGGTAAAAAGTAATCTTTAATCTTAGACCACACACACTGCATTATCAGGACTGCTTCACTAGCAAACAGTACTCAGTTTTCCCTGGTGAACAGTACTCGAATTGTTGTGTGTTCTTGTCCAGTGGCAGTGCAAATAGTCACTATACTTTGTTTAAAATCATGACCTTTGCATTTCCTGAAGAATAAATGAGTTTCAGGGAAAATAAGCAATTAATTAGGATACAATAAAAAAAATACAGTTAACAAACTCTGTTAGACATTGTATTTACAAAAGTTGTTTTCTTTAAAGTCGTGAAATTAAAGAACTAAACAATTGTAGTTTTCTTCTTGGCTAACCTTTCATCTCAAACATCCCTTGCGTAAATCACTGTTGTGTTTGCTTGGTTACAACTCACAAAAATCTATTACACTGCTTTCCAGAGTCTCTTGCTTTAATATTCATGCAAGTTAAATTTGCCTTGATTACTGCTATTCGTCATAAAATACCTAGCCCATTGCCACCACAAAAACGCCCTTGCTTCTTGTTATAGATATTTCTTTCCTTTCAAAACACAAATGTTTTATTAGTCACTGGAGTGGAGTGAATTTATTCTGGAATAACAGCCTATTTGCTGTTATTTGCCAATCAAACCACAAGCTTTAAACTTAAATTAACTAATCATACTGTGGCCTACCAGAATCAACAGCTAAAATATAATTAAAACAAGCTCACAGTTTATCTGCCAGCAAAGCTGGCATCTGCTGTGGAAATCATTTAAGACTTTTTTCTTAAAGGCACTGGAAAGCATTCCAACATTATTTTTAAAGAGAATCAAGAGCAGATATTCTGAAAATTTAGATTATTTTAAGTTTACTTTCACAAGAACTTTCAGCTGCCTTTAAGTGATTCTAAAATAACTATGTCTGCAAATTGGATTCTTCTGTGAACGCAGTTTTTATAAACTTACGGTGCATCATTTAAAAATTCTCAGTTTACAAACGTACAAAGTAGTTTTAGCATTGTTGCATTTGAAAGCATGATCAACACAAAACGTATAAAGAATGCAGAAGCTAATAAAATGACACTATTTGTTTCATGTAGGAGAAATTACATTCTTAAAGGTGGAAGCATTTTAGGGTGTCAGTAAATTACAAAACCTCAGGATATGAAGATTGAAATGCATTCAGGGAGTGATAGAGAAAGGTAAACACCTTTCTCTTCCTTTCCAAATGCATTTTCCTTATTTGGATTTTCTGTGTGATTTACAGATTTCAAAAAAAAAATTTGATTATATCTCACAGAACAATATTTATCTACTGGGAGGTTGAACAGAGTAATGTCAGATGGTATTTAATAATATAAGAACTATTCTTACTGTAAATCATTAAAATACTGCACTTTGTTCAGAGTTTAAAGTATGTATATGTCATCATATACTACCCCATGATTCATTTTCTTGCTGGGAGCAAAGAAATACAATCAAATGAATGAAAAACTACACACAAAGACCAACAAACAACCAATGTGCAAAAGAAGACAATCTATGCAAAAACAAAAAAAAGTAAATAAATAATACTGAGCTGTAGAGTCCTTGAAAGTGAGTCCACAAGTTGTGGAGTTAGTTCAGAGTCTAGGAGAGTGATGGGCGAGGGGTAACAGCTATTCCTGGACCTGCTGGTGGGGGACCCAAGGCTCCTGCATCGTCTTCATGATGGTAGTAACAAGAAAAAAGCATGGCTTTGGATGGTGGGATGACGGATGCTGCTTTATTGTAGCAGACTGTGCCAAAGAAAGAATGAGATTAGTATATGATTGACTTAAACATAAACGTTATTGAGATTTTCACCAGGTAACGAGAGTGATTGATGAAGGTAGAGCTGTGAATGCTGTCTATCTGGATTTTAGTAAGGCATTTGACAAGGTCTCTCATGGGAAGCTCATCCACAAGATTAAGGTGCATGGGATTCATGGTGAATTAGCCATTTGGATTCAGAACTGGCTTGCCCAGTGAAGACAGATCAAAATAACTTATTCCAGCTGGAGGTCTGTGAGCAGTGCTGTTCTGCAGGGATCTGTACTAGGACCTCTGCTGTTTGTGATATATATAACTGATCTGAATGAAAATGTAGATGGGTGGGTTAGTAAGTTTGTGGATGTTACAAAGTTTGTCGGGGTTGTGGATAACATAGAAGATTGGAAAAGAATACAGTGGGATATAGATTAGTTGCATATATGGGGAAAGAAATGGCAGATGGAGTTTAACCCAGCTAAATGTGAAGTGTTGCACCTTGGTAGGTCAAATATAAAGAAACAGTACACTGTTAAAGATCCTTAACAATGTTGCAGAGGGATCTTGGGGTTGAAGTTCATAGCTATCAAAAAGTGGCTCCACAGGTTGATAGTGTGGTTGAGTTAAAAAATCAGGAGGTTATGTTGCAGTTTTATAAAACTCTAGTTAGGCCAGATCTGAGGTACTGCACACATTTCTGGTCACCCCATTATAAGAAGAATGCCGAGGCTTTGGACAGGGTGCAGGGGAGAGTACCAGGGTGCTGCCTGGATTATAGCGCATGTGCTATAATGAGGGGCTGAACAAACATGGGTCCATAGGTTGTGGAATCAGTGCAGAGTTGAGGTGGGTGAAGTTATCCATGCTGGTTCAAGAGACTGATGGCTGAAGAGTAATAACTATTCCTGAACCTGGTCATGTGGAACCTGAGATTCCTGTATCTAAAGGGCATACTGAACTATTATTATTGCTCACATTCGCTGGCCATGAAACAAAAATATGAATTGTCATTCCTTCAGATAATTATTTTTAAACTCTCTGCTTTAAGGAGGTAAAAATAACATAACAATATGAAGTTGAAATATGTTATTTCAGCTTCAATGTTAAGTTTGTACACACCACGATCTTTATTCTGTACTCTGTTAGATGTTTAAAATATTAATATCACTTCCACAAATGGGGCAGGAGGTACAGGAATGGTGAGTAGTTTGTGAGATGGCATGGACCCTTTCACAGTTAACAATGCATGGGCTCAAACTTCTCAATATTACTTCACCATTCTGAGTGATTATGAGCCAAAGATTCCAAGGAATCAGTAGGGATGCTGCATTGCTTCAAGGAGACGAGGAGAACATCCTTAAGCCTTTTCGATTGACTGCCTAGAAATCCCTTTCCCTAACAGTATTCAAAATACAGCACGTTATTTATTTTGCAAGTCTGGTGTACAAGCTGCAGACTCTGCATCCAGATGGAGCCTTTATTGTCGCTGGGGACTTTATCATTTGTAACCTACGTACCGTGCTTCCAAGATTTTACCAAAATGTATCATGCACCACAAGGGGAAATAAAACCTTAGATCATGTCTACACAAATGTGGCTGACACTTACAAAGCCACTACCCTCCCCCACCCCCACCTGGGACAGTCCAACCATCTTTCATTGTTTCTGCTTCCCAAGTATAGCCCG